>NC_136261.1:116851950-117209450 GCF_964187855.1 Myxine glutinosa | reverse complement strand
AACTGTTCGGTCGCGGAGCCTTCGCTCGGCAAACAACATCCTAAACCGCGATCAGTAACAATTGGTGTCGAGGAGTGGGATACGAGGCCCGAAGTGCGCTTAACGCGCTCAAAATTACGAGCTGCTGAAAAATTGTGTTTTAAAGAAATAAAACCCGAATTTTGAAATCGCGCCATGGCTGGTCAAGGCGATCGAATGCCGGTGGGTGAGCTAGAGGAGGGGTTAGGAGTAACCCAGGATCAAATGGAGGGGAGCAATGAGGAGGCGGTTGAGGGGGTATCAGACGCACAAAATGGCGCTCTTGCGCACGAGGTTTCAGGCGCGCAAAAAGGCGCCTCGCACGAGCGCGCGGTGGCCGAGCCCGCTGTATCAGCGGGCTTTAACATGCAGCCGTTTGACATGCAGCAGTTCATGGCACGGTTTAGCGAATACATGGCAGAGTCGAAGTGCGACAATGAAAAAAGAGTCAGGGAAATGGAGGAAATGGAAGACAGAAGGAGGGCTGATAGTGAGGAAATGGAAGACAGAAGGAGGGCTGATAGTGAGAAAATGGAAAACAGAATGGGGGAGCGACTAGGAAATCAAATCGGGGAATTAGACAAGAAATTTGAGGGGTTAGACAATCAGATAGAGGGGATGAGAAATGGGTTAATGGGGCTAGAAAATAGGATGGAAGGCAAATTGCGGGAGATAGGGGAGCAATCCGCCCGAGAAATTAAACAAATGGGAGAGCAGATAGAGGAGGTAAAAATCGGGGTAGAAACCAGATTGGATGCTCAGAGGGATGAATTGGGACAGATGAGGGTGGCATCTACAAAAGAGATGGAGGAGATGAAAGAGGGGATACGACGAGGTGTGGGTGAGGAGGTCTCGGGGCTACGCGAGGAGGTAAAGCGAGGTGAGAAGCGTATGGAGAAAGAGGTGAGAAATAATACGGCTAGGTTACAGGGGGGAATAGAGGGTCTGACGAAGGGAGTAGAACAGCTGACAGTCGGACAAAGGGAACTAGCGGACCAAGTGGAAAAGAACACTGCAATCATCGGGGGTTTAAAAGCGACACAAAAGGACATTAAAAACGAATTAATAGCAACACAAAAGGAATGTCAGATGGTACATGAGGGGTTGACGAAGAAGTTGGAGGAGGTGACAGAAGTAATGGAGACGAAGGACCGAGAGGTGAGGACGCACATAGAAACGGTTAAGGTGGCGTTAGAGGAAGAGATAGAGGGGGCGCACCGGGGGATGAAGGAGGTAAAGGAAAAATTAGAGGAGGTGGAAGAGGGGGTGAGTGAAATTAAGAAGAGACGGAGGGAAACTAAGAGGGAGGTAAAGGAGGAAGTCATGGAATATGTACAAGGTCTGTGTTCAAATCATGATGAGGTTCTCACTAACCAAATAAAAAGTTTGCAGGTGGCAAAAGAGGTGTGGAGACGAGGTGCCAAGGTGAGTGGCGATATAATCGGAAATGTACATGATGTGAGGAAAGCTTCAGTCGGCTTGGGGATTGGTTTGGATCCGGGTGTTCGTGAAAGGCCGTTGGTGAAGTGTGCGACAGGTCTGGTGTGCGAAAAAAGAGGTGTGCGAGAATGTCCGACCATGGGGTGTGTGAGGAAAAAGTGCGCGCCGACCAGTGAGTGTGCTGTCGAGAGTGAGTCGGTAGTAGCGCGTGTGCGAGGGAGCACCTGGAAGCGCGGTGTGGGGAGTGTTACGGAGGAAGTAACGAAAAAGTGTGCGCAAGAGGATGCGCGAGAAAGGTGTGTAACGGACGGGTGCATGGGGAAAGCGCATGCTGTCAAGAGTAAGGGAGAATGCACACCTGTGGTGAGTGTTACAAAGGATGTAACGGGAAGGATGCGTGAGAAAGGTGTGTAACGGACAGGTGCATGAGAAAAGAGTGCGCTGTCGAGAGTAAGGGTGAGTGCGTTGTCAAGAGTGGTGGTGAGAGTAGTGAGAGTGGCACGGAGCGTGAGTTAGTTGTGACAGGGGAGCGAGGATGTACACCTGGCATGGAAGGATGCACACCTGGAATGGTAGAGCGTGTGTGGGAATGCACACTTGAGTTGGTCGTGAGGCACGTGGTTGGGTGTGCGAGTGAAAGCACACCTGTGATTGTCACAGAGGAGGTGACCGAGGAAGGGGCGCGAAGAGGTGTGTTGGTGAGGTGTGCGAGCGACGAATGTGTGCCAAGGTGTTCGGTGGTCAGGTGTGTGACCAAGTCGGTGAGCGGAATGAGTGTACCGAGGTGTGTAAGGAAAGGTACGAGGAGCATGGGAACAGCTGGAGGTAGTAGCAAGAAAGGGGTAGCGTATGCGTGTAAGCATCCAGGTGAGGCATCGACGGTAACCGGGTTAGCGGTTAGAGCGACTTATAGCCGAATCGGGCCCTCGGTGCGTGCCGGGCTTCGCGTGCCGCGAGAACCAGCGGGGATCCGAGCCACGGCGGGTTCGAAAGGACCGCCGTACGCGATCCACGCTGTGCCTCGCTTGGAACGGCCGCGTCCGGGCTCCACTAGGCAGAGCGGGCAGCTCGATAGGAAGGGTCGTCATGGCGACCACTTTTTGTTCAGACGTGCCGGCAGGTCGAGATCGGGACACTGGATGGCTCCACGCCGAGGTGGTGCGTGGGATCTCGGCCCGGGTAAGCCCCCGTCCCTGCCCCGAATGCGGGACGTATCCAGCCGCTGGCACAAAACAACCCGCATTCATTGCTCGGCTGTACGAAGCCGAGCTTTAGAAGGGAGTTGGCGCACCGAGAGGATCTAATAAGTAGACGGGTGATGAGGTTAGTGTTTTGGACCCAAAATTAGAAAAAGGCAAAATTTGATGATTGGTACGGTGATTAGCAGTAAATGACAAATTTTTGATTTGTTGGATTTGGACAAGCGAAATTGATAGTAGGACCTCCCCGATGTGGTGGGATGGCAAATCCACCATCCCTCACAGACGGGGGGGGCAAAGGAGCACTAGGTTTATGGGGTTGATGGCAGTGAAAACTAGCCCGGGTGGGTTAGGATATTGTGTGTAGGGACCTAGAAGATGACATTAGGTGACGTTAAGGTTAGTTAGTGACAAGGATACCTGTAGTGGGGACGCAGGTAGATTAGCGTGGATGACAATGACGAGGGAGCGCAATAGTTTAAAGGGGCGACTGGGAAGCGCAAGTTTCAGAGGGGAGTAGTTAGATGAGATGATGCCGTGTGTTGAGAATTGAACAGATGTGATTGCACAGGTGTGCAACTGAACAGGTGTGTGGAGCAGTGTATGAGTGAGTGAAGGTGATTGTGTATTGTGCTGACCAAATGGTCCAGGAAGAGGAGGAGGGTGCAGGTGGCACCAGGTGTGATTGCACAGGTGTGCAACAACAGGTATGGAGAATGGTAGTGTGGAATAAATGGAGTATTGGAATGGATGGTCGTGGAGTGAGTATGGTGGAAATTGTGGAGTGGAGTGGATGGTGCGAAGGTGTGAATGGGGGAAGAGTGGACCCCCATCACGGATACCCGGGGCGGGTAGTGTAAGTGTTAGGTAGAGGGTACAGGTAAATTGTGGTTGGATATTGGCATCTGTGGTGCGGGTGAAAGAATGGTCTTTGGATGGGTGCATTAGTGTTGTGGAAATGGCTGGGCGTGTAGCCTGTTAGTGTGTGTAGTTGGTTGGGCGCTCCACCACTGTGAGGATGTCGGCCAGGTGAGGCCGCAGGTGGGCTCTGGGAGCCGGTAGTAGTTGTTGTGGATGGGGCCCGAGGATCCGGAGGACGGACCCGGGTAGCCCAGTGCCAGAGGGCACCAAGGGGTGACAGAACCAGGAGGGGTCTTCCCCAGTTAGTTAGGTTAGGGTGAGGAGCTAGGTAAGCTCGGGTGGCAACTACAGTGGTGGAGGTGTGCAGGTGGGTAGACCTGCTGGGAGAGCTACACGTCGCGGCCCAGAAATTGTGCGTGGGCACCGGGAGATGAATCGGGGGAGTGAGACCCCAAATTGAGAAGCACCACAGTTTGGTCAATGGGAATTGGTTTTTAGAACCCATAGTGTAAGTTGGCCAATGGATTGGCGGGGAAAGACCCCGGGTAGTGTAAAGTGTGTTAATGTCATTTAGAAAGTAGTTAGGATGAAGTCTCCTCGCACCATCTGCATCCACTCACCTGAGATGAGGTAACTCCACACCATGCCATGTTTTATTATTTTTCATTAATGCAAATGTTTTGGATTTGTGAGACGCATCATGACGTGGGTGTGACATTGTGCGTAATTCCATCTCTCCCTCCTTATGAGGATTGATGACGAATTGGGTGATGGCAAATTTTGGATAGTGGGATTGTGGGGACGAATTTGGTATAGGAGAAATATGGGGAAGACGTGACAGTAGTGACGAATTTGTAAATGGGTAGATTTTGTAAATATGGGGTAAGGGCAAGGGTAGTGTAGGTGACAGGGGGGTGACGTACGGTAGGGACGAGCTTTCTCACTTCGCCCTCCGTACGCATTTCGCCTTGCATTGCCTTATTGATGTGTACCCTTGTGACCTTACCCCTCGCTCAATTGTCTCTTTTGTCTCCCACATGACCTGTGCGCCATTGGGTGCCGAGGGGAGCGTGCGTGAGTCCTCCATTGTGCGACCGGAATTCCCAGAACCAGCTGTCTGCATCGATGCACCACATTATGGACCACATGTCTGTGGCCGAGCACCACTTATGGACCCCATGGGTTGGGACATGGCCCCTCTGCTGGAACCGGCCATGAGGGCCCGAAATCTTGCTGGCGGACCTTGGCCACAGGGCACCGATGCCCCACAGGTGAACCACACGTAGTCGGCCCTGTGGGCCATAAATAAAATAAATAAAAATGGACACATTGGGCACACGTTATTGCAAATAGGCCGCCAGTAAGAAAATGAAAGAATGACAACATCTGGAAGAACAAATAATAATAACCAGCAGAGGGAGCCAAAGAGCAAGAGATCACCTGCAGGGTTAGGGGTTGTTGATTTATTTTTTTTATTCTTGAACAATGGTGACTGCACCGATTGGTGCTTGGGTGTGTATTGGTGCGTTTTTGGGTGCTTTAATGGTGCGTCGATGCAGAGCAGACTGTCTCCCCCCCCAGAAAGAACAATCACAGGTCCTGGGTTAGTTTTGTAAATAAAAATAGCGTCATTGTAAATAATGCTCCCCACCGTCAGTGTATAGTTTGAAGACTATTCCGCAATTCGGTTAACTGTGGGCGTAAGTCTGTTAGGCAGGGTGCAATGGAGCAGCGGGACACATTTATTTATGTTTTAAAACTGTCGCACTCAGGGTCAGGTTAAAAGTAGAGGGAACTACACCTACGTGTCACACTAAATAAAAGTTGTAGGCCCGGGCCATGCCTAAGAGGAGGAGGGTGCAGTGTTGCGGATATGAGGACTGTATTTTTTTGATTGTGTGCTTTATTATTATTATTATTGTTTATTCTGCGCCCCCTGCCTCTGGAGCTGTGTAAAGGTGAAAGGGCATCCCATAATTAGTCCACAAGCATACACGTCAGCCAATAATAGAATACCCCTGTTCGATAGTTATATCTTATTCTGTGTTTTAGGGTAAGGCTGTGTCTCCCATTAATTGAAGTACTCCATTGCACCAGTGAAAGAGAATAGATCCCCTTTCATTCCCCTCCCCAAAATCTCCATTTCCTTTCACATCCCCTTTCGTCATTGCCAAGCCTCGATTGCCAATTACATCCCCTCCAAAACCACCATTGAACATGTGCTCGGGTCGGGGAAGAGGGGCGTGCCCGCCCGTCGTCATCAAGGGCGGAGCCAGAGGGTCGCGTGACCAACCAGGGCCGAGGTGAGCACACCGATGGGCGTGTCCTGAAGGCCGGCGGCTTGATCGCTGGAGGCGCTATAAAGGCGCGCGCGCAAGAAGCGTGGTGTGGTCGGTGGTGAGGAGTGAGTGGACCAAGAGAGAGAAAGGGTGGTTGGACCAAGAAAGAGAAAGAGTGGTTGGACCAAGAGAGAAAGAGTGGTTGGACAGGGAGACGTGCAAGAGTGTTGTTGAGTTGAGGGTTTGGACCAGACGAGTCAGACGAGTCCTGGCAAAGCAAGCGGCGGCCACAGCAGCAACAACACCCAACAGCCGCTTGGGGCCTGGACGGCGGTTTTGAGCAGGGCCGCGAAGGAACGGCGGCTGCTAAACGCGCCGATCGTGCTGCAGGACCCCCTTGGACCTTCCTCTCCCTCCAGCCATCCACCTCCTGCCTTTCCACCCTTCTTGTGTACGTGAGTTTGTTCTGTGTGTCTTGTCCCTGGGTATTTATATGTCTGTATAAGCTAGTATTTGCACTGTGTCACCTGCGTCTTATGTGTTGTAAATAAACGTGACTGCTTTCTTTTTGCTTGTGTAAATAATAAATCCCATTACTCTTCTGTATGTCTTCTCGTCTTATTCGTCTTCCTCTTTGCATTCGTCGTTTTAGTCTTTTCCAGATTGGGCAGCTGCGGTGCGATACGGCCAAAGTTCTGGGTGAATCGGGTGAGTCGGGGAACAACTGTTCGGTCGCGGAGCCTTCGCTCGGCAAACAACATCCTAAACCGCGATCAGTAACAATATATATATGTATATATATATATATATATATATATATATATATATATATATATATTGTTGCGGATATGGGATTTGGCCTCCATCCATATCCGCTTGTAAATATTCCCCTATTTCCCCAATACTCCCCAACTATCCCCAATCCCCCATTCCCTAGTCCCATTGTCTGTAAACAACACTCTGTAGAACCGACCTTCCCCTTCTTCCCCCATTAAATGTCGTGCCCAGGTCCACCGCATCTCACGTAGACAACTATAGGACATCTTGCTAGTTATTCTTAGTCTATGTCAGTTAAGGACTCGTTTCCATTAATTCTGACTCTTCGTTGCACCAGAATGTGATTGTATGGCACCAGTAGTGAGTTTAGGACCTCCCCATACCTCCTCCCATCTTCCTCATGAAACAACAACAACAACAACTACAACAACAGCGCGCGGGGAGTGTGCGTCCTCACTCCGGCTTGGTTAGCCGCCATTGCCCATGTGCGCCGACGGGGTTACCACGAAGGGGCTGACTGTCGGCCCCTCGTCAAGGGCGGAGCCCGGTAACCCCCCGCACCCAATAAGAAGCAACGGGCCGATTCCATCTGGGGCGGAGCTAACGAGCCGAGGGCGTGTCACTCCCCGCTGGATATACGCAGCGACTTACCGGAGGTGACGTCAGAGATGCGCCCCGAGCTTGAAGTGAAGAGAACCAGACGCCACCTCCGAGTGCTGAGAGACCTCCCTGCATCTTTTGGGCCGCGCTATCCTGTCCCTGAGCACAAGGTGCACCTTGTGCTGTCCACCGACTACCTGCCCTTCCTTGCCATCAATCCCGGTGTGAGTCAGTCTTGTCCTGTTTATCTGTGGTCTGTCGGGATTACTATAAGACCGTGATTAAGTGCCTACCTTCCTATGCTGTACCTCCTGTCCTTGTAATCTCAACGTTCCGAAATATTATAACCTCCTCCGGAGGTCTTGAGAACTGTACCCCTGGTGTCGTGTCATTTAACCCAGCCGTTGTGTCCTTTCCTCAATTGATTTAGCGTAGCGCGACTCGGCCAACGTTCGAGTATAATCGGGTAAACTGTGCAGACGCGGTCATACCAAACCGCTCGGTAAACCAACATCCACAACCGCGTCTGTAACATTTGGTGTCGGGAAGTGGGATTCGATCCGGAGCGCGTTTCACGCGCTCGAAATTATAACAGCGAAATTTAATTGTGTTTTACAAAAAAAATAAAAACTCGAATTTTGAAAGTCGCGCTATGGCAGACCAAGACGGCTGGGTTCCGGTAGAAGAGAGTGAGGCAGGGTCGATCCAGGACCAAATTGAGGGACAAGAGGAGAGCGAAGCAGTGAGGGTAGCAGATTCGCAAAATAGCGTCGTCACGCACGAGGTAGCGGGCGCGCAAAATGGCGCCTCGCAGATGGCCACGGCGACCACGCCCGCGACCGTGGTAGCGCCGCAGGTGGATTCGAACCTTTTTATGTTGCAAATGGGGGCCCTTATGGAGAGGCTAGAAGCAAAAATGGGGGTAATGGGAAACCAAATGGGGGTAATGGGGAACAGTATAGAAGCTCAGGGTGAGCGATTAGAGGGCAAAATGGGGGTCATGGGGGGCGAAATGGGGTCCAATAGCGAGAAATTGAGGGAGGACATGGGGGCCCAGATCGGGGGGTTAGGGAGTAGAATAGAGGGATTAGACAATAGATTAGGGGAAATACAGGAGGGGTTAATGGGGGTAGAAAACAGAATGGCCGCTCAAGAGAATCAAATGGAAGGGATGCAAAAGGGGTTAGAGGGGTTAGAAAACAGTATGGAAGGCAAATTGAGGGACATGAGGGACCAAGCGGAAAGGGAAGTTAAACAAATGGGGCAGCAGATAGAGGGGGTCAGAATGGGGGTAGAAACTAAGTTGGATGCTCACAGGGAGGAAATGGAGCAGATGAGGGTGGCATCTGGGCAGGAGATGCAAGTGATGGGAGAAGAGATCAGAAGAGGGGTAAGTGAGGAGGTCGGAGGAGTGCGCGAGGAGGTGAGGCACTGTAAGGAGCGCATGGAGAAGGAGGTGAGAAAGGGGACTGTAAAATTGCAAGGTGGTATAGAGGAGTTGACGCTGGGAGTGGAACAGCTGACGGAGGGACAAAAAGAACTAACGGGCCAGGTAAAGAAGAACACAGCGGTAATAGAGGGTTTAAAATCGACACAGAAGGAGATGAAAAAGGACGTAGGGGTAATTAAAAAAGAGTGTCAGACGGTACATGAGGACTTGACGAGGAAAATGAACAAGGTGGTAGAGGTGATGGAGGTTAAAGAGCGGGAGGTGCGGGAGCACATATAAAAAAATTAAGTGGAGTTAGAGGAAGAACTTAAAGGGGCGCACGAGGAGATGAAGGAGGTGAAGCAGAAATTAGAAGAAGTGGAAGAAGGGGTGAGCGAAATTAAGAAGCGACGGAGAGAGGATAAGAAAGAGATAAAGGAGGAAGTAAAAGAATTGGTCCAAAGTCTGTGTTCGGATCGTGATGATGTGCTCATTAACCGGATGAGGGATTCGCAGGTGATGGAGGAGAAGCGAAGAGAAAGAGGACCCGGTGTAAGTGGTGACCAATATGGTCGTGCGTATGATGCGCCAGGTGATTTAATAAGCTTGGGGGTCGAGATAGACCCGGATGTTCGTGAGAGGCCAAGAGTGAGGTGTATGGTTGGTCCGGAGGGTATGGAACGAGAGGTGCGAGGTGTGGGTGAGCAAGGTTGTGGTGGTATGGAATGGGTAGCGGGTTGCGGAGGTGTGACCCATGCATCGACACCAACAGGGGTAGTTGTTGGAGGGACCGGGGAGGCACGAGAGCCCCTTGGGGGTAATGTACTGTGGGGGCCCGGCCGGCTCGGCCCCGCGCTGACCCCGCAAGGGGCGACGCACGGGGTCCGGCAGGCGGGCAACGACTCGCATACGAGGTGGTCCCACAAGGTCCCACTCGCGCCGTATGACGGCAAGAGTGATCTACGCGCGTACCTGGCGCAGTTTGACTGTGTGTGTAAGGGCAACGGTTGGGGTGAGGACGAAGGTGGAGTGCACCTGGTGGCCGCATTGCGCGGCGCGTCGGCGGAGGTGCTGACGGCATTACCAGCGGGTGCTCTCACCCTGCCAGCCCTCCGCGACGCCCTAATTAATCGATTCGGCATTGAACAGCAGAGCGAGCTTGTTAAAGCTCAGCTCGCGCTGCGAAAACGCAAGCCCCAGGAAGCCATCGGGGAACTTGCCCACGACATTCGCCGCGCAGTGGGGATCGCACATGCTAGCATGGCAGCGGATTCCCGGGAAAGCCTGGCGCTGGACCATTTTATCCAGGCCCTCCCGGATATTGAGCTCCGGCAACAGCTCGCCATGTGGCGCCCGCAGACTCTGAGCCAGGCGGCTGACGCTGCGGCCCGTTGGGAAGCAGCGAGGCCCCTGGCCCGGGGGGGCGAGCGTCTCGCAATGGCGGTCCGCCAGGTGGGACCCCCGATGGAGGGCGGACCCCTTAGGGGGCCCGCCCCCGACGTGAGTCCTGACCTGGCGGGCATGGTCCGGAGGCTGGTGGACCAGCGCCTGGCGGGACCTGGACCATGGCAGGCGGCCCCGGAGGTGGCCCGCGGTGGACCACGAGCGGGTAATCCAATTCGGACCTACAGGGGGGGAAATTTGGAATTCCGGAGACAAGCACCTTATCAGGTGAGGTGCTATACCTGCAACCGTCTGGGTCACCTGGCGCGGCACTGTCGAGCCGCGCGCCGGGATGATCCCCGGCGGTTGAGGTCCTCAACTCCGCCCAGGGGGGAGCGGGTTAGCTGACCCCAGACACCCCCCCGCCAGACCCCGGGAAACTAGAAGGTGTCGGGCACGTAGGGCGGTGTTCGGCAGAAGAGGATGGAGGAGAGCCCTCATTGACGCGACAGGTCATTTATTGTGGCCAAATTGGAACCGGTAGCCTGACAATCAGATGCAAAATTGCCGGCGTGGGGGTAGACGCCGTGGTGGACACAGGAGCTAGTGCCACGATCATCAGCCCTGTGGTCCTTGATTCGAGCGCAGGTGGCTGGGATAAGATCCAGCGCCTGCAAAATTATAGTTTGCAACTTGCTACCGGGGTAACGGCCCCGATCATAGGGCGTGGTTCTGTGACCCTCAAGTTAGGGTCGGTAAGGAGGGAGATAGATGTTTGGGTGGCGGAGGTGTGCGACCCATGTTTAATAGGGTTGGATTTGTTGACTGCCAGCGGTTGTAAAATCGACTTGTGCCGGGGGATCCTGCAGGTGGGAGTAGAAGAGCTGCCGTTAGGGGGAGTGAGCACGGCCGAGAGAGCGGAGCTGGAGGCTTCCGAGGTCGTGACCATCCCCCCAAGGGCCGAGGCGATAGTGCCGGCCCGGTGGGCAGCTCGCCCAACATGGCAGGAGTCCTGCGGCCTGGTCGAACCGGTGGCAGCGCAGTCCATACCGGGTTTAATCGTGGGCCGCACCCTTGTAAAAACGGACGGACCGGTAGTGGCCGTCCGAGTAATAAATATGAGTACAGAACCACGCACTATAGTAAGGGGCACGAGGGTAGCTGGCTGCACCCCAGTTGAGGAAGTCGCGACAGTGAGGGGCGAGAACGTCCAGCCGAGCCGACCCCGGGGGGAGCCTTCAATAAGAAGTAGGAATTGGCCTGATCCCATTTGCGAGATGGTAAATCGTAGTAGCATAGAGTTGGGAGGTACCCAGAGGGAGGCCTTACACAAACTGGTTGGGTCCCATTTGGACCTCTTCTCCCTGTCCACCGAGGATATTGGACGTACGGGCCTGGTGAAACATCAGATCCACACCGGTGAGGCCCGGCCTATTCGTCAGGCCGCCCGACGGCTCCCTTGGAGCAAGAGGGCGGAAGCTGACGAGCAGGTTGAAAAAATGCTCGACGCAGGTGTGATCGAGCCCTCGGGAAGTCCTTGGATGTCACCTGTTGTGCTGGTCAAAAAGAAGGATGGGACCACGCGGTTCTGCGTGGACTATCGCCAGCTAAACAACGTGACACTCAAGGACTCATATCCCCTGCCAAGAATTGATGACACCCTCGATGCCGTTGCGGGCTCAAATTGGTTCTCGACTTTGGACCTCAAGAGTGGGTATTGGCAGGTGGAGATGGATAGGGCAGGGAAGGAGAAAACGGCATTTTCCACAGGTAAGGGACTGTATCAGTTTACTGTGATGCCGTTTGGTTTGTGTAACGCCCCCGCCACCTTTGAAAGATTGATGGAGCATGTACTAGGCGGCATGCCATGGCAATCATGCCTGGTGTACCTGGATGACGTCCTGGTACATGCCCAAACATTCCCCCAGGCAGTAGCTAATTTGGACCAGGTGTTCGGGTGCCTCAGACAGGCAGGGTTGAAGCTGAACCCGAGCAAGTGCACCTTGTTTGCCAAGGAGGTGGCCTATCTAGGTCACGTGATCGGCCGCGAGGGGGTAAAAACGGACCCAGACAAAATTAAAGCGGTAGAGGAGTGGCCCGCACCACGTACCATCAAAGAGGTGCGGGGATTTTTGGGACTCTGCTCCTACTACCGGCGCTTTGTGGCGAAATTTGCGGAGTTGGCCCGTCCCCTCCACCGGCTTACGGAGAAGGGGACGCGATTTAATTGGACACGGGAGTGCCACGAGGCCTTCCAAAAATTGAAGGGGTGTCTGACATCCGCACCCCTTCTAGCGTACCCCACTAGCAACGGGGCATTTACCCTGGACACGGATGCGAGCCAGGAAGGATTGGGCGCAGTTTTGTCTCAGACACAGGAGGGCGTGGAGAGAGTGATTGGTTATTATAGTCGGGCCTTAAGTAGGCCCGAGAGAAATTATTGCGTCACTCGCAAAGAGTTATTGGCTATGCTGGCTGCCATGAACCATTTCCACCCGTACTTGTACGGGCGGAAATTTTTGGTTAGAACTGACCATTCCTCCTTGCAATGGCTCCTTCGGTTCAAGGAACCAGAGGGCCAAATTGCAAGGTGGTTGGAAAAGTTGCAGCAGTACGATTTTGATGTGGCCCATAGGGCCGGGAAGGCCCATGGTAATGCGGACGCACTCTCTCGGCGTCCTTGTCTGGGGGAAAACTGCAAATTTTGTGCGAGACACGAGGAGAGGGAACAATTGGGCGATTCGGACCCGACCCTCGTTGTCCGGGCAACCCGGGTGAGAGGGCCAATTTTGCCACTAACCGCAGATGAGGAATTCGGAACTTTGGCATGGAGCACGGCCCAGCAGGAGGATCCTGTCCTGGGGCCAGTGTTCAAACCACCGTTTAGAGGCCACTTTTCCCCGCAAAGCGGGGGTTGGCCTTTTCGGGAACCGTGGTTGTTGTTGTTTTTCGGTCCCCTTTTTGAAGCAATGTTTTACGGCCGGATGCCCTTCCTGACGCCAACCCTTTTTGCCGCCTTCAACGACAAACAGGGAATTACCAGTGAACTGGGGCCAGTGTTCAATTGGGTCAAATTGGGGCAAAGACCTAATGGGGAAGAGGTCACCCCCCTCGGGGCGCAAACAAAGGCATATTGGGCTCAGTGGAAAACCCTGGAATTGAAGGATAACATCTTGTATCGCAAGTGGGTGGAGGTTCCCTCTGATAAAACTTCCTGGCTGGTGGTAGTCCCAAACAAATTTAAGACCGATATATTGCAACAGGTGCATGGTACCCGCCCCGGCGGCCATTTGGGCAGGACAAAGACGACATCGCGGGTACGCCGGAGGTTTTATTGGGTGAATATGGGGCGCGACATACAGGACTGGTGTCGGAGATGCGACGCCTGTACTGCCAAAAAGGGACCAGCACGGAGGATGAGGGCCCCCCTTCAATTACACCAGGTGGGGGCCCCCCTAGAGTGGGTGGCCATGGATATCCTAGGCCCACTACCCCGCACCCGCCTAGGTAATAAGTACATCCTCGTTGTGATGGACTACTTCACCAAGTGGCCGGAGGCCTACGCCCTCCCCAACCAAGAAGCAGGGGTGGTAGCGCAGGCCTTCGTGGAAGGATTTGTGTGCCGGCATGGGATTCCACAGGAGTTGCACACCGACCAGGGACGAAATTTTGAGAGCAAATTGCTAAAAGATGTGTGCAGTCTCCTGTCAATTCGGAAAACCAGAACAACGCCTTTAAGACCTCAATCTGACGGGATGGTGGAAAGATTTAACCGAACTCTAATCCAACAACTGGCACTGTTCACCGCCACCCGTCAGGATGACTGGGACGAACATCTCCCTTATTTGCTCATGGCCTACCGAACCAGCCAGCACGGGGCCACCGCATGCAGTCCAGCGTTGCTTATGTATGGGCGGGAGTTACGGGCTCCCGCCGACTTGCTATGCGGTCCCGTGCCAGACACAGTGGTTAACCCGCCGAGGGAGGGGTACGCACGTCACCTAGAGGAAGGCATGGTGCTAGTCCATGCCTTCGCCCGCCGCCAACTCCATCTGGCGGGGGAAAAGATGAAGCGCAGGTACGACGACCGGAGCCAGGGGAGTCACTATGCTCCGGGGATGAAGATTTGGTTCTTTAATCCCCGGAGGCGGAAGGGAAGGTGCCCAAAACTCACCTCCCCCTGGCAAGGCCCAGGAGTCATCCTGTCGCAAATCTGTGACGTGGTCATTAAGATCAAAATGGGGCCACGAGCCCTCCCTCGGATCGTCCACGCCGACCGGATAAGACCTTACACCGGTGAGCAGGCGCCCCCGTGGATTGCCTCGGCTTTAGATGCCGAGGCGGGACCCAGTACCTCTGAATAAGGGGGGCTTATTAGTGCCAGAGGACTGGGGGATTGATGAGCGATGGGCCCGGTGGGTAAGGGTGGCATCCCTGCCACCCTTCCCATGGTGGGGCAAAGGAGCTATAGTTTATGGGGTGTATGGCAGTGAAAACTAGCCCGGGTGGGTTAGGTTATATGGATAGGGATCTAGCGAAGATGACATTAGGTAACGTTAAGTTTAGTTAGTGACTGATACCTGTAGTGGGGACGCAGGTAGATTAGTGTGGATTATAATGACGAGGGAGCGCAATAGTTTAAAGGGGCGACTGGGAAGCGCAAGTTTCAGAGGGGAGTAGTTAGATGAGATGATGCCGTGTGGTTGAGAATTGAACAGGTGTGATTGCACAGGTGTGCAACTGGACAGGTGTGTGGAGCAGTGTATGAGTAGTGAGTGTGTGGATCAGCGCGAATGCGCTTGGGGAGAGAAGGGTGCAGGTGGCACCAGGTGTGAGAGCACAGGTGTGTGGAATATATGGAGCAGAGAATGAGTGGTGTGGAGAGAGTTGGAGTAAGTGGTACGGAGTGGTGTGCATGGTGCGAAGGTGTGGATGGGGGAAGAGTGGACTCCTTTCACGAGTACCCGGGGCGGGTAGTGTAAGTGTTAGGTAGAGGGTATAGGTAAATTGTGGTTGGATATTGGCATTTGTGGTGCGGTTGCAGAATGGTATTGTGGATGGGTGCATTAGTGTTGTGGAAATGGCTGGGCGTGTAGCCTGTTAGTGTGTGTAGTTGGTTGGGCACTCCACCACTGTGAGGATGTCGGCCAGGTGAGGCCGCAGGTGGGCTCTGGGAGCCGGTAGAGTGGTGGATGGGGCCCGAGGATCCGGAGGACGGACCCGGGTAGCCCAGTGCCAGAGAGGGCACCGAGTGGGGAGAGCGCCAGAGGGCCTTCCCCAGGTAGATAGGTTAGGGTAAGGAGCAGGTAAGCTCGGAGGCAAGTGCAGTGGTGGAGGTGTGCAGGTGGGTAGACCGGCTAGGAGAGCTACACGTCACAGCCCAGAAATTGTGCGAGGGCACCGGGAGATGAATCGGGGGAGTGAGACCCCAAATTGAAAAGCACCACAGTTTGGTCAATGGGAATTGGTTTTTAGAACCCATAGTGTAAGAGGGCCAATGGTTTGGCAGGAGAAAGACCCCGGGTAGTGTAAAGTTGTTAAAGTCATTTAGGAAATAGTTAGGATTGATGAACCTGTCGCACCATACGCAGCCACTTGCCTGTGGTGATGATGACTCCACACCTGTGTTTTCTTTGTTCTGTGTGCAGGAAATGAGAATTGCTGTGTGGATTGGTGAGACGCATCACGACGTGGATGAGACATTGGGGTGATTCCATCTCTCCCTCCTTAGGAGGGACTGATGATGAATTGGTGATGGCAAATTTTGATGTTGAATTGGAGATGGCAAATTTTGATGAGAGTTGGAAATGGCAAATTTGATTGGTTAGGAGGGAGAGAGGACGAATTTGGTTTATGGGAGGAACGGGGAAGACAGTAGGGACGTTTGTTGATTTGTAAAGTAGATGTTTATGGGTAGTGTTGTGTTTTGTGGATACAGTAAGGGGTAAGGGAGGGGCCATGTAGGTTACCTGGTGGGGGGGGGGGGGGGGGGCGTACGGTAGGAACGTACCTGTCTCACCTGGTTCCCATGTGCCCCTAGTGTGCATTACCTAATGTTGCGTGCAGTTTTGCGCCCTTACCACCTTACTCACTTGTCTTCTTCTTTTGTCTCCCACCTCCGAGGATCTGGTTTTGGGGCAGAGAGAGAGGAGAGAGAGGTGCTGGCTCCGCAGTTGTGGGCCTGCACTTTCGCTGCTTGCTGCCGGGATCGATACACCATATGGACCGCAATGTTTGTGGCCGCCCACCATGGACCGCAGTCTTTTGCGGGCAAGCACCACCCGTTGATGGACCTATGGGTCAACGTGGCACCTATGCCATACAGGTGAACCACTTTTAGTTGGCCCCCTGACGGCCACAATACAGAAATGGACGCGGTTGGCGCCTTTCTTTATTTTTGAAAGAAGCAAGAAGGCCAAGTGCACCACATGAAGGCAAGACCAGCGGCAGAACATCGGCCGGCTGCGACACCACCGGTGACTATAAACACTTTATTGGTGCACCGGATGGTGCTGACTGTGTTATGGGGTGGTGCTTTTGGTGCTTGGATGGGGTGCTCTGCACAGTATTAAAGGCCGTAAGGCCACAGAGCACTCGTGGGTTGGTGTATCGATGCTGGCATGCGTGCTCTCTCTATGCATAACATCTGCATGTGTTCCTCCAAAAACAGGTCCTGGATCGTAGTGTAAATAGCAGCGTAGTCTTGTGTAAATAATGCTCCCTACAGGCTGTATGTTTAGTTTGCGAATTCTTTCCGCGATTCGGTTATCCTGTGGGTGTGTTTCTGTGAGGAGAAGGGTGCAACGTCGCAGGGGGACATATTTACTCATTTGTGAACATCTGTAAAACTGTCGCACTCAGGGTAGAGTTAATAGTAGAGGGAACTACATCTGAGTGCCACACTAAAGTAGGTAAAAATTTATCGGGTCGGGACGCCCCGAGGGTAGAGAAGGGTGCAATGTTGCGGATATGGGATTTGGCCTCCATCCATATCCGCTTGTAAATATTCCCCTATTTCCCCAATACTCCCCAACTATCCCCAATCCCACATTCCCTAGTCCCATTGTCTGTAAACAACACTCTGTAGAACCGACCTTCCCCTTTTTCCCCCATTAAATGTCGTGCCCAGGTTCACCGCATCTCACGTAGACAACTATAGGACATCTTGCTAGTTATTCTTAGTCTATGTCAGTTAAGGACTCGTTTCCATTAATTCTGACACTTCGTTGCACCAGAATGTGATTGTATGGCACCAGTAGTGAGTTTAGGACCTCCCCATACCTCCTCCCATCTTCCTCATGAAACAACAACAACAACAACTACAACAACAGCGCGCGGGGAGTGTGCGTCCTCACTCCGGCTTGGTTAGCCGCCATTGCCCATGTGCGCCGACGGGGTTACCACGAAGGGGCTGACTGTCGGCCCCTCGTCAAGGGCGGAGCCCGGTAACCCCCCGCACCCAATAAGAAGCAACGGGCCGATTCCATCTGGGGCGGAGCTAACGAGCCGAGGGCGTGTCACTCCCCGCTGGATATACGCAGCGACTTACCGGAGGTGACGTCAGAGATGCGCCCCGAGCTTGAAGTGAAGAGAACCAGACGCCACCTCCGAGCGCTGAGACCTCCCTGCATCTTTTGGGCCGCGCTATCCTGTCCCTGAGCACAAGGTGCACCTTGTGCTGTCCACCGACTACCTGCCCTTCCTTGCCATCAATCCCGGTGTGAGTCAGTCTTGTCCTGTTTATCTGTGGTCTGTCGGGGTTTATAAGACCGTGATTAAGTGCCTACCTTCCTATGCTGTACCTCCTGTCCTTGTAATCTCAACGTTCCGAAATATTATAACCTCCTCCGGAGGTCTTGAGAACTGTACCCCTGGTGTCGTGTCATTTAACCCAGCCGTTGTGTCCTTTCCTCAATTGATTTAGCGTAGCGCGACTCGGCCAACGTTCGAGTATAATCGGGTAAACTGTGCAGACGCGGTCATACCAAACCGCTCGGTAAACCAACATCCACAACCGCGTCTGTAACAATATATATATATATATATATAATATATATATATATATATATATATAAGCAAAGATTTGCGGTTGCGAGTAAATCCAAATGACTCCATGGTAAGATCTCCAACCTTTAATTGAACAAACAATGACTCAACGTTTCGATTAACAACATGTGAAGCCACACGCCTCTGTTAATCTTCCTCAAGAGTGATAAAATCATCTTAACATCCCCTTATATGCAAAGTGGGCGGGGTATATGCAAAGTGGGGTGGGCAAAGCTGGACAGCCAATGAAACCGTATCACACCGCTCTCGTGAACGGAGACGTTATTGACCACATTCAAAAATCAACTGCATATTAACGGCTTAAAATAATCCTGTGAGCAATGCTGGATTATAACTCAAGTCTTTAGAAAATCAGGAACAATAATTACATTTAATTAAAAGTTAAACTTGTAAACAATTAAATTGTAAATTAAATTAAAACTGCAAATATATGAAAGCAAAAATTTTTTTTTAAGGTAAAATAACTGCCATAATATCAAGATCATCACATGTGGCCCTATGCAGTAAACGGGAATGAGGGATGGAGGGGGGTTATAGGGGGGATAGAATGGGGGGGGGGGAAACCAGAGGGGGGGTGGAAGCGGAGGGGGGGGGGGGTTGGGGAGAGGGGTGGTTTGGAGGGAGGGGGGGAGGGGAAGGGGGCAAATTGTCCGAATAAAAACCTTGTGTGACATATTATGTGGACTCGTTGTTCAAAGTACGGAATGCCTGCTTCGTTTACACAAGAGTGGGTCAAACGCTACCGGTAAGTCAACTACCTCTTGTGTGATCGAGGTAACAGTTTCTTCTATGTGCCAAGCCTCCAAAACACGTCTTCTGTTTCTGTTGGGTGTGGAACCCAAAATATTAACCCTATCCCATAAAGGTGTGTGGCCTTCCTTAAGGCCGTGTTTGGCAATAGCAGATCTGCTGGGAAAATTACATTCAAATGCTTTTTGGTGTTCAGCAATACGTTGACCTAAGGTCCTCCCGGTTTCACCCACATACTCAGCTCCACAACCACAGGGCACTACATATACCACCCCTGACCTATCCTTCCTCGGAGCTGCTGCATTGCTTACAGGATTATTTTAAGCCGTTAATATGCGGTTGATTTTTGAATGTGGTCAATAACGTCTCCGTTCACGAGAGCGGGTGATACGGTTTCATTGGCTGTCCAGCTTTGCCCACCCCACTTTGCATATACCCCGCCCACTTTGCATATAAGGGGATGTTGAGATGATTTTATCACTCTTGAGGAAGATTAACGGAGGCGTGTGGCTTCACATGTTGTTAATCGAAACGTTGAGTCATTGTTTGTTCAATTAAAGGTTGGAGATCTTACCATGGAGTCATATATATATATATATATATATATATATATATATATATATATATATATATATATATTAGGGTGGTCCTCAAATGTAAACATTAACTTTTCTAAAGTGCTTTTCCATTTTTTTATTACACCTGAAGAGAGAACAACTTGAGTAAAATTTCATTTCATTTTGAAAACTTTTACCACTGTCACATAGCCCCTGCTAATCTGCTAATCAGCACGAAACAGAAATTATTTCGGTTTGTTTCAGTTATGATGGCGAGTGCAAGTACTTCAAAAAGAGCAACCAGAAAAAAGAACCATGTGTGGTTGATAGGCTGCCATATTGGAAAACTACCAGAAACTCGGCTCCCATCTTGGCAAGAGATTCTGCAGCGATACATTAAGCTACATCATGCTGAGAAATTGGACATAAGCAGTGCCGCAACAACTGTTGTTCGTGAGACATTATGCATCTGGGAGAAAGCACAGATCCCCACTGCAGATGAGCGGAATATCATTGCAAAACTAGAGAGAAAAGTAGAACAATACAGATCCATCCTGAAAGGAAAGAGCCGGCGATCTGTCCTCAGATAAAGAAAGAAGAGCAGTTTCAAACCGGTCTACGTGACTTATTTTACATTGCTCATGTTGATGTCCTTGATCTGATCAAAATACCAGAGGACCATGAATTCCTTAAGGCACAACGGGAGCCAGGTCGACGGGGCTTTATGGTTGGTGTTGACAAGGTGCTAGCAGGAAAAGAGGAGTGGACACATCAACGCGACAAGGTGTTGACTGAAAGAGAGCAGCATGAAAAAGAGAAGCAAGCAGCCCGAGAGGAGACTCTTGAGCTAGCATCATCAACAGACAGCAGTGCTGAAGCCAGTGATCATGACGACTCTGCTGTTCTATCTGCTTCAAAGAGGCAGAGCCGAAAGCATGCAAGTAGCATTGTTACACCCGACCTAACAGCAGCTCTCGACCGCACCAAGGTTAGCGATCGATCAGCTGTTCACATCTTGTCAGCAACAGCCTCTGCTCTGGGACACGACCCTTCAGAGTTGGCCATCAACCGCACATCGATCAGGAAATCCAGGCGGATCCAACGGAAGACAATTGCAGGTGACATCCAGGCATCCTATGCTCCAAACACAAGTCTGGTGGTTCATTGGGATGGCAAGCTCCTTCCAGACGATGGGACTAAAAAAGTTGATCGCCTTCCTGTCATTGTCAGTGACCCACAAGGAACTGGAAAGCTTCTGGGTGTGCCAAAGCTGCCAGCAGGAACTGGACTAGCAACAGCTGCTGCTGTTATGCAATGCCTCGAAGAATGGCATTTGCAAGACATGGTGGCAGGTATGAGCTTTGACACGACAGCCAGCAACATTGGTTCAGCACTTGGTGCGTGCACTATTTTGCAGCAAAAGCTTGGACGACCACTATTACATTTTGCATGCCGGCATCACATTCTGGAGCTAGTGGTAGAGGCAGCAATGGCAGCATTCAAACCATTTATTGGTCCATCAAAAGGACCTGAGATAGCCGTCTTCAAGCGTTTCCAGTCAAACTGGAATTCCATTGACCAAAGCAAGTTTAAGCCAATGATGCCTGATGACCTGGACTCTGTAGTTTCAGGTGTATTTTTAAGTTGCAAAGAAGATGTCGTTTCATTCTGCATCCAGAAACTGGAATCGGGCCAACTACGAGATGACTACCGTGAACTTCTTGAGTTGACTATTATTCTGTTTGGTGAGCGTCCTCCGAGAGGATTCAGATTCATGCAGTCAGGAGCCATGCATCGGGCAAGATGGATGGCCCGTGTGATTTATGGAATCAAGATCTACTTGTTCCGTGATCAGTTTCGACTAACCCCAAAGGAACTCACTGGCATAAAGCGTTTTACAGCATTTGTTGGAGCAGTGTATACCAAAGCCTGGTTCAGTGCTCCATCTGCCATTGGTGCTCCGGCTGGAGACCTAACTCTCTTAAAAGCACTCATTTTCTATCCTGATTCAGTGATTGCCGAAGCCACCAGCAAAAAGCTTTCCAATCACTTGTGGTACCTCAGCGAAGAAATGGCAGGACTTGCTCTGTTTGACGATAGTGTTGAGCTTGATGTCAAGTGAATGATAGTAGCTGCTCTTACAGAAGAATGCCAAGAGAATCCTCAACCATGGGTACATGTGGATCTTACAGCAAAAGAAGCCATCGCTGCCAAGACTGTTGCAGATTTTGTTACTTCTACCTCACTGCGAATTTTCACTGCATTCAAAGTCAATACTGACTTCCGAGAAAAGGACCCTGGTGAGTGGGCCGATGACCCATCATTTCAGTCATCACAGCAAGTCTTGCGCGGTATTGCCACTGTCAACGACTTTGCAGAACGTGGTGTAGCATTAATACAGGACTACAATCAAGTCTTGACAAAGGATGAACAGCAGCGCCAGTACCTGTTGCAAGTTGTTGAGTGGCATCGCCATCAGTTCCCCGACGCAAAGAAGATAAGGAGGAAATAATTTACCACAGAACTTATTAATGAGGAATCAATGGTCTGGAGGACTCTTACTCTGTCTTTATGATGATTGTCATACATTCTTACTGATTTGGGATTACATCTGAGTGTTAGTTTATCAAAAACAATTTTGTGTGTCGATACTGAAACATTGCAATTTTCAACCCATGTGTGACAGTAGTAAATAAAGTCGTATAGAAACCATCTTTGGCACATTTCATTTTTTCACAATAAGGAACAATTTTAGCAACAAGCACCTGAAAAAAGTCCAATTTTATTTTTTGGTGTACATTTGAGGACCACCCTAATATATATATATATATATATATATATATATATATATATATATATATATATATATATATATATATATATATGTGTGTGGCACTGACTGTATATATTTTATTGAGACATCCTGTATTGTTGTGGCCCAAAATTGCTGGTTTCCAACAGTATTATTGCTAACCAAAGCAGTTGGTTCGCAATGTAATGTTAACACATGATAAAGAATCCACATGATATGATCTTATCTTGTCATCATAGTTTGTGGACGTCCAACAAATGGCTCAACAACCAGCCAAAATGGTTTTATCAAGTTTATATTTAACAACCGGCTAAATGGTTTTATTTCCTTAAATTTTTTTTGCTTAATCCACCGCTTTTGAAAATGTAAAGCTTTGATGTCAAAAATTAACTAATATACTGCATTTGGTGAAATGCATCAAACATTGTGAGACGTTAGTTAAGGCATTGAGGAGAAGCAAAATTAAAGAGGACATGATGTAAGCAGATGCCACTGAAGAAATGTTTTATAAATAGGAGGTAAAAGGTTAGGATCGTGTTTCAGAGACTTAGGTCGGCAGGAAAATGAGGAGCTGCTGCAATAAGTTGGTGAAAATATAAGTGTAAATTAACCTGGTTGAAAATAATATGAAGAACCACATTTAGAGGCCATTTTTCCCTGCAGAGCAGGGGTTGGCCTTTTTCGGACACCATAGTCACCTTTTTGAAGCAATGTTTTGCAGCTAGATGCCCTTCCTGCCGCCAATCCTGTTAGTCGCCTCTTGCGACACACAGGGAATTACCAGTGAACTGGTGCTCAATTTGCCGACTTCAGAAGGATGACAGGCTGAGTCAACCCCCTTGGCGTTAATTCAGCGATCGACTGGGATTAGAACTCAGGATCCTAGGATCCCAAGCTGGCACCCTAACCGCTAAGCCAACACCAGGTGTTGAAAAGAATATGAAGAGTTAAATGTTTATTGGTCTAGCCTTAAGATTCAGTGTCTGCCTTATGTTAACAAATGCATTATGAAGGACACAGACCTCAGAAGAGCATCATTTGTTTGATTTGGCTGGATATGCGTTGGCCAGTACACGAAACCTGGAACACGATGACCTCCTTCCCATGTGGTGGTCTTGGTTGCAGTGCCTCCTGAAGTACACACCAAACCTTACTTCATCCTCTGGTTAAGAGTGCACGATCATGCATGCAACATAATCAGCTGCAGAATCTTTGACATTTGAAAAGGTATGAGTCATGTAAGGAAATGGAAAACTGCCTTCATGATGCCCTCCTTGTGAAACAGTAACTCACCCTTAAATGTTTATATAAATTATATAAAACTTCTATCAATCATTGGACAAGTTCCAAGATATATAAGGTGTTATATATGATGGGGTCTAGTGAATGAACCAGAAGTTGGCAAATTGAATGTCAAGCTACGTTATTAGGAGAAAATGGGATTAATTCCTATAACCCCTGCACCCTGCCCTGTTCCTCACCCTGCATTTGTTGCCATTTTCCAACAAATGGTCCAGAATTTCCAGAAAACTGGCACTTTTCACTCCACGGACCATTGTCACCTGTTGATGTGACAGAAACAGACGGACTGTGGTTACTTATTGCAAGACTATTTTGAACAACCACCATGAAGCAACCCTTTTAAAATGAATCGTCATCAGAAATATATACATGAAGAATAAACAACTTATTTTGAACCATTTAGTTGAATAATATGAGCCAGGGGAGTAACTGCTGAAATCTGTCTTTCTGGGTTCTTCCCGACATCTTTGTTCTTTGTTCCTTTCACACTTCTTTGGACTTTTTTTAACATTTCTCTTTATTCATTCTAATTCTTGCTTTTTCTTTCATTTCATCTATTTTACTTTTTATTTCTCTTTCTTTATCTATTTGTCTAGGTCTCTAGGAGAAGTGAATTATTGCAGAAACTTTTCTGGGAGGCTCACTTGGCTGCGCCTGGAAGGGATTGAGGGTTGCGTAGTAGGAGCTGAAACTCGAATCCTACCCAGGTTCCTCCTGATGACTCCATTTTTGCTCTTTACGTATTTGGGTTCCATGTGATGACTCCAATACGGTAATTGGTTTATTTGGTTTTACATATGATTATAAGTTATCTGGACTTATTACCTTGCGCTTGCAAAGCAAAAAGCAGGGCAAAAGTAATCGGCTGTGTTGTGTACGTGTGGCGTACATACGTACATACGTACATACGTACGTCTGCATTTTTAAAATTCATTTTCTCAGCAAGGGTTCGTCCTATTGACCCAAAGTTTTGCATCATAGTTGGGCTCGTGTCGATTTTAAGTGATAATTATGACGTCATAGGTCAGGTGGTACAGACGCCATCTTGGAAAAACCGAAAAATGTTTCACCTCTATATCTCGAAACTCCTCAATGAAAAAATAATTGAAACATAGTTCATTGTCAAGTATTCCCCTAAGAGGAATTAGATATGTTAATGATGATGTCATCAGTGCCTTCATTATGACGTCATAATTTGACAAGTACAATGCTTGATCTGATCAGTCGGAAATTTTTCTTTTCTCTGCAACTGTTAGTGTGACGGACACAAAATTTTCACCATAGGAGCGCCTCATCCTGTATAATATTTAATGATAATTATGACATCGTAAGTCATGTGGTAAAGGCGCCATCTTGGAAAAACCGAAAAACATTGCACCTCTATATCTCCGAAACCACTCCATGGAAAACAATGAAATGTGGCTCATTGTAAAGAACACTGCATGGGGAATAGGTGTTGCTAACGATGATGTAATTGGTGCCTTAATCATGACGTCATAATTCGACAATTACATCGCTTAGTCCGATCAGTTTGAAATTTATTGAGCGTGATCTACACAACAATTATATTGGAGAATGTAAATTTATGATGTCATCGGTCACGTCGTCTGGCAGCCATATTGGATCAATGAAACAACCCAAAAATAATAGAAGAGTTGGCTTGCACCAATTTGACCGTGCAGGGTAAATATTCTTTGAATACCAACGAGTTTTGGAATGAAATTCAGATTCTCTTAGCAGCCACCTCACTTTTGCAATTCCTTATTCCGATTTAAACCTCCATTTTCATAACTGTAATCAATACTAATATTAATCAATAATATTAATAATAACTATAAAGTGTGTTTCATACTTCAGTGTTCAGAAAACGGTGAGACATCAGTGCACTAAAAGCAGACAAAAAGCAAGAAAAAGTTCTGCGTAACAGTGAGGATTTCATTGCTGACCTAAATGTATAGAACTTCAAAGATTGAATATCTGAGGGTATAAATTGATTCTGCCCAGGAAAGCTTTCATAATAGCTTTTCACATACACACACACACACACACACACACACACACACACACACACACACACACACACACACACACACACACACACACACACGTTTGTTCCATCTCGTCTGCAGCTTTCATATCCATTCTCCTGACTCTACCTTGGTGAAACGCCCAGATTTGAAGGCATCCAACATCACTCCAATACAGTAATACACAAGACGATTACAGAAACGTATCCTCTCAACTACAGGAAGGTTTTACTTCCTTCCATTTACAAACAAAGTCATGGAATCCATAATTTTAGCTGAGAAACAGTCGTTCCTTTTCAGAAATGGCCTCCCTAATCAACAGTGTGGATTCCACCCAGGCTACACAACCCTGGATATGCTGTTGCTTCTCTCTCACCAATTGATGGAGGTCCTTAATCTCAAGAATGAGGTCAAGGCTGCATCTCTCGACATATCTCGGGCATACAGTACAGTCTGGCGCATTGCACAGCTTGCCAAGTTTTCTGCCTGTGACGTGCAAGGCCACATTCTTTCTTGGCAAGATGACTTGCTCCACTCATGCAGTCATCACATAGCTCTGAATGAAATCTTCATCCGCTCTCCCAAAAGAGCCTGTAAAATAGTGTTCCAAGGCAGCACCTTTGACCCAGTTCTGTTTTTCATATACATAAAGTGACCCGTGTGATGCTCTGGAAAACATTGTCTTTCTTTTTTCAGTTGATTCCACGATATTGTAGATTCAACTGCATCCCACCAACAGACTGACGGCAGCTATTTCTCTCTTTATTGACTTGGAAAGGATGAAATGTTGGTTTGACACTTGGAACACGTCATCCAATGCAGGGAAATCTCAAATTCTCACCCTGTCTCTACTGAAGGGTCATCTAACAAACCCACCTATTTTAATTCAACCGCAGGAAGAGGGTTCAGCATATATCTTAAACCTTTGGTCCTCAACACCAGTCACACGTTCTCCTGTGGTGGCCATATATAACAAAGCTGTCCTCCAAAGCAAGTCATAGAATAAGCATTATTCATTGTACCTCCGACTCTTTCCTTGGTATATCAAAACTTCTCCCAATGGATTTTATCAACTGAAAGCTGATAATATTTTAACGACATTGAGAACTGAAGTATGGCTGACATTTTGAATGTTAGTCCTACATCAGAGCAAAAGACGCTATCCTTCACAACGACAAGTACTCCATTGTAAACTTGTCCTATCTAACAATTCTTTATCGACAGCTCAATTGACTCCTGCTTTCCTCTATGCAGTGCTGCCCCTGCTTCACAGCTCTCTTTCTTGGATGCTTTCGAATCTAAAGCTCTAAACCTACCTCGTTGGCATCTCCCACAAAGAAACACAGTAAAAGGCCCATTGCTCTCTCATTGTTAGACATGTTGGTGGCCTCTTCTTTTTACCATCTCTCCTCTGGTCTTGCTTCCTCTGCTGTTTCATCCCTTCTGTCCTCGTCTTCAGTCCCACGAGGATGCATGTGCTCACCAGAAACCCCTTCCTTGTTAAACCACAAAAGTTCAAGCTCAGCACTTACTCCCACTTGTTGCAGCATCTTCCTCTCTTTCCCCACTTCTTGAACCCTCGTCATCAATCTGTTTAATCCAACTCTTCCCTTCAGGGCTAGTTGGCAATGCACCACCATCTTAGGTCATCCTCCATCCCTACCCTTGATCTTTTCTAACGATGCTTTAGGGTTTATGCAAAGTACATGACAACTGGATTAATGGGACCCATATTCCAAACAAGGTTTTTATTTTATTTTAGGCAATCTTACAAGATTGATAATTGGATGGTGAAGCAGCAGCGAAGCATACTTTTGTATCCTTCAGCACCATGCATTATTGGTTCTGACTGCTGTGATGCTAAAGCACCATTCTCCCATAATTATATTACAGCATTCAAATCTATATATATAAAACACAGTTTGTGTGTGCGTGTGTGTGTGTGTGTGTGTGTGTGTGTGTGTGTAATGTTACCGATAGACTCCTAAACGGAGAGGCTTACGTGCTTGATATTTGACATAGACATGGCCATTGAGCGTGGGACGAACATGGCCGAACTCAAAATATTTGACGATCCATATTTTTTATTCATATTTACCTCAGCGCATTTCAGCGAAGTACCCGCTAATCTCAGCCGGTTCCAGAGCAGCTCGCTGATTCGCTCAGAGCGATCACGTGATGTTCCATTCCCGCCGCTCAGAGCGATCACGTGATGTTCCATCCCATCACACGTCACTTCACCTTTTATACAATCGTGTTTTGTATCGATTTTGTGCGATATGAATTAAAGACGTCTTTGAAACAGCTGTGAAACGTCTTTCCACAACCCTTCCGTAACCGATTGGAGCAGTTTCTTGCCGCACAAAACGAGATCCGCGAAGCGAGTTGGTCGAGTCGTGCTGACCAAGATGGCGACACGGCGGCTTCACTTTTCACGGAGTATGAGCGTTCTATATATTTTCAATTCAGTGCGCCCGTGATTTGTGGCATAGACATGACCATTGGGCCTTCACGGTGTAATTTGTGCGAGGCTTTTGTCCGAGTGAGCTTCCAAAATCCGCTTCGTGCTGTTGCGAATATGCAGGACTATGTCCGATTGTTGTGCTGCTCTCCGACCATGAGAACTGCAACGTCGTTGTTGACTGGCCATCCCCTTCCCTCCCCCTTCCCCCTCTCCCCTCTGTCCCCCCTTCCCTTCCCTCTCCACCCTACCCCTCCCCTTCGCCCCTCCCCCTCCCCTTCTCCCCTCCCCCTCCATTTTCCCCCTCCTCCTCCCTTTTCTCCCTCCCCCCTCCCCTCCCTTTTCCCCCTCCCCCTACCCCCTCCCCCCTCCCCTCCCCATCCCCTCCCCCCTCCCCCCTTCCCTTTCCCCCCTCCCCCATTCCCCCCTCCCCTCCCCCTCCGGCCCCTCCCCCCAAACCCCCCTCCCCTCCCCCCCCTCCCTCCTCCCCTCCCCCCCTCCCACCCCCTCCCCCCTCCCACCTCCTCCCATCCCTCACCCTCCCCATCCCCCCCTCTTCTCCCCTCTCCCCCTCCCACTCTTCTCCCCTCCCCTCCCCTCCCCCCCGTTCCCCTCCCCTCCCCTCCCCCCCGTTCCCCTCCCCTCCCCCCGTTCCCCTCCCCTCCCCTCCCCCGCCCGGCAATGCCGGGTACTTCTGCTAGTAATCAATATTAATGTCCAGAATTTCCCACTCAAATCGCCACATCTCTAACTTCCCCCAACTCTAACACTTCTGTGTAATAATTCAGGCTTTTCACACAACTTATATAACAGTTATCACTTTTCTGGAAGAAGCGTTGTGATTTTTGGACAAGCCATCCATCTTTAAACTATCCATGGTTGCTTTTTAGAAAACTTGAGGGAATATAAAATTACTTCTGAGTTGATGTGAATGATATATGAATATTTGCAGATGTTTACATTTGTGACAAAAGAGTGGTATCCTATCACTTCCATCATGGTGTACAAGATTAAATCATTGATATTTCTGACAATATGTTATGGTTAATCCTGTAACTAGAACGACACTCGGTAGAGCACATACCTCTGCCAACCTTAACAGTTTATGTTTCGTATCCCACTGATAGGCCGGATCTGGATTCGGACCTAAAACAAAATATAATCGACTTGTTCTTGTCACCTAACCAACTCGTCCACCAAGTTTAGTCATAACTCATCCATAACTTTTTAAAATATCATGTTATATATTGCTTTTGGCCCCGTCTCTCAATGGTGAAGAATCACTTATGAAATTAAATAATTCTCGTATCCGAATACATATTCAGATCTTCACCAAAATTGAACCAATTTGTACTAGTCATACAAACAATCTGTCCACCAAGTTTCGTCCAAGTCTGTCCACAACTTTTTGAGATATCCTGCTAAGTATCGTTTTTGGCCCATTCTCCCAATGGTGAAGAATCACTTAAAAATTAAATAATTCTCGTATCCGAATACATATTCAGATCTTCACCAAAATTGAACCAATTTGTACTAGTCATACAAACAATCTGTCCACCAAGTTTCGTCCAAGTCCGTCCACAACTTTTTGAGATATCCTGCTAAGTATCGTTTTTGGCCCATTCTCCCAATGGTGAAGAATCACTTAAAAAATTATACTAGCCGAATACGAATCTAGATATTCACCAAAATTGAACCAATTCGTCCTTGGCACACAAACAACCTGTCCACCAAGTCTCATCCAAATCCGTCCACAACTTTTGAGATATTCTGCAAAATATCGTTTTTGGCCCGATCTGCCAATGTTGAAGAATAGTTAAAAAAATTATACTAGCCGGCTCCGAATCCGGATCTTCACCAAAATATAATAATTTCGTCCTTGTCACATACACTACCACCCTGTCAAATTTCGTCCGAGTCCGTCCACAACTTTTTGAGATATATTGTTCACAAACAGACAAACAGACAGACAGGGGTGAAAACAACCTCCATCCACCTTCGGTGGCGGCGCCCGGAGGTAATAAAGTACATGCAGTACCAGCATTAATCAAGAAGGTATGCGATGTGGAATAGACCGTTGACCCATGCTGTGGGAGAAAATATCCAAAGTCCTCAAATGTACTGCAAGATTCTGCAAAAGTTTGGGTTATTTTCACTTTTGTGGAGCTATTCCCCATGAAACATTTGTGGGAAGTTATAAGTGTGTAATAAAAAAAAAAAAAAAAAAAAAAAGTTTTAAACTATTTAAATTTTTTTTATTTAAAACAAAATATTATAAAAATTTAAAACAATTTTTTAGATGTGTGTAATATAGATAGATAATAATTCAAAACTTGGTGAAAGTCAATTTAATATCAGTTGTCTTTAAATATATAAAATAAATTAGGATATTGAAAAAGTTTTATTTTTGCTATACATATTATATTGTATTAAATTATCATCTGCTAGTAATATACACTTACCACAAAGAAAATATTCAGGTGACGGTTTTTTGTGGATTTTTGTACATAGTGGGGGGGCCAATGTAGCAGATTGAAATGCCCGGTGAAATTGCTTGTTAATTTTTGGACACTGGTTGGGCTGTCTTTAGGGATGATATAAGTTCTAGAAAAAATATGTCTCCAATTGTTTCAAGTTCTTTATGGCGGCCATTTTGGATTTTCAAAATGGCGGATGTCGAAAACGTAAAATTCCATTATCTTGGCTTCTAAATGACCTAGAGTTTCGATTCTGGTGTCCAGTTGTACATTTTTGGGGATAGAGAATTGAATGAAACCTTCTTTAATAACCTACATGGGATAAAAATAGGTTTTTATGGCACAGCCGAACCAGTGTCCAAAATCTAACTTAATGCACATCTATCTTAATTGTTATTTGTTATTTGTATGTTCCAGATTCGTGACCCTTAGCTATGATGGAGCCAAAAAGCAAGAAAACCAAGAAAGAAACTGATTTCACACTTTGCATTCAGTGCCAGGATCCCCAAGGTGCACTAGTGACTGAGCCAGCACTGGGCTCATATGCAAAGTTTCTCCAGTTCATCCAGGAGAGGGCACGATATGGTGATGCCGACTTCAAACAGATCAGCGAACGATTAAGCTGTTTCACTGCCACTGACTTGAGGAACAATAAAGCAAAGTGGCACCGGGCATGTTATGGATCTACATGCAACACTGCTCACCTGGAGTGTGCTAGAGTTCGCCACCAGAAAGCCTGCGAACATGGCGACACCCAGCATCTTCATAAGAGGTGTGGACGTCCTTCTTCTGCACCTGCCGCTGCAAGTACCTCAGGTTCTACGCAAGACGAGACTCTTCGCTTCACACGTTCATCATCAACTCCATTCAACAGAGACCTTTGTTTCTTCTGTCAAGAGGTCACTAAGGAAAGTGTACATGTTGTATGCACGTTCAACGCAGGTAAACAGCTGAAGAAAGCTGTTGAAGAAGGCAGCAACCACAAGTGGAAAGTTCAGCTGAGTGCTGCCATCAGTGCACATGATGCTCATGCGATCGACGTCAAGTATCATCTCCCATGCTGGGTGCAGAATGTCCAACGTGCTCCCAAGAGTGGGACATCAAGTGATGACAAAGAACACATACTGCAAGAAACTAATGTTATCAAAATAGCCGCAGACATTGAGTTTGTCAGCCTTGTTCGCTCTCTACTCCAAGCTGGTGAAATTCTCAACATGTCTGACCTGAAGTCGGTTTACTCCAGGATTCTTGACAATAATGGTGTGCACAATGTCCCATCACCTACTACCCAAGGCATGAAGGAGAAAATCAACTCTCACATTGATGACGTTCACTTCATGAAACCAAAACGTCGAAACGAGTCAGACTGTGTATTCTCCACTGCCGTGCGTGATGCAGCTGTCGAAGATGCAATGGCGAAGACAAATGAAAAAAACATCGAACAACTGTTTGAGAGTGCCTCTGTTCTCCGCAGTGCCATTGCTTGTCAGAACAAGCACCCATGGCAATTTGAAGGAGAAATGAACACTGATGATGCTGAAAAGCATGTACCCAAAGTACTCTATGCTTTCCTCCGCTGGCTACTGGAAGGACCAGCCACGAGCATTGAGCCAGAGACTATGCGCTCAGCCACTATTCATCGAGATGTTATAACCATCAGTCAGAACATCATGTACGGCTACAAGTCAAAACGCCAAGTCACGTACAAGCCCAAAGAGCCAGATGCACCATTCCGCCATCGCTTAGAATGGCCACAGCAGCTTGCCGTTGCCATTGTAGTCCATCAGTCCACCAGAAACAAGAAGCTTCTGGATTTCCTGCATGGGTTCGGTCTGTCTGTTGATTATAGTCGGATCTTGCGGTTGGAGACACATCTGGCCAACTCAGTCATAGAGTCTACGACAGAACAGGGTGTATACTTTCCAAGAACCATGCGCATAGGGACGTTTGTCTTCTTTGCAGTGGACAACAGTGACTTCAATGAAGACACACCTGATGGGAAGCGGACACTCCATGCTACAGCCTGGGCACTCTACCAACGACGGGAACATGCACCCTCCACAGATGAACATAGAACACTGACACTACATGACCGAAAGGCCAGACACCGCTCACTCAAGGTTCTGACTGCTCCAGACTTTGTTCCTTGCCAAGCACCAAACAAACAATCTGCCACAGGTACCACGTATAGCTTCAAGACACGGTCAAACCCAGATGTCACCAAGCCGTACTCTGCGACGGACACAGTGTGGCTACTTTCACGCACAATCATGCGAACAGCTGAAGCTGAGGACGTACAAGACGACATCATCCCACCAGATGACCAGCTGCAAGCTGCAGAACCCCAGCATGCTGACCCTGTTGGGTCACTCGTCCACGATCCAAAACAACCACCTGGCAGTAGGATCAAGCATCACGATATCCCAACTTGGACAGCCTACAACTCACTGCTCTCCTCTTCGAAGCCTCTGACAGAGGTCAACGCCCTGCCATTGGTAGCAGCACCAGCCCATGAATGGCAAACACTGATAACAGTCTTGAAACAGACACAGCAAATCAACTGCATGGTCATGGGTCCCGATAGGAAGACAGTGATCACCTTAGACATGGCCCTGTATGAGCGAGCCAAACAGCTGGAGATGACCAGAGATGACTGCAAAGGCAAGTGGGTACTGCGACTAGGGGAGATGCACACTGTGATGGCTGCACTGAGGGCTGCTGGGAATGCCATAGAGGACAGTGGTCTTGACGAGGCTTGGTCTGAGGCTGATATCTATGGCCCAACAACGACCAGACAAATACTGGAAGCCAAGCACATGAAGAGGGCTTTGGAGGCCCACATCACCACTGTCCAAGCCCTCTTCGACCTCTATGTGGACGAATTCTTCCAAGAGCATCCCCATCTGAGGGGCCCATGTACCCAGTCAGCACAACAGGTTGCCCAGAGCTGTCATCTACACAACCGAGAGGAGATGACAAGCGCGCAGAACAACATGCTAGCTGTCCTCGAGTCAAACGAAGTCCTGGAGGCCATGGCAAAGTTTGATGAGAGGAAAGAAGCCAAGAGTCCACTGTTCAAGTTTGTGCGACGCTACATGCGGATGATAATGCTGATATACACATTCATCCGTGCCACCCGTGATGGACAATTTGAGCTTCACCTGTCTTCACTGGATGAGATGTGCATATACTTCTTTGCACATGACAAACAGAAATATGCCAGGCTGACTCCCCGGTACCTTGCAGAGATGAAGGCCCTGAAGATGACAGATCCAGGGATCTACCAAGAGTTCATGGATGGGAACTTCAGTGTCCATAAGAATGAAATCCCCTTCTGTGCTGTAGGTGTGGACCATGCACTGGAGCACATCAACAGGATCATGAAGGTGACAGGGGGTATTGTGGGCATTACCCAGAATGCCAGTGCCCGCGAAAGGTTCTTTCTGACAGCAGCAGAGCTGAGTAGGCTTGCTGAAGAAGCCCGTCAGATGGCTGGCTCACAATCAGCTACACGCAAGGAGCACCACGACCTATCAACCACAGTCTGGGCTCGGCAGGAAGACAGCATTCGTCGACTGAAGAATGTGATCAGAGAGTCCATGAATCCCATGACGCATGAGGGTGAAGACCTGACGACTATCATCACCAAGGTGGTGATGCCAGCTGAAGTACAGAAGGATGTCTGCAACCAAGATGAGATTGGTCAGAAAGCGTATAACACGTTTGTTGCAGAGCGCATCAACACAAATGAAATCAACCTTTGGGCCAGAATGGGAAAGGTCAAACTGAAGATGTGGAAGAGTGCCAGGAAAGCTGTGAAGCACAAACTGGCAGACAAGGTTGTAGAGCTGAAAGACGACAGGTCACTGTTTGCGCGCATGCTGATCGTGGCCCGCTCACGACCAGAGATCAACTTGAAGGATGCCATAGGTCAATATGAATTCACCGCGCTTCCACGAACCCTCTTTGCAATGGCTGGGACACTACTACCATGCACAGACAAAAGCAAGCTCATGGGCATCCTAGAAGATCTACCCAAGAAGTCAACTGGCACTGGTCAGCAGCCAGACGACGACAATCCTGAACATACTCCACCCCCTCCCAAGAAGGTGACTGTCATAGACGGCATGGCATTAGTGCAAGCAATGGGTAAGCCACAATGGGTCAAAACATGTGCCCAGTGGGCTGGCCATTTCAATGCAACACTGGACTGCAAGACCAACGGGTATGATGAAGTCCACCTCGTGTTTGACCGATATGATCTGCCAAATTCACTGAAAGAGGCCACACGGGAGAGGCGCCAAGGTGGCAAGCCGCCCACTGCTTACCACGTTCAAGACAGCACCCCGATTGGGAAACTGACAGCAAAACAGTTCCTGTCGCACACCAACACCAAAGATGAGCTAACTGTCTATCTGGCAAAGAAAGCTCTGTGTCACTTTGAGGGGACTACCAAGGTCTTCATCGTCACTTCAAGGCAGGATGTCTTCTCCAACTGCATGGATGTACAGCATCTCCGTAGCTCCCAGGAGGAGGCTGATACGAGGATCTTTCTTCACAGTCTAGATGCCGTCCGAAGAGGTGCAACACAGCTGTACATTCAGTCACCTGATACTGATGTATTCATCCTAGCACTCCACCGGTACCATGAACTATGCAAAGACACATACTTCATCACGGGTGTGGGGAACAAGAAGAGGCAAATCTCACTGGAACCAATAGTACATGAACTTGGTGTCAGGAAGGCTGCAGCCCTACCAGGATTCCATGCATTCACGGGAGCAGACCAGACTGGTCGGTTTGCCGGCAAGGGAAAGCTCACATGTTGGCAAGCCCTCAATAGGTGCTCTGTTGAGGTGGTATCTGCGTTTCATGACCTTGGGGCCTCTGAGGAGCTGAGAGCTGACACAGAAAGTGACATTGAGGCATTTGTATGCCAGCTGTATGAGCCTCGTACTACAGTTGTGGATGTGGGCAAGCTGAGGTGGAGACTGTTTACCAAGAAACAGCTAGAGGCACAGAAGCTGCCACCAACACGGGGAGCTTTACATGAAGCCATTGCTCGTGCACATTTCCAGGCCATGGTGTGGCATCAGGCTGATGTACCGGACCCCCAGCTTCCACAACCAACAGAACATGGATGGAGAGCAGAAGGAGATCAGCTGGTGCCCATCACAACCAAGGACCCTCCAGCCCCAGCTGCCATCACACATCTAATCAAATGTAACTGCAAGAAGACCCAATGCATGTCTCACTGCTCATGCAGGTCTCAGCATCTCAACTGTTCTGAGATGTGTATGTGTGGGGCAGATGAAGAGGTGTGTGGTAACACGGGTCAGGAGCGCCCCATGGGAATCGATAACACTGATGATGAGGAGGATGGAGATCCTTCAATGTAACAATGAACACTGCCAACTAAAAATATTGCACAAAGACATTATAAGTGTACATTTGAACACTAAAGTCCAGCCTTTATGTGATTTAGAAGTGAAAATGATGGAAAAAAATATATATATGTGTTGGCATAAGTGCGTGAAAATCCAAGATGGCTGCCATAAGAACCCTTTTGATCATATGTAGGTGTATAAATGTGTGTTTATTGGATTAAGTATCCGCAAATATGTACATTTGGACACCAAAATTAACACTCTAGGTCATTTAGAAGCCAAGATAATGACAATTTCGGTTTTCAACAAACGCCATTTTGATAATCCAAAATGGCCGCTATAAAGAACTTGAAAAAAATGGAGACATATTTTTTCTACAACTTCTATCATCCCTAAAGACAACCCAACCAGTGTCCACAAATTAACATTTGAATTCAACGGGAAAACATTGGCCCCCCCACTAACAGTAAATAATCATAAATTATTGAAGTAATCAACACCAGTTCCATCAATGTAAATTACATGAAAGCACAATAAAAGCGGCAAATTATTGAATATGCGAAATTCGTTTTCATCAGCTTGTTTCCTTGCTTGACATTCTATGAGTGGGTTCAAGATGGCGCCAAGGAAGCAACTCCCAACATAACAGCATGTGAAGATCGCATCCGCAAGATGGCGGCCTCCATTGAGCGATTTGGCGAGTCAAAGCTTCGAAATTCTCAAGGGATCCAGCAAAATCTGGCTTTTCAACATAATACGTACGCGTTCATTCACAACACCGGCTTCGCCGGCTATTATAATTTAAGTATACACCTGAACACTGCATATGTTCTATGAACTTTCGTTTACTTAAGTAATTTGTTTCACATGCATTTACAAAAGCTGTTCATTTACAATAATAAACATATTGTGGCGGACACAAAAGCCCACTGGCGTGGTGACATCATTCCGCGCACCGAGTGGGCGGTGGCCACGCCCGAGGGGTAGGCGTGGCCTCATGATATACACCGGGCGCCCAGCCCGGAGCGGTACAGTGTTACAGTGAGCTCTTACAATAAAGACGTTTATATGTTACCGCTTGTCCGCTTCCTCCTTGCTCACAAGCAGCGCGCGTAACGCCGCGCTTTAATATATACCTGTAAATGTTCTCACTGATCGTTTGATGAACTTACCCTAAAGTATGAACATCATTGGAATGACCAAAACTTTGTCACAGTACTGCATATGTCGATCATGAGCCTAGTATTGGTCTCTAGCCCACCACGATATTTTAAAAATACAAAAATTAAATAAAAATCTCCAAAAAACATTTTTACTTTTGTGGTTAAAATTAAACACGTGATGTGACATACTTGACAGACAGGCTACATGTGACATACTTGTGAACCAGAGAAGAGTATCATTCTCTACATGTAGCTGACTCAGCGTGTTAGCAATTGTCTTCACGACCCAATCCATTTCTCGCAAGGTGTCCCCAAACTGTCCATGGTGGGATGAGTTCACAAATATCGGTGCAGTGGCCAGTGGAACGTGCATGTGGCTCAGAGCCAGGTAGAGGAAGAATGGACGGTGGGCAGCACTGAGGGCAACACAACACACATGCGGTTAAGGGGCCCAACTTCACACTTTTATGACAGCTCACACAACACATGCAGTCACAATTAGTCAGGTTCACTATGTTAACAAATATAATTTCGTTCAACAATTTTGGAGATGAGCAAAACTATACATTTTTGGAATATTCAGAGGATGAGGAATCCAAAAATCAATGTTGGCATTTGCACAGACACCTGCATGGCCGCCATTTTGGATTTTCAAAATGGCCACCATAAAATACATATTTTGCGCTATCTCGGCTTCTAGTCAACCTAGAAACTTAATTAGATATGCTAATCCTATGTTTTCTGGGTCAAGAAATCCAATAAAGGCCTCAAAATAGTGCTCAGGATTATAGAAAAGCAACAAACAAAGGTAATTGAAAACCATTGTCTTGATATTTGTGATATAACTGTATTACATAATCCATGATATTGCAAGTCCTTTGAAGTTATAGGTATGGGTTTATAAAGCAAGAAAACAGCCTTGTTAGTATCAGATTGAACTATAAGTCCTATACACAGGATCTACTTGGTCTATACCGTTCAGGAATATGCTTTTACAGATCTTCATCACTGTCCTGAGTGTCATTTTCGCAAAGGTGTCTATGCAAATGCCAACATTAATTTTTGGATTCCTCATGCTCTGAATATTCCAAAAATGTATAGTTTTGCTAATCTCCAAAATTGTTGAACGAAAAAACATAGTGAACCTGATTAAATGGGAACCCACACTTCTAATAAACAAAGATTCATTATAACTCTGCTGCGATTGTACGACTACATGATAGCACGAATGATTATCATCATGCTATAATGGAGCTATGGCATATGTGTGTATGAATGTATGTATGTGTATGTATGTGTGTGAGTGAGTGGATGAGGGGCTGTGGATTCTGGCAGTGGAGGTGGTTTTGATGTTGTAGTCTGTGTTCTCACTGGCTGGGGGTGGGAGTATGTACGCATCCAGGTGTAGCTGATGCATGTGGAGGTGTATGTGCCCCTGGCACGAACGCTTGCTTGAAAACTGCTGGCCCACCTTAGCTGAGCGTATCGAGGTTGAAGGGCCGAAACGGGATGATGCTGAGGAGGGACCCAGTTAGTGAGGCACACTTGACTAGGTGTGTTTTGAAATTATATAAATACAGACTTGGCATTTAATATGGAATATTTTTTTTGTGGGGGTGAACTTACTTTTCAAGATGTCTTAGAACCAAAAGTTCATTGGAATTATGTTGAAATTATTCTAGATTTTGTTAATGTAACCTTTAAAAGAAACAAAAACCACATTTGACGTTTCGAAACAAATAAATTGATCCTTGAAAGTGATGTAAACTGATATCGAACTCAATTCATGGACAGCACTGTGTTAAACTTCTGTACGTTTTCCAGAAATATCTCTTTATTTTGCACATTAGCCAAATTTTTTTTAACAAAAACAAAAGTTAAATTACGACTGGGATTACGGACAGTAAAATTACAGTTCAGTACTTCGTGTAAACCCCACGAGCATTCAGGAGAGCACATACACGTTGAGGCATGCTGTTCACGAGATTTGCCACGGTTTGGACAGCAATCGCGTGCCATGCAGTTACAATAGCCTGCTGCAATTCACGCACAGAGGTCGGCTGCTGGTCCAAGTGGTCGATTTGACGCGTTAATTCTGCCCACAAGTTCTCTATCGGATTCATATCCGGGGACATGGCAGGCCACTCCATATGCTCTACACCACGGTCAGCAAGAAAGTGTTGGATCATGCGAGCATGATGAGGCCATGCATTGTCATCTTGGAAGACAAAGTTTCCTCGAAAGGCTGCATGAGCAAATGGAAGCAATGTTTCTTCCAGAATGGCCCTGTACTTGAACTGGTTCAGGTTTCCATTCAGAACAACCAGGTCAGTTTTGCCCCCTGCATGAAAAGCAGCCCAAACGGTCACCCCACCACCTCCAGCTTGGACTCTTGGCACTATACAATCTTTGTTGTGGGCTTCATGCACTTGTCTGCGCACTCGTACGCAGCCATCTTGACGATAGACCAGAAATCTAGACTCGTTACTGAAGGTCACGTGATTCCAGTGTCCTGGCTGCCATTGACGGTGCTCTCTGGCCCACTGCAATCGGCGCTGGCTGTGTTGTCTGGTAAGGCGTGGCTTTCTCAGGGGACGCCTGGCACGAACGCTTGCTTGAACCAGTCGTTGGTTGACTCGCCTTCTGGATACAGGCACATTTGTCAGTTGCTGCCACTCAGCCCTAAGCCGATTAGCTGACTTGGTACGGCCATTGCGGACCAACGGGTGCAGCTGGCGATCATCCCTCCTTGTGGTTCTGCGGGGACGTCCTGGCCTCGGTATTGGAGTAGGGACACCCCTCTGAGCATTTCGTTTCAGGATCTTTGACACCTGATGTTGAGTCATGCCATACTGCCGAGCAATAGCACGCTGTTTCATGCTGTAATTTCGTAAAGCCACCACTCCATGACAAACAGCATTGTCGAGTTGACGGACCATCTCCAGAGGAAGCGGCAATAACTTTTGGAGACTTGCAGCAGTTGTTTTCCACTAATACAGAACGCAACAACCCTTGTATACCCGACTGTGAAGCCAATCGTCAAATGCACCTGTCCGTACATTTTGCCACGCCACTTGTGATATAATCCTGTTGTTGACTTCTTGCTGCGACAGAGAATCAGTGACATGGTTCTTTCAACAAATAAATCACCAAAGTGTAAAAGAAACTCACCAGATTGATATACTGAGTTAAGAAAGTAAACCTAAGTCAAGAAAAAAAAAAATTCCATATTAAATGCCAAGTCTGTATATACACTGAACAGCAATAGAAACATCACTTCATAAAAATAATTCCTGATCATTTCCCATAGAAATATCAATGCATTTCGTTTAGATATCTCGTTATTTACATTAGTCTGTATCTAAATTTAATCCTAACTACCAACAGTGGTGCACACGTGGATAAAAACAGGTCACCAAAACACAGGCAAAAAACGACCATGGTACAAAGTCGTGCATGATTCCCATGGAAATCAAAATGCACTTGCGTCTCCTTGTGACTTTCCCTATAAAGGCACCCCAAACGTGTGTTCATCATTCGTGTTTCGATGCCAGCGCCATGCCCAGACTTACGAGGATTCAGAGAGACCAGGCTATTGGAAGATTGCATGCTGGACAGACTGCACCAATGGTTGCCAATGCTTTCCATGTCAACGTGAGAACCATCTACAGGTTACAGGAACGATACCAGGCCACCAACAGCACCGATGACCGCCCACGCAGTGGCAGACCGAGGGTAACAACACCATGACAGGATCGACATATTGTACGTCATCACATCCAAGATCGCTTTACCAGGGCTACAGAAACTGCAAAACAAACAGTTGGAACCCACCAGAGACACATTAGTGGTGATACAGTCCGTCGACGTTTGAAGAACAGGGATGTCCGTTGTCACAGGCCGTATCGTGGCCCCATTCTTAAAGTTCGACACTGCCGTGACCGACTACAGTGGGCCACACAGCATCAAAATTGGCGTTACCAGCAGTGGAGAACCGTTCTTTTCTCAGATGAAAGCCGATACTGTGTTTCCACGGCAGATGGCAGAGTGAGAGTTTGGCATAGACATGGGGAACGCTACACAGATGACTGTGTGATGGAAAGAGACTCGTGGGGTGGTCCAAACAGCATGGTATGGGATGCTATTGTTCTCAGTCACAAAGTCGGTCCTGTGGTGTTCCAGAATATTGGTCCAGGAAGAGGCAATGGTGTCACAGCTGCTCGCTACATCGATCAAGTCCTCAGACCTCACGTTGTGCCACATTTTTGACGTCACGGAAATCATGTCTTCCAGCAGGACAACTTGGCACTATACAATCTTGTGACGCCCGTGCCCACACTGCCAGAGCAACAAGGGACTTCCTGCAACAGAATGGCATCCAAACCATACACTGGCCTGCGCCCAGCCCCGATTTAAACCCGATAGAGCACTTGTGGGACGAGGTTCAAAGAAGACTGAATGACGTTCGACCAAGGCCGACAACTGCAGCTCAACTCAGTCAAGCGTTTCTCAGAGTGTGGGCCCAAGTGACAAATGCCTTCATCAACCGATTAATCCACTCCATGTACAGACGATGTATGGCTGTCATCAACGCTCACGGGGGTCACACAAGATACTGAATTTGACCTCCCTTGTTCTCACCTGCTCTTGTGTTTTTCTCTTTCAGAACATTTCACATTATTGTTTGAACTGTGGTGACCATACCTGTAATGTTTCATGTTGATCCTAAATCATGCCAGACACCACGGATACACCGCCGAGGGAGGGTTACGCACGTCACCTGGAGGAAGGCATGGAGCGGGTCCATGCCTTCGCCCGCCGCCAGCTCCATCTGGCGGGGGCCAAGATGAAGCGCAGGTACGACGACCGGAGCCAGGGGAGTCAGTACGCTCCGGGGATGAAGATTTGGTTCTTTAATCCCCGGAGGCGGAAGGGTAGGTGCCCAAAACTCACCTCCCCCTGGCAAGGCCCAGGAGTCGTCCTGTCGCAAATCTGTGACGTGGTCATTAAGATCAAAATGGGGCCACGGGCCCCCCCTCGGATCGTCCATGCCGACCGGATAAGACCTTATGCCGGCGAGCAGGCGCCCTCGTGGATCGCCTCGGCTCTAGATGCCGAGGCAGGACCCAGTACCTCTTGCGACGGGGGCTCGTAGCGTCAGAGGACAGGGGGGGATGGTAGTGGGAGATGCCCGATGTGGTGGGATGGCAACTTTGCCATCTCTCACAACAGGGGCAAAGGAGCACTAGTTTATGGGGTTTATGGCAGTGAAAACTAGCCCGGGAGGGTTAGGATATAATGATAGGGACCTAGAGAAGATGACCTTAGGTAACGTTAAGGTTAGGTAGTGACAATGATACCTGTAGTGGGGATGCAGGTAGATTAGTTGGGATGATAATGACGTGGTATGTGCTTAGTTTAAAGGGAAGACGGGGAGCACTAAGTTAGCAGGGCAACAGGTAGATTAGATGATGCCGTGTGTGTGGTTAAAAGGTGTGATTGCACAGGTGTGCAACTGAACAGGTGTATGGAGCAGTGTGTGAGTGAGTGATAGTGATGTGAGTTGTGCTGACCAAATGGTCCAGGAAGGAAGGAGGGTGCAGGTGGCACCAGGGAGATTGCACAGGTGTGCAACTGCAGGTGAATGAAGAACAGGTGTATGGAATAAATGGTCTGGAGTATATGGAGTATTGGAATGGATGGTCGTGGAGTGAGTATGGTGGAAACTCTGGAGTGGAGTGGATGGTGCGAAGGTGTGGATGGGGGAAAGGAGAGTGGACCCCCATCAAGAATACCCGGGGAGGGTAGTGTAAGTGTTAGGTAGAGGGTACAGGTAAATTGTGGTTGGATATTGGCATCTGTGGTGCGTGGTGGAAGCATGGTGATTGAATGGGTGCATTAGTGTTGTGGAAATGGCTGGGCATGTAGCCTGTTAGTGTGTGTAGTTGGTTGACACTCCGCCACTGTTAGGATGTCGGCCAGGTGAGGCCGCAGGTGGGCTCTGGGAGCTGGTAGTTGTTGTGGATGGGGCCCGAGGATCCGGAGGACGGACCCGGGTAGCCCAGTGCCAGAGGGCACCGAGGGGTGACAGAGCCAGGAGGGGCCTTCCCCAGTTAGATAGGTTAGGGTGAGGAGCTAGGTAAGCTCGGAGGCAACTACAGTGGTGGAGGTGTGCAGGTGGGTAGACCTGCTGGGAGAGCTGCACGACCCAGCCCGGAAATTGTGCAAGGGCACCGGGAGATGAATCGGGGGAGTGAGACCCCAAATTGAGAAGCACCACAGTTTGGTCAATGGGAATTGGTTTTTAGAACCCATAGTGTAAGTTGGCCAATAGATTGGCAGGGAAAGACCCCGGGTAGTGTAAAGTGTGTTAAAGTCATTTAGAAGGTAGTTAGGATGGAGATCTCCTCGCACCATCTGCATCCACTCACCTGGGATGACGTACCTCCACACCATGCCAGGTTGTTTTATTCTTTTTATTGTGCAGATGGTTGGATTGTGAGACGCATCATGACGTGGGTGTGACATTGTGCTTGTTGTTCCATCTCTCCCTCCTTATGAGGATTGATGATGAATTGGGTGATGGCAAATTTTGGTTAGAGGGATTGTGGTGACGAATTTGGAATAGAAGAAATATGGGGAAGACGTGACATTAGTGACGAATTTGTAAAGGTGTAGATTTTGTAAATATGGGGTAAGGGCAAGGGTAGTGTAGGTGACAGGGGGGGTGACGTACGGTAGGGACGAGCTTTCTCACTTCGCTCTCCGTACGCACTTCGCCTTGCATTGCCTGTATTGATGTGTACCCTTGTGACCTTAGCCCTCGCTCATCTGTCTTTTCCCCCCTTTTGTCTCCCACCTGAGGACCTGTGCACCACTGGGCGCAGAGGGGAGCGTGCGTGAGTCCGCCATTGGGCGCCCGGAACTCCCAGAACCACAGCTGTCTGCATCGATGCACCACCTTATGGACCACATGTCAGTGGCTGAGCACCACTTATGGACCCCATGGGTTGGGGCATGGCCCCTCTGCTGGAACCGGCCATGAAGGCCCGAGATCTTGCTGGCGGACCTTGGCCACAGGGCACCTATGCCCCACAGGTGAACCACACTAGTCGGCCCTGTGGGCCATAAATAAATAAAAACGGACACGTTTGGTGCATTTTATTTTATGTCCAAATAGGCCGCCAGCAAAGAAGATGACAACACCTGAAAGATAGCAATAGCCAGCAGAGGGAGCCGAAGAGCAAGAGACCACCAGCAGGGTTAGGGGTTGTTTGGTTATTTTTATTGAGAACTGTGGTGACTGTGCACCGATTGGTGCTTGATGGTGTATTGATGTGTTGTTTGGGTGCTTCATGGTGCGTCGATGCAGAGCAGACTGTCTCTCCCCCCCCCCCCAAAAGAACAATCACAGGTCCTGGGTTGCGTATTGTAAATAAAAGCAGAGTCATTGTAAATAATGCGCCCCCACCGTAAATGTATAGTTTGAAGACCATTCCACAATTCGGTTAGCTGTGGGCGTGAATCTGTTAGGCAGGGTGCAATGGAGCAGCGGGACATATTTATTTATGTTTTAAAACTCGCACTCAGGGTCAGGTTAAATGTAGAGGGAACTACACCTACGTGCCACACTAAGGTAAAAGTTCATAGGCCCGGGACGTGCCTAAGGGGAGGAGGGTGCAGTGTTGTGGATATGAGAATGTTTTTTAAATTTATTGTTGTGTAATGAATTGTGGTAAAATGTCACCCTCCTTCCTGCATTTGTTGTTGTATAAAGGTCAAAGGGCGTTCCCGTAGTTAATTCCATAAAACATACACGAAGGACACCATATATCCCTGTTCAGTAGTTATATCCTTATTATGTGTATTAGTGTAAGGCTGTGTCTTCCATTAATTGAAATACTCCATTGCACCAAGTGAAATAAGAGTAGATCCCCTTTCCCTTCACATTCCCCTTCCAACAATTGCCAACTGTTCCCTCCGCAACTCCATTCGCCATGAGGTCGGCTTGGAGAAGAAGGGGGAGGAGCTGCTGACTCCTGGGCGTGCCCGCCCATCGTCATCAAGGGCGGAGCCAGAGGGCCGTGCCGACCAATCAGGGCCGAGGCGAGCTCACCGATGGGCGTGTCCTGGACACCAGCGGCTTGATCGCCTGAGGCGCTATATAGAGCGCACGCGAAAGCAAGAGAGAAGTTGTTGTTGGACTAAGCAAGAGAGGAAGAGTTGGACTGAGTTGGACTAAGCAAGAGAAGTTGTTGTTGGACTAAGAGTTGGACTGAGTGGGACTAAGAGTTGGACTAAGCAAGAGAGGAAGTTGTTGGACTGGGTTGGACTAAGAAAGAGAGAGGAGAGAAGGGGCGAAGCGAAGCAAAGAGAGAAAGAGTCCTGGAGTTTGTGAGAGAGGGAGAGAGAACCCGTCACGCCAGACCCCCCACCAGCAGCGTTGGCTGCACCAAGCAGCTCCGACCCGTTAGCCCGCGCACACGACAGGATCGGTGGCATCGGCGGCCGTCGAGGTCCAGCCCGACGTCCCGTGCGGGATCAAGCTTCAGCCAGCTCCGTGCCTTCCTCCCCCTCCAGCCACCCACCTCCTGTCATTCCTGCCTGCAATTTCCCCATTCGTGTACGTGAGTTTGTTCTGTGTGTCTTGTCCCTGGGTTAGTTAAGCCTGTTTAGATAAGCTAGCGATTTTCACTGTGTCTCTGATTTCTTCTGTAAATTATTTTATTATCCTTCCTTCTTCCTTGGTTTCTTTTGGTCTTGTAAATAGCAAATAAATTATATCCGTATTCCCTACTTCTGGCTTCTTCTTCTTCACATCCTTCGCTTTAGTCTTTTCCCCATTGAATATCTGTGGCGCGATTTTGGCCAACGTTCAGGAATCGGGTTAGTCGGGGTAACTTTTCAGGCGCGGCGGCCATCCGCTCGGCAAACAACATCCTAGCCGTGTCCGTAACAATATATATATATATATCTATATATATATATATATATATATATATATATATATATATATATATATATATATATATATATATATATTTATATATATATATATATATATATATATATACATATAATAGTATGTATGTGTTTATATGTGTATGAGTGTACGTGATGGAAATAGCGCCCTCTTGTGATGTGCTTGCTAACGTCTGCTGTGTGTGTCCAGAATTAGACGCAGTACCCTCTCGTGGTGTGTGTGTGGTAACATTTGTGGTGTTCCAGAAGAATCACTTTGTGGAAAGATCACCACAAAGTTGAGTCAACATGGGCACTCGCACCCGAAGGGCAGGTGGAGTGCCCATGTCGACCCAACTCTCCGAAGGGTGTGAGTGCCGATACCAGTAATATTAAACTACATTAGAGTATTTACAGCATATTTCGTGACAAGATAGGCTAAATTTTCCTTTTCTGTAATTACTTCCAGAGCTTCATCATCATCATTATTATTATTATTATTATTATTATTATTATTATTATTATCATCAATATAAATTCTATTCAATTGCAAGCTTCGGTCATGTCTGAGTGCTTATATGTATCGAGTCTGAATAGGTCAAATTAGAAACTTAAGTCCTACATTGTTGGCTACAACACTGGTTATTCACTTAATACTGTATTTTATCGACTTTACTGTGACATCACTTGCTCCAATGATGTAACAGCTTATTTTCATTTGCTAGAACATTTATTAGAACTTTCATTGAATTTTCTGAATGTTTCCAGTCACTGTCCAAAAATAATACTTTGAAGGTAACAAATTTTTTAAAGGTTAATGATTATATAAATAGGAGTTATAGGAACATTATACTATAGGATTATAAGATTATAGGGCCAAGTAAGAATATTTCTGATGCCAGTAGTTATTTTGGGAGTTTTGCTGATGAGGCCACACGGCAGAAGACATGGCAGATATCAGACATTGTTTTGTACAAGTTGGCCATTGCACACCATTCATTTTGGTTGGTGGTTTCTGGTAATATCCATTGAAGATCTCATACACCAATTTCACTGTATTAATGGTCTTCCCTCCAGAATAAAGTGAAGTCTCTTTGCTGACTCTCTGCTCACCTTCACTCTTTCATTCCTCTTTTCTCCCGCCTCTGGAACAAACTCCCTCACTTTCTTCAATCCCACTCCTCTCTCTAGGTCTTTAAAACAGCTGTTCACCACCATCTCTTATGTTCCCCCATCCAAAAATTTGATCTTTTCTACCCCTGTTAATTCACCGCAGATCCACTTTTTTGAAATACCGACTTCTTTCCTGGAAGTCCTTGCAGTGTCCATGTGTTTTTTTTTGTGTTTTTTTTACCTCTCCCACCCTCCTTCCCATGCCTCCTCCCCCCAAGTCCTCTCCCTCCCACAGATCTCCTGATGTCCCTGCTCTCAAATGTTGTACTTGTGTGCTTCCTTCACTCTGCCCATATTGTCTCCCGCTCCCTTTATTTCGTCTTATGTGTCCGTTTGTTTTTTTGTCATTAATGTTAGCTCTTACACGAGCTGTATCTTGTATACAAATAAATAAATAAATAAAAAAGTCACCTTTGCTGCTCAATAAATCTCACGGCCTTGTTTGTAAGTTGAGTGGCGAAATGTTGAAGCGAAGTTGGCTGATCCACGATCTTCAGATCTTCGTAAAGTGGCAGCCCGAGCGGTATTGAACAAGCTTCTTCTCTCCTGCCATGGCTTGTCGCATTGCTAAAACAACAGAAGCAAATTATCGACATTATAAACATGATGTGCAACAACACCGGTGGATGAAAGAAAATGATGTGCAAACTGCTGTGCTAGAGCAATCTCGTTCCACTTTTACAATTTGCATTCAAAAATTCCACTTACATCATGCTTCTCATTCCATTGATAAAACCATTTTATTGGCATTGATATGATAAAATGTTTCAATGGTTCGCGTAATAAAAACTGATATTTCTTGCCTTTCAGTCCCTGACAGAAAAACAACCCCCCGAGGATGTTAGCTGTTTTGATTGTACAAGAAAAACATCAAATAACGCATTGATGATATAACTAAACCACTCATCAACAATTCAACATAACTATACCATGCACTTGATAGAGCCAAAGGTGCTGCCAAAGCAGTTTATTGGCAGTGATTATGCCGGGTGGCCTGGCTATGTTGGGTGGCCTGGCTATGTTGGGTGGCCTGGCTATGTTGGGTGGCCTGGCTATGTTGGGTGGCCTGGCTATGTTGGGTGGCCTGGCTATGTTGAGTGGTTTGGTTATGCTGGGTGGTTTGGTTATGCTGGGAGGTTTGGTTATGCTGGGAGGTTTGGTTATGCTGGGTGGCCTGGCTATGTTGAGTGGTTTGGTTATGCTGGGTGGCCTGGCTATGTTGAGTGGTTTGGTTATGCTGGGTGGCCTGGTTATGCTGGGTGGTTTGGTTATGCTGGGTGGCCTGGCTATGTTGAGTGGTTTGGTTATGCTGGGTGGCCTGGCTATGTTGAGTGGTTTGGTTTTGCTGGGTGGTTTGGTTATGCTGGGTGGCCTGGCTATGTTGAGTGGTTTGGTTATGCTGGGTGGCCTGGCTATGTTGAGTGGTTTGGTTATGCTGGGTGGCCTGGTTATGCTGGGTGGTTTGGTTATGCTGGGTGGCCTGGCTATGTTGAGTGGTTTGGTTATGCTGGGTGGTTTGGTTATGCTGGGTGGTTTGGTTATGCTGGGTGGTTTGGTTATGCTGGGTGGTTTGGTTATGCTGGGAAGTTTGGTTATGCTGGGAGGTTTGGTTATGCTGGGTGGCCTGGCTATGTTGAGTGGTTTGGTTATACTGGGTGGCCTGGCTATGTTGAGTGGTTTGGTTATGCTGGGTGGCCTGGTTATGTTGAGTGGTTTGGTTATGCTGGGTGGCCTGGCTATGTTGAGTGGTTTGGTTATGCTGGGTGGCCTGGCTATGTTGAGTGGTTTGGTTATGCTGGGTGGCCTGGCTATGTTGAGTGGTTTGCTTATGCTGGGTGGCCTGGCTATGTTGAGTGGTTTGGTTATGCTGGGTGGCCTGGTTATGCTGGGTGGTTTTGTTATGCTGGGTGGCCTGGCTATGTTGAGTGGTTTGGTTATGCTGGGTGGCCTGGCTATGTTGAGTGGTTTGGTTATGCTGGGTGGCCTGGCTATGTTGAGTGGTTTGGTTATGCTGGGTGGCCTGGCTATGTTGAGTGGTTTGGTTATGCTGGGTGGCCTGGCTATGTTGAGTGGTTTGGTTATGCTGGGTGGCCTGGTTATGCTGGGTGGTTTTGTTATGCTGGGTGGCCTGGCTATGTTGAGTGGTTTGGTTATGCTGGGTGGCCTGGCTATGTTGAGTGGTTTGGTTTTGCTGGGTGGTTTGGTTATGCTGGGTGGTTTGGTTATGCTGGGTGGTTTGGTTATGCTGGGTGGTTTGGTTATGCTGGGTGGTTTGGTTATGCTGGGTGGCCTGGCTATGTTGGGCGGTTCGGTTATGCTGGGTGGCCTGGCTATGTTGGGCGGTTCGGTTATGCTGGGTGGCCTGGCTATGTTGGGCGGTTCGGTTATGCTGGGTGGCCTGGCTATGTTGGGCGGTTCGGTTATGCTGGGTGGCCTGGCTATGTTGGGTGGTTCGGTTATGCTGGGTGGCCTGTCTATGTTGGGTGGTTTGGTTATGCTGGGTGGTTTGGTTATGCTGGGTGGTTTGGTTATGCTGGGAGGTTTGGTTATGCTGGGTGGCCTGGCTATGTTGGGTGGTTCGGTTATATGTTGGGTGGTTTGGTTATGCTGGGTGGCCTGGCTATGTTGGGTGGTTCGGTTATATGCTGGGAGGTTTGGTTATGCTGGGTGGCCTGGCTATGTTGGGTGGTTCGGTTATATGCTGGGAGGTTTGGTTATGCTGGGTGGCCTGGCTATGTTGGGTGGTTCGGTTATATGTTGGGTGGTTTGGTTATGTTGGGTGGCCTGGCTATGTTGGGTGGTTCGGTTATATGCTGGTAGGTTTGGTTATGCTGGGTGGCCTGGCTATGTTGGGTGGTTCGGTTATATGTTGGGTGGTTTGGTTATGCTGGGTGGCCTGGCTATGTTGGGTGGTTCGGTTATATGCTGGGAGGTTTGGTTATGTTGGGTGGCCTGGCTATGTTGGGTGGTTCGGTTATATGCTGGGAGGTTTGGTTATGTTGGGTGGCCTGGCTATGTTGGGTGGTTCGGTTATATGTTGGGTGGTTTGGTTATGCTGGGTGGCCTGGCTATGTTGGGTGGTTCGGTTATATGCTGGGAGGTTTGGTTATGTTGGGTGGCCTGGCTATGTTGAGTGGTTCGGTTATATGCTGGGAGGTTTGGTTATGTTGGGTGGCCTGGCTATGTTGGGTGGTTCGGTTATATGCTGGGAGGTTTGGTTATGTTGGGTGGCCTGGCTATGTTGGGTGGTTCGGTTATATGTTGGGTGGTTTGGTTATGCTGGGTGGCCTGGCTATGTTGGGTGGCCTGGCTATGTTGGGTGGTTCGGTTATATGTTGGGTGGTTTGGTTATGCTGGGTGGCCTGGCTATGTTGGGTGGCCTGGCTATGTTGGGTGGTTCGGTTATATGTTGGGTGGTTTGGTTATGCTGGGTGGCCTGGCTATGTTGGGTGGTTCGGTTATATGTTGGGTGGTTTGGTTATGCTGGGTGGCCTGGCTATGTTGGGTGGTTCGGTTATATGTTGGGTGGTTTGGTTATGCTGGGTGGCCTGGCTATGTTGGGTGGCCTGGCTATGTTGGGTGGTTCGGTTATATGTTGGGTGGTTTGGTTATGCTGGGTGGCCTGGTTATGCTGGGTGGCCTGGCTATGTTGGGTGGTTCGGTTATATGCTGGGAGGTTTGGTTATGTTGGGTGGCCTGGCTATGTTGGGTGGTTCGGTTATATGTTGGGTGGTTTGGTTATGCTGGGTGGCCTGGCTATGTTGGGTGGTTCGGTTATATGCTGGGAGGTTTGGTTATGCTGGGTGGCCTGGCTATGTTGGGTGGTTCGGTTATATGTTGGGTGGTTTGGTTATGCTGGGTGGCCTGGCTATGTTGAGTGGTTCGGTTATATGCTGGGAGGTTTGGTTATGTTGAGTGGCCTGGCTATGTTGGGTGGTTCGGTTATATGTTGGGTGGTTTGGTTATGCTGGGTGGCCTGGCTATGTTGGGTGGTTCGGTTATATGTTGGGTGGTTTGGCTATGTTGGGTGGCCTGGCTATGTTGGGTGGTTCGGTTATATGTTGGGTGGTTTGGTTATGCTGGGTGGCCTGGTTATGCTGGGTGGCCTGGCTATGTTGGGTGGTTCGGTTATATGCTGGGAGGTTTGGTTATGTTGGGTGGCCTGGCTATGTTGGGTGGTTCGGTTATATGTTGGGTGGTTTGGTTATGCTGGGTGGCCTGGCTATGTTGGGTGGTTCGGTTATATGTTGGGTGGTTTGGTTATGCTGGGTGGCCTGGCTATGTTGGGTGGTTCGGTTATATGCTGGGAGGTTTGGTTATGTTGGGTGGCCTGGCTATGTTGGGTGGTTCGGTTATATGCTGGGAGGTTTGGTTATGTTGGGTGGCCTGGCTATGTTGGGTGGTTCGGTTATATGTTGGGTGGTTTGGTTATGCTGGGTGGCCTGGCTATGTTGGGTGGTTCGGTTATATGCTGGGAGGTTTGGTTATGTTGGGTGGCCTGGCTATGTTGAGTGGTTCGGTTATATGCTGGGAGGTTTGGTTATGTTGGGTGGCCTGGCTATGTTGGGTGGTTCGGTTATATGCTGGGAGGTTTGGTTATGTTGGGTGGCCTGGCTATGTTGGGTGGTTCGGTTATATGTTGGGTGGTTTGGTTATGCTGGGTGGCCTGGCTATGTTGGGTGGCCTGGCTATGTTGGGTGGTTCGGTTATATGTTGGGTGGTTTGGTTATGCTGGGTGGCCTGGCTATGTTGGGTGGCCTGGCTATGTTGGGTGGTTCGGTTATATGTTGGGTGGTTTGGTTATGCTGGGTGGCCTGGCTATGTTGGGTGGTTCGGTTATATGTTGGGTGGTTTGGTTATGCTGGGTGGCCTGGCTATGTTGGGTGGTTCGGTTATATGTTGGGTGGTTTGGTTATGCTGGGTGGCCTGGCTATGTTGGGTGGTTCGGTTATATGTTGGGTGGTTTGGTTATGCTGGGTGGCCTGGCTATGTTGGGTGGTTCGGTTATATGTTGGGTGGTTTGGTTATGTTGGGTGGCCTGGCTATGTTGGGTGGTTCGGTTATATGTTGGGTGGTTTGGTTATGCTGGGTGGCCTGGCTATGTTGGGTGGCCTGGCTATGTTGGGTGGTTCGGTTATATGTTGGGTGGTTTGGTTATGCTGGGTGGCCTGGCTATGTTGGGTGGTTCGGTTATATGTTGGGTGGTTTGGTTATGCTGGGTGGCCTGGCTATGTTGGGTGGTTCGGTTATATGTTGGGTGGTTTGGTTATGCTGGGTGGCCTGGCTATGTTGGGTGGTTCGGTTATATGTTGGGTGGTTTGGTTATGCTGGGTGGCCTGGCTATGTTGGGTGGTTCGGTTATATGTTGGGTGGTTTGGTTATGCTGGGTGGCCTGGCTATGTTGGGTGGTTCGGTTATATGTTGGGAGGTTTGGTTATGTTGGGTGGCCTGGCTATGTTGGGTGGTTCGGTTATATGTTGGGTGGTTTGGTTATGCTGGGTGGCCTGGCTATGTTGGGTGGTTCGGTTATATGTTGGGTGGTTTGGTTATGCTGGGTGGCCTGGCTATGTTGGGTGGTTCGGTTATATGTTGGGTGGTTTGGTTATGCTGGGTGGCCTGGCTATGTTGGGTGGTTCGGTTATATGCTGGGAGGTTTGGTTATGCTGGGTGGCCTGGCTATGTTGAGTGGTTCGGTTATATGCTGGGAGGTTTGGTTATGTTGAGTGGCCTGGCTATGTTGGGTGGTTCGGTTATATGCTGGGAGGTTTGGTTATGCTGGGTGGCCTGGCTATGTTGGGTGGTTCGGTTATATGTTGGGTGGTTTGGTTATGCTGGGTGGCCTGGCTATGTTGGGTGGTTCGGTTATATGCTGGGAGGTTTGGTTATGTTGGGTGGCCTGGCTATGTTGAGTGGTTCGGTTATATGCTGGGAGGTTTGGTTATGTTGGGTGGCCTGGCTATGTTGGGTGGCCTGGCTATGTTGGGTGGTTCGGTTATATGTTGGGTGGTTTGGTTATGCTGGGTGGCCTGGCTATGTTGGGTGGTTCGGTTATATGTTGGGTGGTTTGGTTATGCTGGGTGGCCTGGCTATGTTGGGTGGTTCGGTTATATGCTGGGAGGTTTGGTTATGTTGGGTGGCCTGGCTATGTTGGGTGGTTCGGTTATATGTTGGGTGGTTTGGTTATGCTGGGTGGTCTGGCTATGTTGGGTGGTTCGGTTATATGTTGGGTGGTTTGGTTATGCTGGGTGGCCTGGCTATGTTGGGTGGTTCGGTTATATGTTGGGTGGTTTGGTTATGCTGGGTGGCCTGGCTATGTTGGGTGGTTCGGTTATATGCTGGGAGGTTTGGTTATGTTGGGTGGTCTGGCTATGTTGGGTGGTTCGGTTATATGCTGGGAGGTTTGGTTATGTTGGGTGGTCTGGCTATGTTGGGTGGTTCGGTTATATGTTGGGAGGTTTGGTTATGTTGGGTGGTCTGGCTATGTTGGGTGGTTCGGTTATATGTTGGGAGGTTTGGTTATGTTGGGTGGTCTGGCTATGTTGGGTGGTTCGGTTATATGCTGGGAGGTTTGGTTATGTTGGGTGGCCTGGCTATGTTGGGTGGTTCGGTTATATGTTGGATGGTTTGGTTATGTTGGGTGGCCTGGCTATGTTGGGTGGTTCGGTTATATGTTGGGTGGTTTGGTTATGCTGGGTGGCCTGGCTATGTTGGGTGGTTCGGTTATATGCTGGGAGGTTTGGTTATGTTGGGTGGCCTGGCTATGTTGGGTGGTTCGGTTATATGCTGGGAGGTTTGGTTATGCTGGGTGGCCTGGCTATGTTGGGTGGTTCGGTTATATGCTGGGAGGTTTGGTTATGCTGGGTGGCCTGGCTATGTTGGGTGGTTCGGTTATATGCTGGGAGGTTTGGTTATGTTGGGTGGCCTGGCTATGTTGGGTGGTTCGGTTATATGTTGGGTGGTTTGGTTATGCTGGGTGGTCTGGCTATGTTGGGTGGTTCGGTTATATGTTGGGTGGTTTGGTTATGTTGGGTGGTCTGGCTATGTTGGGTGGTTCGGTTATATGCTGGGAGGTTTGGTTATGTTGGGTGGTTCGGTTATATGTTGGGAGGTTTGGTTATGTTGGGTGGCCTGGCTATGTTGGGTGGTTCGGTTATATGTTGGGTGGTTTGGTTATGCTGGGTGGCCTGGCTATGTTGGGTGGTTCGGTTATATGTTGGGTGGTTTGGTTATGCTGGGTGGCCTGGCTATGTTGGGTGGTTCGGTTATATGCTGGGAGGTTTGGTTATGTTGGGTGGTCTGGCTATGTTGGGTGGTTCGGTTATGCTGGGTGGTTTGGTTATGCTGGGAGGTTTGGTTATGCTGGGAGGTTTGGTTATGCTGGGTGGCCTGGCTATGTTGAGTGGTTTGGTTATGCTGGGTGGCCTGGCTATGTTGAGTGGTTTGGTTATGCTGGGTGGCCTGGCTATGTTGAGTGGTTTGGTTATGCTGGGTGGCCTGGCTATGTTGAGTGGTTTGGTTATGCTGGGTGGCCTGGTTATGCTGGGTGGTTTGGTTATGCTGGGTGGCCTGGCTATGTTGAGTGGTTTGGTTATGCTGGGTGGTTTGGTTATGCTGGGTGGTTTGGTTATGCTGGGTGGTTTGGTTATGCTGGGTGGTTTGGTTATGCTGGGAGGTTTGGTTATGCTGGGAGGTTTGGTTATGCTGGGTGGCCTGGCTATGTTGAGTGGTTTGGTTATACTGGGTGGCCTGGCTATGTTGAGTGGTTTGGTTATGCTGGGTGGCCTGGTTATGTTGAGTGGTTTGGTTATGCTGGGTGGCCTGGCTATGTTGAGTGGTTTGGTTATGCTGGGTGGCCTGGCTATGTTGAGTGGTTTGGTTATGCTGGGTGGCCTGGCTATGTTGAGTGGTTTGCTTATGCTGGGTGGCCTGGCTATGTTGAGTGGTTTGGTTATGCTGGGTGGCCTGGTTATGCTGGGTGGTTTTGTTATGCTGGGTGGCCTGGCTATGTTGAGTGGTTTGGTTATGCTGGGTGGCCTGGCTATGTTGAGTGGTTTGGTTATGCTGGGTGGCCTGGCTATGTTGAGTGGTTTGGTTATGCTGGGTGGCCTGGCTATGTTGAGTGGTTTGGTTATGCTGGGTGGCCTGGCTATGTTGAGTGGTTTGGTTATGCTGGGTGGCCTGGTTATGCTGGGTGGTTTTGTTATGCTGGGTGGCCTGGCTATGTTGAGTGGTTTGGTTATGCTGGGTGGCCTGGCTATGTTGAGTGGTTTGGTTTTGCTGGGTGGTTTGGTTATGCTGGGTGGTTTGGTTATGCTGGGTGGTTTGGTTATGCTGGGTGGTTTGGTTATGCTGGGTGGTTTGGTTATGCTGGGTGGCCTGGCTATGTTGGGCGGTTCGGTTATGCTGGGTGGCCTGGCTATGTTGGGCGGTTCGGTTATGCTGGGTGGCCTGGCTATGTTGGGCGGTTCGGTTATGCTGGGTGGCCTGGCTATGTTGGGCGGTTCGGTTATGCTGGGTGGCCTGGCTATGTTGGGTGGTTCGGTTATGCTGGGTGGCCTGTCTATGTTGGGTGGTTTGGTTATGCTGGGAGGTTTGGTTATGCTGGGTGGCCTGGCTATGTTGGGTGGTTCGGTTATATGTTGGGTGGTTTGGTTATGCTGGGTGGCCTGGCTATGTTGGGTGGTTCGGTTATATGCTGGGAGGTTTGGTTATGCTGGGTGGCCTGGCTATGTTGGGTGGTTCGGTTATATGCTGGGAGGTTTGGTTATGCTGGGTGGCCTGGCTATGTTGGGTGGTTCGGTTATATGTTGGGTGGTTTGGTTATGCTGGGTGGCCTGGCTATGTTGGGTGGTTCGGTTATATGTTGGGTGGTTTGGTTATGTTGGGTGGCCTGGCTATGTTGGGTGGTTCGGTTATATGCTGGGAGGTTTGGTTATGCTGGGTGGCCTGGCTATGTTGGGTGGTTCGGTTATATGTTGGGTGGTTTGGTTATGCTGGGTGGCCTGGCTATGTTGGGTGGTTCGGTTATATGCTGGGAGGTTTGGTTATGTTGGGTGGCCTGGCTATGTTGGGTGGTTCGGTTATATGCTGGGAGGTTTGGTTATGTTGGGTGGCCTAGCTATGTTGGGTGGTTCGGTTATATGTTGGGTGGTTTGGTTATGCTGGGTGGCCTGGCTATGTTGGGTGGCCTGGCTATGTTGGGTGGTTCGGTTATATGTTGGGTGGTTTGGTTATGCTGGGTGGCCTGGCTATGTTGGGTGGCCTGGCTATGTTGGGTGGTTCGGTTATATGTTGGGTGGTTTGGTTATGCTGGGTGGCCTGGCTATGTTGGGTGGTTCGGTTATATGTTGGGTGGTTTGGTTATGCTGGGTGGCCTGGCTATGTTGGGTGGCCTGGCTATGTTGGGTGGTTCGGTTATATGTTGGGTGGTTTGGTTATGCTGGGTGGCCTGGTTATGCTGGGTGGCCTGGCTATGTTGGGTGGTTCGGTTATATGCTGGGAGGTTTGGTTATGTTGGGTGGCCTGGCTATGTTGGGTGGCCTGGCTATGTTGGGTGGTTCGGTTATATGTTGGGTGGTTTGGTTATGCTGGGTGGCCTGGTTATGCTGGGTGGCCTGGCTATGTTGGGTGGTTCGGTTATATGCTGGGAGGTTTGGTTATGTTGGGTGGCCTGGCTATGTTGGGTGGTTCGGTTATATGTTGGGTGGTTTGGTTATGCTGGGTGGCCTGGCTATGTTGGGTGGTTCGGTTATATGCTGGGAGGTTTGGTTATGCTGGGTGGCCTGGCTATGTTGGGTGGTTCGGTTATATGTTGGGTGGTTTGGTTATGCTGGGTGGCCTGGCTATGTTGGGTGGTTCGGTTATATGCTGGGAGGTTTGGTTATGCTGGGTGGCCTGGCTATGTTGAGTGGTTCGGTTATATGCTGGGAGGTTTGGTTATGTTGAGTGGCCTGGCTATGTTGGGTGGTTCGGTTATATGCTGGGAGGTTTGGTTATGCTGGGTGGCCTGGCTATGTTGGGTGGTTCGGTTATATGTTGGGTGGTTTGGTTATGCTGGGTGGCCTGGCTATGTTGGGTGGTTCGGTTATATGCTGGGAGGTTTGGTTATGTTGGGTGGTTCGGTTATATGCTGGGAGGTTTGGTTATGCTGGGTGGCCTGGCTATGTTGGGTGGTTCGGTTATATGTTGGGTGGTTTGGTTATGCTGGGTGGCCTGGCTATGTTGGGTGGTTCGGTTATATGCTGGGAGGTTTGGTTATGCTGGGTGGCCTGGCTATGTTGGGTGGTTCGGTTATATGTTGGGAGGTTTGGTTATGTTGGGTGGCCTGGCTATGTTGGGTGGTTCGGTTATATGCTGGGAGGTTTGGTTATGTTGGGTGGCCTGGCTATGTTGGGTGGTTCGGTTATATGTTGGGAGGTTTGGTTATGCTGGGTGGCCTGGCTATGTTGGGTGGTTCGGTTATATGTTGGGTGGTTTGGTTATGCTGGGTGGCCTGGCTATGTTGGGTGGTTCCGTTATATGCTGGGAGGTTTGGTTATGTTGGGTGGCCTGGCTATGTTGGGTGGTTCGGTTATATGCTGGGAGGTTTGGTTATGTTGGGTGGCCTGGCTATGTTGGGTGGTTCGGTTATATGTTGGGTGGTTTGGTTATGCTGGGTGGCCTGGCTATGTTGGGTGGTTCGGTTATATGTTGGGTGGTTTGGTTATGCTGGGTGGCCTGGCTATGTTGGGTGGTTCGGTTATATGCTGGGAGGTTTGGTTATGTTGGGTGGCCTGGCTATGTTGGGTGGTTCGGTTATATGTTGGGTGGTTTGGTTATGCTGGGTGGTCTGGCTATGTTGGGTGGTTCGGTTATATGTTGGGTGGTTTGGTTATGCTGGGTGGCCTGGCTATGTTGGGTGGTTCGGTTATATGTTGGGTGGTTTGGTTATGCTGGGTGGCCTGGCTATGTTGGGTGGTTCGGTTATATGTTGGGAGGTTTGGTTATGTTGGGTGGTCTGGCTATGTTGGGTGGTTCGGTTATATGTTGGGTGGTTTGGTTATGCTGGGTGGCCTGGCTATGTTGGGTGGTTTGGTTATGCTGGGTGGCCTGGCTATGTTGGGTGGTTTGGTTATGCTGGGTGGTCTGGCTATGTTGGGTGGTTCGGTTATATGTTGGGTGGTTTGGTTATGCTGGGTGGCCTGGCTATGTTGGGTGGTTCGGTTATATGTTGGGTGGTTTGGTTATGCTGGGTGGCCTGGCTATGTTGGGTGGTTCGGTTATATGTTGGGAGGTTTGGTTATGTTGGGTGGTCTGGCTATGTTGGGTGGTTCGGTTATATGTTGGGTGGTTTGGTTATGCTGGGTGGCCTGGCTATGTTGGGTGGTTCGGTTATATGTTGGGAGGTTTGGTTATGCTGGGTGGCCTGGCTATGTTGGGTGGTTCGGTTATATGTTGGGAGGTTTGGTTATGCTGGGTGGCCTGGCTATGTTGGGTGGTTCGGTTATATGTTGGGTGGTTTGGTTATGCTGGGTGGCCTGGTTATGTTGGGTGGTTCGGTTATATGTTGGGAGGTTTGGTTATGTTGGGTGGTCTGGCTATGTTGGGTGGTTCGGTTATATGTTGGGTGGTTTGGTTATGCTGGGTGGCCTGGCTATGTTGGGTGGTTCGGTTATATGTTGGGAGGTTTGGTTATGCTGGGTGGCCTGGCTATGTTGGGTGGTTCGGTTATATGTTGGGTGGTTTGGTTATGCTGGGTGGCCTGGCTATGTTGGGTGGTTCGGTTATATGCTGGGAGGTTTGGTTATGTTGGGTGGCCTGGCTATGTTGGGTGGTTCGGTTATATGCTGGGAGGTTTGGTTATGTTGGGTGGCCTGGCTATGTTGGGTGGTTCGGTTATATGTTGGGTGGTTTGGTTATGTTGGGTGGCCTGGCTATGTTGGGTGGTTCGGTTATATGTTGGGTGGTTTGGTTATGCTGGGTGGCCTGGCTATGTTGGGTGGTTCGGTTATATGCTGGGAGGTTTGGTTATGTTGGGTGGCCTGGCTATGTTGGGTGGTTCGGTTATATGTTGGGTGGTTTGGTTATGCTGGGTGGTCTGGCTATGTTGGGTGGTTCGGTTATATGTTGGGTGGTTTGGTTATGTTGGGTGGTCTGGCTATGTTGGGTGGTTCGGTTATATGCTGGGAGGTTTGGTTATGTTGGGTGGTTCGGTTATATGTTGGGAGGTTTGGTTATGTTGGGTGGCCTGGCTATGTTGGGTGGTTCGGTTATATGTTGGGTGGTTTGGTTATGCTGGGTGGCCTGGCTATGTTGGGTGGTTCGGTTATATGTTGGGTGGTTTGGTTATGCTGGGTGGCCTGGCTATGTTGGGTGGTTCGGTTATATGCTGGGAGGTTTGGTTATGTTGGGTGGTCTGGCTATGTTGGGTGGTTCGGTTATATGTTGGGAGGTTTGGTTATGTTGGGTGGTCTGGCTATGTTGGGTGGTTCGGTTATATGTTGGGTGGCCTGGCTATGTTGGGTGGTTCGGTTATATGTTGGGTGGTTTCGTTATGCTGGGTGGTCTGGCTATGTTGGGTGGTTCGGTTATATGTTGGGAGGTTTGGTTATGCTGGGTGGCCTGGTTATGCTGGGTGGTTTTGTTATGCTGGGTGGCCTGGCTATGTTGGGTGGTTCGGTTATATGTTGGGAGGTTTGGTTATGCTGGGTGGCCTGGCTATGTTGAGTGGTTTTGTTATGCTGGGTGGCCTGGCTATGTTGAGTGGTTTGGTTATGCTGGGTGGCCTGGCTATGTTGAGTGGTTTGGTTTTGCTGGGTGGTTTGGTTATGCTGGGTGGTTTGGTTATGCTGGGTGGTTTGGTTATGCTGGGTGGTTTGGTTATGCTGGGTGGCCTGGCTATGTTGAGTGGTTTGGTTATGCTGGGTGGTTTGGTTATGCTGGGTGGTTTGGTTATGCTGGGTGGTTTGGTTATGCTGGGTGGTTTGGTTATGCTGGGTGGCCTGGCTATGTTGGGCGGTTCGGTTATGCTGGGTGGCCTGGCTATGTTGGGCGGTTCGGTTATGCTGGGTGGCCTGGCTATGTTGGGCGGTTCGGTTATGCTGGGTGGCCTGGCTATGTTGGGCGGTTCGGTTATGCTGGGTGGCCTGGCTATGTTGGGTGGTTCGGTTATGCTGGGTGGCCTGTCTATGTTGGGTGGTTTGGTTATGCTGGGTGGTTTGGTTATGCTGGGTGGTTTGGTTATGCTGGGAGGTTTGGTTATGCTGGGTGGCCTGGCTATGTTGGGTGGTTCGGTTATATGTTGGGTGGTTTGGTTATGCTGGGTGGCCTGGCTATGTTGGGTGGTTCGGTTATATGCTGGGAGGTTTGGTTATGCTGGGTGGCCTGGCTATGTTGGGTGGTTCGGTTATATGCTGGGAGGTTTGGTTATGCTGGGTGGCCTGGCTATGTTGGGTGGTTCGGTTATATGTTGGGTGGTTTGGTTATGCTGGGTGGCCTGGCTATGTTGGGTGGTTCGGTTATATGTTGGGTGGTTTGGTTATGTTGGGTGGCCTGGCTATGTTGGGTGGTTCGGTTATATGCTGGGAGGTTTGGTTATGCTGGGTGGCCTGGCTATGTTGGGTGGTTCGGTTATATGTTGGGTGGTTTGGTTATGCTGGGTGGCCTGGCTATGTTGGGTGGTTCGGTTATATGCTGGGAGGTTTGGTTATGTTGGGTGGCCTGGCTATGTTGAGTGGTTCGGTTATATGCTGGGAGGTTTGGTTATGTTGGGTGGCCTGGCTATGTTGGGTGGTTCGGTTATATGCTGGGAGGTTTGGTTATGCTGGGTGGCCTGGCTATGTTGGGTGGTTCGGTTATATGTTGGGTGGTTTGGTTATGCTGGGTGGCCTGGCTATGTTGGGTGGCCTGGCTATGTTGGGTGGTTCGGTTATATGTTGGGTGGTTTGGTTATGCTGGGTGGCCTGGCTATGTTGGGTGGCCTGGCTATGTTGGGTGGTTCGGTTATATGTTGGGTGGTTTGGTTATGCTGGGTGGCCTGGCTATGTTGGGTGGTTCGGTTATATGTTGGGTGGTTTGGTTATGCTGGGTGGCCTGGCTATGTTGGGTGGCCTGGCTATGTTGGGTGGTTCGGTTATATGTTGGGTGGTTTGGTTATGCTGGGTGGCCTGGTTATGCTGGGTGGCCTGGCTATGTTGGGTGGTTCGGTTATATGCTGGGAGGTTTGGTTATGTTGGGTGGCCTGGCTATGTTGGGTGGCCTGGCTATGTTGGGTGGTTCGGTTATATGTTGGGTGGTTTGGTTATGCTGGGTGGCCTGGTTATGCTGGGTGGCCTGGCTATGTTGGGTGGTTCGGTTATATGCTGGGAGGTTTGGTTATGTTGGGTGGCCTGGCTATGTTGGGTGGTTCGGTTATATGTTGGGAGGTTTGGTTATGTTGGGTGGTCTGGCTATGTTGGGTGGTTCGGTTATATGCTGGGAGGTTTGGTTATGTTGGGTGGCCTGGCTATGTTGGGTGGTTCGGTTATATGTTGGGTGGTTTGGTTATGTTGGGTGGTCTGGCTATGTTGGGTGGTTCGGTTATATGTTGGGAGGTTTGGTTATGTTGGGTGGTCTGGCTATGTTGGGTGGTTCGGTTATATGCTGGGAGGTTTGGTTATGTTGGGTGGCCTGGCTATGTTGGGTGGTTCGGTTATATGTTGGGTGGTTTGGTTATGTTGGGTGGCCTGGCTATGTTGGGTGGTTCGGTTATATGTTGGGTGGTTTGGTTATGCTGGGTGGCCTGGCTATGTTGGGTGGTTCGGTTATATGTTGGGTGGTTTGGTTATGTTGGGTGGCCTGGCTATGTTGGGTGGCCTGGCTATGTTGGGTGGTTCGGTTATATGCTGGGAGGTTTGGTTATGTTGGGTGGCCTGGCTATGTTGGGTGGTTCGGTTATATGTTGGGTGGTTTGGTTATGCTGGGTGGTCTGGCTATGTTGGGTGGTTCGGTTATATGTTGGGTGGTTTGGTTATGTTGGGTGGTCTGGCTATGTTGGGTGGTTCGGTTATATGCTGGGAGGTTTGGTTATGTTGGGTGGTTCGGTTATATGTTGGGAGGTTTGGTTATGTTGGGTGGCCTGGCTATGTTGGGTGGTTCGGTTATATGTTGGGTGGTTTGGTTATGCTGGGTGGCCTGGCTATGTTGGGTGGTTCGGTTATATGTTGGGTGGTTTGGTTATGCTGGGTGGCCTGGCTATGTTGGGTGGTTCGGTTATATGCTGGGAGGTTTGGTTATGTTGGGTGGTCTGGCTATGTTGGGTGGTTCGGTTATGCTGGGTGGTTTGGTTATGCTGGGAGGTTTGGTTATGCTGGGAGGTTTGGTTATGCTGGGTGGCCTGGCTATGTTGAGTGGTTTGGTTATGCTGGGTGGCCTGGCTATGTTGAGTGGTTTGGTTATGCTGGGTGGCCTGGCTATGTTGAGTGGTTTGGTTATATGCTGGGAGGTTTGGTTATGTTGGGTGGCCTGGCTATGTTGGGTGGTTCGGTTATATGTTGGGTGGTTTGGTTATGCTGGGTGGCCTGGCTATGTTGGGTGGCCTGGCTATGTTGGGTGGTTCGGTTATATGTTGGGTGGTTTGGTTATGCTGGGTGGCCTGGCTATGTTGGGTGGCCTGGCTATGTTGGGTGGTTCGGTTATATGTTGGGTGGTTTGGTTATGCTGGGTGGCCTGGCTATGTTGGGTGGTTCGGTTATATGTTGGGTGGTTTGGTTATGCTGGGTGGCCTGGCTATGTTGGGTGGCCTGGCTATGTTGGGTGGTTCGGTTATATGTTGGGTGGTTTGGTTATGCTGGGTGGCCTGGTTATGCTGGGTGGCCTGGCTATGTTGGGTGGTTCGGTTATATGCTGGGAGGTTTGGTTATGTTGGGTGGCCTGGCTATGTTGGGTGGCCTGGCTATGTTGGGTGGCCTGGCTATGTTGGGTGGTTCGGTTATATGTTGGGTGGTTTGGTTATGCTGGGTGGCCTGGTTATGCTGGGTGGCCTGGCTATGTTGGGTGGTTCGGTTATATGCTGGGAGGTTTGGTTATGTTGGGTGGCCTGGCTATGTTGGGTGGTTCGGTTATATGTTGGGTGGTTTGGTTATGCTGGGTGGCCTGGCTATGTTGGGTGGTTCGGTTATATGCTGGGAGGTTTGGTTATGCTGGGTGGCCTGGCTATGTTGGGTGGTTCGGTTATATGCTGGGAGGTTTGGTTATGCTGGGTGGCCTGGCTATGTTGGGTGGTTCGGTTATATGTTGGGTGGTTTGGTTATGCTGGGTGGCCTGGCTATGTTGGGTGGTTCGGTTATATGCTGGGAGGTTTGGTTATGCTGGGTGGCCTGGCTATGTTGGGTGGTTCGGTTATATGCTGGGAGGTTTGGTTATGTTGGGTGGCCTGGCTATGTTGAGTGGTTCGGTTATATGCTGGGAGGTTTGGTTATGTTGAGTGGCCTGGCTATGTTGGGTGGTTCGGTTATATGCTGGGAGGTTTGGTTATGCTGGGTGGCCTGGCTATGTTGGGTGGTTCGGTTATATGTTGGGTGGTTTGGTTATGCTGGGTGGCCTGGCTATGTTGGGTGGTTCGGTTATATGCTGGGAGGTTTGGTTATGTTGGGTGGTTCGGTTATATGCTGGGAGGTTTGGTTATGTTGGGTGGCCTGGCTATGTTGGGTGGTTCGGTTATATGTTGGGTGGTTTGGTTATGCTGGGTGGCCTGGCTATGTTGGGTGGTTCGGTTATATGCTGGGAGGTTTGGTTATGCTGGGTGGCCTGGCTATGTTGGGTGGTTCGGTTATATGTTGGGAGGTTTGGTTATGTTGGGTGGCCTGGCTATGTTGGGTGGTTCGGTTATATGTTGGGAGGTTTGGTTATGTTGGGTGGCCTGGCTATGTTGGGTGGTTCGGTTATATGCTGGGAGGTTTGGTTATGTTGGGTGGCCTGGCTATGTTGGGTGGTTCGGTTATATGTTGGGAGGTTTGGTTATGCTGGGTGGCCTGGCTATGTTGGGTGGTTCGGTTATATGTTGGGTGGTTTGGTTATGCTGGGTGGCCTGGCTATGTTGGGTGGTTCGGTTATATGCTGGGAGGTTTGGTTATGCTGGGTGGCCTGGCTATGTTGGGTGGTTCGGTTATATGTTGGGTGGTTCCGTTATATGCTGGGAGGTTTGGTTATGTTGGGTGGCCTGGCTATGTTGGGTGGTTCGGTTATATGCTGGGAGGTTTGGTTATGTTGGGTGGCCTGGCTATGTTGGGTGGTTCGGTTATATGTTGGGTGGTTTGGTTATGCTGGGTGGCCTGGCTATGTTGGGTGGTTCGGTTATATGTTGGGTGGTTTGGTTATGCTGGGTGGCCTGGCTATGTTGGGTGGTTCGGTTATATGCTGGGAGGTTTGGTTATGTTGGGTGGCCTGGCTATGTTGGGTGGTTCGGTTATATGTTGGGTGGTTTGGTTATGCTGGGTGGTCTGGCTATGTTGGGTGGTTCGGTTATATGTTGGGTGGTTTGGTTATGCTGGGTGGCCTGGCTATGTTGGGTGGTTCGGTTATATGTTGGGTGGTTTGGTTATGCTGGGTGGCCTGGCTATGTTGGGTGGTTCGGTTATATGTTGGGAGGTTTGGTTATGTTGGGTGGTCTGGCTATGTTGGGTGGTTCGGTTATATGTTGGGTGGTTTGGTTATGCTGGGTGGCCTGGCTATGTTGGGTGGTTTGGTTATGCTGGGTGGCCTGGCTATGTTGGGTGGTTTGGTTATGCTGGGTGGTCTGGCTATGTTGGGTGGTTCGGTTATATGTTGGGTGGTTTGGTTATGCTGGGTGGCCTGGCTATGTTGGGTGGTTCGGTTATATGTTGGGTGGTTTGGTTATGCTGGGTGGCCTGGCTATGTTGGGTGGTTCGGTTATATGTTGGGAGGTTTGGTTATGTTGGGTGGTCTGGCTATGTTGGGTGGTTCGGTTATATGTTGGGTGGTTTGGTTATGCTGGGTGGCCTGGCTATGTTGGGTGGTTCGGTTATATGTTGGGAGGTTTGGTTATGCTGGGTGGTCTGGCTATGTTGGGTGGTTCGGTTATATGTTGGGTGGTTTGGTTATGCTGGGTGGTCTGGCTATGTTGGGTGGTTCGGTTATATGTTGGGTGGTTTGGTTATGCTGGGTGGTTTGGTTATATGTTGGGTGGTTTGGTTATATGTTGGGTGGTTTGGTTATGCTGGGTGGCCTGGCTATGTTGGGTGGTTCGGTTATATGTTGGGTGGTTTGGTTATGCTGGGTGGTTTGGTTATGTTGGGTGGTTCGGTTATATGTTGGGTGGTTCGGTTATATGTTGGGTGGTTTGGTTATGCTGGGTGGCCTGGCTATGTTGGGTGGTTCGGTTATATGTTGGGTGGTTTGGTTATATGTTGGGTGGTTTGGTTATATGTTGGGTGGTTTGGTTATGCTGGGTGGTCTGGCTATGTTGGGTGGTTCGGTTATATGTTGGGTGGTTTGGTTATGCTGGGTGGTTCGGTTATATGTTGGGTGGTTTGGTTATGCTGGGTGGTTCGGTTATATGTTGGGTGGTTCGGTTATATGTTGGGTGGTTTGGTTATGCTGGGTGGTCTGGCTATGTTGGGTGGTTCGGTTATATGTTGGGTGGTTTGGTTATGCTGGGTGGTCTGGCTATGTTGGGTGGTTCGGTTATATGTTGGGAGGTTTGGTTATGCTGGGTGGCCTGGCTATGTTGGGTGGTTCGGTTATATGTTGGGTGGTTTGGTTATGCTGGGTGGCCTGGCTATGTTGGGTGGTTCGGTTATATGTTGGGTGGTTTGGTTATGCTGGGTGGCCTGGTTATGTTGGGTGGTTCGGTTATATGTTGGGAGGTTTGGTTATGTTGGGTGGTCTGGCTATGTTGGGTGGTTCGGTTATATGTTGGGTGGTTTGGTTATGCTGGGTGGCCTGGCTATGTTGGGTGGTTCGGTTATATGTTGGGAGGTTTGGTTATGCTGGGTGGCCTGGCTATGTTGGGTGGTTCGGTTATATGTTGGGTGGTTTGGTTATGCTGGGTGGCCTGGCTATGTTGGGTGGTTCGGTTATATGCTGGGAGGTTTGGTTATGTTGGGTGGCCTGGCTATGTTGGGTGGTTCGGTTATATGCTGGGAGGTTTGGTTATGTTGGGTGGCCTGGCTATGTTGGGTGGTTCGGTTATATGTTGGGTGGTTTGGTTATGTTGGGTGGCCTGGCTATGTTGGGTGGTTCGGTTATATGTTGGGTGGTTTGGTTATGCTGGGTGGCCTGGCTATGTTGGGTGGTTCGGTTATATGCTGGGAGGTTTGGTTATGTTGGGTGGCCTGGCTATGTTGGGTGGTTCGGTTATATGTTGGGTGGTTTGGTTATGCTGGGTGGTCTGGCTATGTTGGGTGGTTCGGTTATATGTTGGGTGGTTTGGTTATGTTGGGTGGTCTGGCTATGTTGGGTGGTTCGGTTATATGCTGGGAGGTTTGGTTATGTTGGGTGGTTCGGTTATATGTTGGGAGGTTTGGTTATGTTGGGTGGCCTGGCTATGTTGGGTGGTTCGGTTATATGTTGGGTGGTTTGGTTATGCTGGGTGGCCTGGCTATGTTGGGTGGTTCGGTTATATGTTGGGTGGTTTGGTTATGCTGGGTGGCCTGGCTATGTTGGGTGGTTCGGTTATATGCTGGGAGGTTTGGTTATGTTGGGTGGTCTGGCTATGTTGGGTGGTTCGGTTATATGTTGGGAGGTTTGGTTATGTTGGGTGGTCTGGCTATGTTGGGTGGTTCGGTTATATGTTGGGTGGCCTGGCTATGTTGGGTGGTTCGGTTATATGTTGGGTGGTTTCGTTATGCTGGGTGGTCTGGCTATGTTGGGTGGTTCGGTTATATGTTGGGAGGTTTGGTTATGCTGGGTGGCCTGGTTATGCTGGGTGGTTTTGTTATGCTGGGTGGCCTGGCTATGTTGAGTGGTTTGGTTTTGCTGGGTGGTTTGGTTATGCTGGGTGGTTTGGTTATGCTGGGTGGTTTGGTTATGCTGGGTGGTTTGGTTATGCTGGGTGGTTTGGTTATGCTGGGTGGCCTGGCTATGTTGGGCGGTTCGGTTATGCTGGGTGGCCTGGCTATGTTGGGCGGTTCGGTTATGCTGGGTGGCCTGGCTATGTTGGGCGGTTCGGTTATGCTGGGTGGCCTGGCTATGTTGGGCGGTTCGGTTATGCTGGGTGGCCTGGCTATGTTGGGTGGTTCGGTTATGCTGGGTGGCCTGTCTATGTTGGGTGGTTTGGTTATGCTGGGTGGTTTGGTTATGCTGGGTGGTTTGGTTATGCTGGGAGGTTTGGTTATGCTGGGTGGCCTGTCTATGTTGGGTGGCCTGGCTATGTTGGGTGGTTCGGTTATATGTTGGGTGGTTTGGTTATGCTGGGTGGCCTGGCTATGTTGGGTGGTTCGGTTATATGCTGGGAGGTTTGGTTATGCTGGGTGGCCTGGCTATGTTGGGTGGTTCGGTTATATGCTGGGAGGTTTGGTTATGCTGGGTGGCCTGGCTATGTTGGGTGGTTCGGTTATATGTTGGGTGGTTTGGTTATGCTGGGTGGCCTGGCTATGTTGGGTGGTTCGGTTATATGTTGGGTGGTTTGGTTATGTTGGGTGGCCTGGCTATGTTGGGTGGTTCGGTTATATGCTGGGAGGTTTGGTTATGCTGGGTGGCCTGGCTATGTTGGGTGGTTCGGTTATATGTTGGGTGGTTTGGTTATGTTGGGTGGCCTGGCTATGTTGGGTGGTTCGGTTATATGTTGGGAGGTTTGGTTATGCTGGGTGGCCTGGCTATGTTGGGTGGTTCGGTTATATGTTGGGTGGTTTGGTTATGCTGGGTGGCCTGGCTATGTTGGGTGGTTCGGTTATATGCTGGGAGGTTTGGTTATGTTGGGTGGCCTGGCTATGTTGAGTGGTTCGGTTATATGCTGGGAGGTTTGGTTATGTTGGGTGGCCTGGCTATGTTGGGTGGTTCGGTTATATGCTGGGAGGTTTGGTTATGTTGGGTGGCCTGGCTATGTTGGGTGGTTCGGTTATATGTTGGGTGGTTTGGTTATGCTGGGTGGCCTGGCTATGTTGGGTGGCCTGGCTATGTTGGGTGGTTCGGTTATATGTTGGGTGGTTTGGTTATGCTGGGTGGCCTGGCTATGTTGGGTGGCCTGGCTATGTTGGGTGGTTCGGTTATATGTTGGGTGGTTTGGTTATGCTGGGTGGCCTGGCTATGTTGGGTGGTTCGGTTATATGTTGGGTGGTTTGGTTATGCTGGGTGGCCTGGCTATGTTGGGTGGCCTGGCTATGTTGGGTGGTTAGGTTATATGTTGGGTGGTTTGGTTATGCTGGGTGGCCTGGTTATGCTGGGTGGCCTGGCTATGTTGGGTGGTTCGGTTATATGCTGGGAGGTTTGGTTATGTTGGGTGGCCTGGCTATGTTGGGTGGCCTGGCTATGTTGGGTGGTTCGGTTATATGTTGGGTGGTTTGGTTATGCTGGGTGGCCTGGTTATGCTGGGTGGCCTGGCTATGTTGGGTGGTTCGGTTATATGCTGGGAGGTTTGGTTATGTTGGGTGGCCTGGCTATGTTGGGTGGTTCGGTTATATGTTAGGTGGTTTGGTTATGCTGGGTGGCCTGGCTATGTTGGGTGGTTCGGTTATATGCTGGGAGGTTTGGTTATGCTGGGTGGCCTGGCTATGTTGGGTGGTTCGGTTATATGTTGGGTGGTTTGGTTATGCTGGGTGGCCTGGCTATGTTGGGTGGTTCGGTTATATGCTGGGAGGTTTGGTTATGCTGGGTGGCCTGGCTATGTTGGGTGGTTCGGTTATATGTTAGGTGGTTTGGTTATGCTGGGTGGCCTGGCTATGTTGGGTGGTTCGGTTATATGCTGGGAGGTTTGGTTATGCTGGGTGGCCTGGCTATGTTGGGTGGTTCGGTTATATGCTGGGAGGTTTGGTTATGCTGGGTGGCCTGGCTATGTTGGGTGGTTCGGTTATATGCTGGGAGGTTTGGTTATGCTGGGTGGCCTGGCTATGTTGGGTGGTTCGGTTATATGTTGGGAGGTTTGGTTATGTTGAGTGGCCTGGCTATGTTGGGTGGTTCGGTTATATGCTGGGAGGTTTGGTTATGCTGGGTGGCCTGGCTATGTTGGGTGGTTCGGTTATATGTTGGGTGGTTTGGTTATGCTGGGTGGCCTGGCTATGTTGGGTGGTTCGGTTATATGTTGGGTGGTTTGGTTATGCTGGGTGGCCTGGCTATGTTGGGTGGTTCGGTTATATGCTGGGAGGTTTGGTTATGCTGGGTGGCCTGGCTATGTTGGGTGGTTCGGTTATATGCTGGGAGGTTTGGTTATGTTGGGTGGCCTGGCTATGTTGGGTGGTTCGGTTATATGTTGGGTGGTTTGGTTATGCTGGGTGGCCTGGCTATGTTGGGTGGTTCGGTTATATGCTGGGAGGTTTGGTTATGCTGGGTGGCCTGGCTATGTTGGGTGGTTCGGTTATATGTTGGGAGGTTTGGTTATGTTGGGTGGCCTGGCTATGTTGGGTGGTTCGGTTATATGCTGGGAGGTTTGGTTATGTTGGGTGGCCTGGCTATGTTGGGTGGTTCGGTTATATGTTGGGAGGTTTGGTTATGCTGGGTGGCCTGGCTATGTTGGGTGGTTCGGTTATATGTTGGGTGGTTTGGTTATGCTGGGTGGCCTGGCTATGTTGGGTGGTTCGGTTATATGTTGGGTGGTTTGGTTATGCTGGGTGGCCTGGCTATGTTGGGTGGTTCGGTTATATGTTGGGTGGTTTGGTTATGCTGGGTGGCCTGGCTATGTTGGGTGGTTCGGTTATATGTTGGGTGGTTTGGTTATGCTGGGTGGTCTGGCTATGTTGGGTGGTTCGGTTATATGTTGGGTGGTTTGGTTATGCTGGGTGGCCTGGCTATGTTGGGTGGTTCGGTTATATGTTGGGTGGTTTGGTTATGCTGGGTGGCCTGGCTATGTTGGGTGGTTCGGTTATATGTTGGGAGGTTTGGTTATGTTGGGTGGTCTGGCTATGTTGGGTGGTTCGGTTATATGTTGGGTGGTTTGGTTATGCTGGGTGGCCTGGCTATGTTGGGTGGTTTGGTTATGCTGGGTGGCCTGGCTATGTTGGGTGGTTTGGTTATGCTGGGTGGTCTGGCTATGTTGGGTGGTTCGGTTATATGTTGGGTGGTTTGGTTATGCTGGGTGGCCTGGCTATGTTGGGTGGTTCGGTTATATGTTGGGTGGTTTGGTTATGCTGGGTGGCCTGGCTATGTTGGGTGGTTCGGTTATATGTTGGGAGGTTTGGTTATGTTGGGTGGTCTGGCTATGTTGGGTGGTTCGGTTATATGTTGGGTGGTTTGGTTATGCTGGGTGGCCTGGCTATGTTGGGTGGTTCGGTTATATGTTGGGAGGTTTGGTTATGCTGGGTGGCCTGGCTATGTTGGGTGGTTCGGTTATATGTTGGGAGGTTTGGTTATGCTGGGTGGCCTGGCTATGTTGGGTGGTTCGGTTATATGTTGGGTGGTTTGGTTATGCTGGGTGGCCTGGCTATGTTGGGTGGTTCGGTTATATGTTGGGTGGTTTGGTTATGTTGGGTGGCCTGGCTATGTTGGGTGGTTCGGTTATATGTTGGGAGGTTTGGTTATGCTGGGTGGCCTGGCTATGTTGGGTGGTTCGGTTATATGTTGGGTGGTTTGGTTATGCTGGGTGGCCTGGCTATGTTGGGTGGTTCGGTTATATGCTGGGAGGTTTGGTTATGTTGGGTGGCCTGGCTATGTTGGGTGGTTCGGTTATATGTTGGGTGGTTTGGTTATGTTGGGTGGCCTGGCTATGTTGGGTGATTCGGTTATATGTTGGGTGGTTTGGTTATGCTGGGTGGCCTGGCTATGTTGGGTGGTTCGGTTATATGCTGGGAGGTTTGGTTATGTTGGGTGGCCTGGCTATGTTGGGTGGTTCGGTTATATGTTGGGTGGTTTGGTTATGCTGGGTGGTCTGGCTATGTTGGGTGGTTCGGTTATATGTTGGGTGGTTTGGTTATGTTGGGTGGTCTGGCTATGTTGGGTGGTTCGGTTATATGCTGGGAGGTTTGGTTATGTTGGGTGGTCTGGCTATGTTGGGTGGTTCGGTTATATGTTGGGAGGTTTGGTTATGTTGGGTGGCCTGGCTATGTTGGGTGGTTCGGTTATATGTTGGGTGGTTTGGTTATGCTGGGTGGCCTGGCTATGTTGGGTGGTTCGGTTATATGTTGGGTGGTTTGGTTATGCTGGGTGGCCTGGCTATGTTGGGTGGTTCGGTTATATGCTGGGAGGTTTAGTTATGTTGGGTGGTCTGGCTATGTTGGGTGGTTCGGTTATATGTTGGGAGGTTTGGTTATGTTGGGTGGTCTGGCTATGTTGGGTGGTTCGGTTATATGTTGGGTGGCCTGGCTATGTTGGGTGGTTCGGTTATATGTTGGGTGGTTTCGTTATGCTGGGTGGTCTGGCTATGTTGGGTGGTTCGGTTATATGTTGGGAGGTTTGGTTATGTTGGGTGGTCTGGCTATGTTGGGTGGTTCGGTTATATGTTGGGTGGTTTGGTTATGTTGGGTGGTTCGGTTATATGTTGGGAGGTTTAGTTATGTTGGGTGGTCTGGCTATGTTGGGTGGTTCGGTTATATGTTGGGAGGTTTGGTTATGTTGGGTGGTCTGGCTATGTTGGGTGGTTCGGTTATATGTTGGGTGGTCTGGCTATGTTGGGTGGTTCGGTTATATGTTGGGTGGTTTCGTTATGCTGGGTGGTCTGGCTATGTTGGGTGGTTCGGTTATATGTTGGGTGGTTTCGTTATGCCGGGTGTTTTGGTGTTGACTTCCCAGCAGGAATTAATAATTTGTTCATGGTGCCGGCGATAACTCGCCTATTCTTCGCAAAATACCGAGGGATGTTTAACATCCACAAACGACCATTGCTGTAAGACGAGTTCCATCCAATATACTGCACACACATTGATATATCACGATACTTAGGATACCACCTGGATGACAATTCATAGCTCAGTCTAGAGTCAAACCGAGGATAGCCAGTTCAAAAACAAATGCATACCTCTAATAATTATACTGCCAGCCCACACTAACTACTAAGTGTTGATAATGTTTCTATATGTTTATAAGGGGGGGAGGCTTTATCACAGTCCCGCCAATCACATAAGGTGTAGGATTTTTGACAGTTGTGGACATATACATTCTAAATAATAGGATCAGTGAATCATATTTTTTGAGCAAATACTCCTCCATGAGCCTCAACGTTTTAGAGAAAAAAAGTTAAAAAAACCAAGAACAAAATTTTTTTTTTGCCAAAAAAGAAAAAAAGATTCATTACTTGTATTGGATTCTGCCAACTAATAGGATCAATGATTCACATTTTTTGAGCAAATACACATCCATGAGCATCGACTTTGATTGAAAAAGGATATGAAAGAAAAAGAATCTATAAATTATTTTTTTTCAACATTACACGAATACATCCGTTGGGGGCTCCGAGGCCCAATGGCTGCGTTTGTGTAGGATTTTCGACGCCTGCATCTAAGAGTTAAAGGGTAATTATTAATAGGTAATTCTAAAGGGTCATTCTAATGGGTTCTAAAGTGCAATTCTAAAGGGTTCTAAAGGGTAATTCTAAAGGGTTTCATTCATTTCTAGGCTTTGCCTATTTCATATTAAAGCTGCCAAAATGAACAGCTTCCATCGGATATGGGTGCGATTTTTTTATGATCAATTTGACTCCTGATGCATATTCCAATAAGTGACAGCGAAATGGCAGGAAAAAGGCCACACACGGATGGACTGCATAAAGTAATACACAATTTCTGAAAGAAATTTTAGACCTGAATGAGACAAACAAAAATGGTACGAATTCTCGCCTGTAAGACAATCACATAAAACTCAAACCTTAAGCAATTACAGATGGACTAATTTCCAAAGGCACCACATTCAATCAACATCAACACAAAGAAAAAAACCAAGTAACTGAGAGATTGGGGTGCTGTAGGACCCAGCATGTTGTGGGAAAATCCGGTAGCAGGTCAAACTTGCACGGTGCTTGTTTGGGAGTGGGAGCCAGCAGTGAGTAGAGAGGCCCGGGAGCACCAGAGTCAGAAAAAGCATGGCTGAGACAGAGACACACATCGACAGAGATAGCTTGTTCACGTCTCACCCCTGGGGAAAGGGTGGGGGAGAGGGAGGGAGCTCCGAGCAGAGCACCCCCTCTACCTTGTCAATCGGTGACCACTATGCAGCCATTGGGCCTCGGAGGCCCCACGAATGTATTCGTGTAAAGTTTTTGATTTTCATATTTTTATCACTGAATTATTTGTAACCAAGTTATAGGAGCATATAATGAATGAGGCTCATATCAAGAAAATAATGACATAACATAGTAGTACAACATTTATGCGGGGCCTCTAAGGCCCCAGGCCTGCATTCGTGTCGGATTTCGGGTTGCAAGTGAAGAATGAAGATTTTCCCACAAGCCTGAATGAATTTTTTTTTTTATGTCACTGAATTTTGTGTAACAACATGAAAGTCGGTGAAAATGAGGCTCGGTGAATTACCCTTTATAATTAAACACAGTGGGTTAGAAAGGTTCTTCTTCTTCATTTTTTGACGGATGGACGGACATAGCCATCAAATATTGAAGTAGCTTCACCGCTTACAAATGATTTGTAACCGATGGGATTTAGACCACGATTGCAGTAAAGGGCGCATGCTCACCGCTCAGGTGTGTTTCGGGACTCTGGGTCAAATAAATGAATTAGAATTGGCTAGCCATGGACAAGGTCTACAGCGCATGGTCTCCATTCCACAGTAGTTCTACATCTGTGGAACGGATGCCAGTCACATGACAATATATTTGCTGGGAAAGCGAACTTTATTATGACACCTCATATAATTTAAGAAAAATTAGACGTCATTCAATAGAATGTGAGGTTCATGGGTCAGCCACCTGTATCTCGCAGGGGTGTCTGGACAAGCTCGACAAGCTGGTATATCAGCCCCAGGATTGTCAGTGCATCCCATGTCTGCACTGTATGGGAGGCCAAAAAAATAATTAAACCCTATGGAGAGAAAAAATTCAACATTATGTCATTTTAGTAAGGCTATGTAAGCAATACTATATACACATACAGAAAAAATAACCTATGATTTGCTATTATTCTATAACTACATACTCAATTAGCCATTTGCTGATGCTTTATTGGCTTCAATTTGCTCAATTCTGTCACATCTTCAGCTAAGTAGAGTTGAGACTAGTGAGTACTTGGATAGAAGACCTCAATGGAAAGCTGGGTGTTTTAAGGTGAGGGATGACAGAATAGTTCAGTTGTTAGCATGCTTTTAGCATGTTTTCCTCCCAAACATATGATCATGGCTTTATTTCCTAGTTGGGTTTCATTCTACTGATGGAGCAGGAACTTACATCTTAGAGCTATCCTTCACATGTGGACACAAATTCAGTTGTCCTGTGTCCATTTAGGTTGTGGACAATTAAGATTCCTGGTTATTGCAAATAGACTGTTGTGCATGGCGAAACCGGGTAAATTCCATGCCTAGAGATTATTTCATAGAAATAAAAGTCATTTTGTGTGTGTCTGTCTGTCTGTGTGTGTGAAACACCAATCACGCCCAAACTACTGCGCCAATTGCCGTGAAACTTGACACATAGACCAAATTGGACCTCCTGTTGAACACAGGCTATTTGATTTTTTTTCATGACCATGGCTAATGATGATATCGCTAAATTAAATTCAAAATTATATTGTGGCGGTTTGTGGGTGTGGCCTCGACGTCATCCATTCCCACCCTTTCCCAATGGCAAACCGGAGTCCCCCACCCTCTCCACCTCCGACTCTGAGCCCAAAACCGCAAGACTTGTGTGACAACCACGCTATCTCATTGAGATCCCTCCCCTTTGAGGTGAGCTCCTTTTTCTGCTTAATTCCCATTGGAGTTAAACCTTTAACTACTCCTCCTCCCTATTCCCCCATTTTGTGTTCCCCTGTCCAGACATTTTCAACCCTTCTTTCATCTTGGATGCAGAGAATGGTTCCGATGCACCACCAATGTGCACTCGTGAAAGACTTGCCCCAGCCAGCCCGCGAAAGTAAGGTTACCATATTTGAACTTTCAAAAAAGAGGACACTGTGGCGGACACGAAAGCCCACTGGCGTGGTGACATCATTCCGCGCACCAATTGGGCGGCGGCCACACCCGAGGGGTAAGCGTGGCCTCAGGATATACACTGGGCGCGCAGCCCGGAGCGCGTCAGTGCTACAGTGACCTCTTGTCAAAAAAGACACTTTTGTTTAACCGCGTTGTCCGCTTCCTCCTTGGTAGCAAGTCGCGCGCGTAGCACCACGCTTCATTGGTGACTCCGACGTTTTGGTCAGCCGTCACTGACCACCCGAACCCGCCACAGCCATGGCAACCAACGCGGTAGCGATAAAGCTCCCCGAGTTCTGGGAAGCTCAGGCGGAGATCTGGTTCCTGCAGGCCGAAGCCCAGTTCAGGCTTCGACGCATCACGGCGGATGAGACACGCTACTGCCACGTGGTCACCTCCCTCGGGGACGGCGCGGCCGCCCGCGTCGTGTCGGTCCTGAGGGACCCACCGGCCGACGACAGGTACGAGGCGATCAAGCGTCTCCTCCTCACCACGTTCGGCCTCACGGTGGACGCACGGGCCGATCGCCTCTTGGACCTCCCCGAGCTCGGTGACACGTGACCGTCGGTCCGAATGGACCATATGCTGTCGCTCATGGGCGACGAAACCCCGAACGCTCTATTCCGGGCGTTATTTCGACGCCAGCTGCCGGCACGAGTACGCCTAGCGTTGGCCGGTTCCGCGACAACGGAACCCCGTGCATTCGCGGCCGAGGCCGGCAAGTTCTACGTGGCTTTGGACATGCAGGCGAGTTTCGGTGCGGCCGTAGCGGCTCCCGAGCCCGAACCTCCTGCGGGTGCCCACCCCTGCTCCGAGGGGCGCCTCGTGGCGGCCGCCACGCCCCGCCCACCACCACCGCGGAAACCGCGGCCTCCGCCTTCGCCGCAAACCTGGAGCCATTTCCACACTAGGTTCGGCCACGAGGCTCGGCAATGTCGCCCGCCGTGCTCATTCGGCAGGTCGGGAAACGCCCGGGCCGGCCCTCGGTAGTGGCACTGAGCGCCGGCCGATTAAACAGCCTCCTATATATAACGGACACCTTATCCGGGCGCCGTTACCTGTGCGACACGGGAGCGCAGGTGAGTGTCGTTCCCGCCGGTACGTCCGACAAGCAGTTCACGGGCCGGGGCCCCACGCTGCTTGCTGCCAACGGTACGCCCATTCGTACGTACGGAAAACGCTGCCTTTCTCTGCGGTTCGGAGGGCAGGTTTTCCGATGGTCGTTCATCACTGCCGACGTGCCTATGGCACTGCTCGGCGCGGACTTCCTCTGTGCCAATGGCCTGTTGGTCGACGTCAAGCACAGAAGGCTTGTCCAGGCTGAGACGTTCAGCTCGCTCGCTTGCGCGTTCCCCGCCTCGTTGAGCAGCTCACGGAGCGGCTCATCGAGCGGCTCGCCGAGCGGCTTGCTGAACGGTTCGGTTCCGGCCAGGTTCATCTGCACGCTTCCGGCAGCGGACGAATTCACCCGTCTCCTCGCCCGTTTCCCGGCCCTCACGAGGCCCACCTTCTCGGCGAGGACCGTCAAGCACGGGGTGGAACATCACATTCCCACCGCCGGGCCACCGGTCTACGCCCGGGCACGCCGCCTGGAGCCGACGAAGCTCGCCGTAGCTAAAGCGGAGTTCGCTACGCTGGAGCGGCTCGGCATCGTGCGGCGCTCCGAAAGTGCTTGGGCGTCGCCGCTCCACATCGTGCCCAAGCCCGGCGGGGGATGGCGACCGTGCGGGGACTACCGCCGTCTAAACGACGCCACCACCCGCGACCGCTACCCCGTCCCCCATATTCAGGACTTTTCCGCCCGCTTGGCGAATATGTCCTTCTCGAAGGTGGACCTCATACGCGGTTACCACCAGGTCCCCGTCAGGCCGGAGGACATCCCGAAGATGGCTGTCATCACGCCGTTCGGTCTTTTCGAATTTCTTCGGAAGCCCTTCGGTTTGAAGAATGCGGCTCAGGCGTTCCAGCGCCTCATGGACAGCGTATTGCGCGACTTGGATTTCGTTTACATCTATCTGCATGACATCCTCGTCGCAAGCGCGTCCCGCGAAGAGCACCTACACCATAAACCGCACGCTCTTCGAACGTCTGGGCCAGCATGGCCTGATCGTGAACCCCGCCAAGTGCTGGTTCGGTGTCGCCGAAATCGACTTTTTGGGGCACCGCGTCACCAGGCACGGGGCCGTCCCCCTACTGGCCAAGGTGGAGGCGGTGAAGGGGTTTCCACGCCCCCGCACGATCAGGGGGCTCCAGGAGTTCCTGGGCATGGTAAACTTTTACCACCGTTTCCTGCCCCGCATCGCCCAGCTCCTGCGCCCCTTGCATGAGGCCCTCCGGGGGAAGCCGGGCAAAGGTGACGTCACATGGACCGAGCAGATGGATGCGGCATTCGTGGGCGCGAAGCTCACCTTGGCTAACGCCACCATGCTCGCGCACCCGGCGCCCGATGCACCGATCGCCCTCACCACCGACGCCTCGGACTACGCGGTGGGCGCGGTGCACGAGCAATGGGTGCGTGGAGCTTGGCAACCGCTGACGTTCTTCAGCCGGCAGCTTCCCCCGCCCGAACGCCGGTACAGTACCTTCGACCGCGAGTTGCTCGGGCTCCACCTGGCGGTCAGGCACTTCCGCCATCTGCTCGAGGGCCGTGCATTCACGGCCTTCGTCGACCACAAGCCACTGGTGTTCGCGATGGGCAAGGTCGCCGAGCCGTGGTCGTCCCGGCAGCAGCGTCACCTCTCGGCCGTGTCCGAATACACGACGGACATCTGGCACGTCGCGGGGAAGGACAACCCGGTGGCGGATTGCCTTTCCCGGTCCGTTGCCCACGCGGTCCACCTCGGCATCGACTATGCCCGGATGGCGGCGGACCAGGCCGCCGACCCCGACGTCCAGGCCTTGCGGACCACCGATACGGGCCTCCGCGTCACCGAGGTGCCGTTCGACGGCGCGGGCACGGCCCTCTGGTGCGACGTCTCCCTCGGGCGGCCTCGCGCCATCGTGCCCACGGGCTGGCAGCGCCGGCTTTTCGACTCCATCCACGGCCTGTCCCACACGGGCACGAGGGCCTTCCAGAGGTTGATCGCCGACAAGTTTGTCTGGCATGGCCTCCGGAAGGCCGTCCGCGGCTGGGCCAGGACGTGCCTCGCGTGCCAGCGCGCGAAGGTGCACCGACACACCCAGGCCCCATTGGCCCCGTTTGCGGTGCCGGAACGTCGGTTTGACCACGTTCACGTGGACCTGGTGGGACCTCTGCCCCCCTCGCGGGGTTTCACCCATGTCCTGACCATGATGGACCGCACCACCCGGTGGCCGGACGCCGTGCCTTTGGCGTCAACGACGGTGGCGGACGTCACGCAGGCGTTCATCGCCACCTGGGTCGCCCGGTTCGGCGCCCCCTCGGACATCTCGTCCGACCGCGGCCCCCAGTTCAACTCGGAGCTCTGGGGGGTGGTCGCGTGGGGGCTCGGGGTCCAGCTGCACTGCACCACGGCCTACCACCCCCAGGCTAACGGCATGTGCAAGCGGTTCCACCGCTCGTTGAAGGCCATGCTCCGGGCCACCCTCCTCGACGGCGGCTGGGTCGACAGGCTCCCCTGGGTCCTGCTGGGCCTCCGGACGGCGCCCAAGGAGGACCTGCGCGCATCCGCGGCGGAGTTGGTCTTTGGACAACCGCTGCGGGTGCTGGGCGTGTTACTCCCCGACCCCACGGCACCTTGGTCCGCGGCGCAGGAGCGCTCCGTGCTGCAGGAGACCGCCCGGAGGTTCGCCCCGGTGCCGACGGCGCACCACGGGCACCCACCCACGCACGTCGCCCCGGAGCTTCGCACCGCGGAGTATGTCTTCGTCCGGCACGACGCCCACCGGACACCACTGCGGCCCCCGTACGACGGGCCTTTCCGCGTGCTGGAGACCGGGGTGAAATACTTCACCTTGGACATCGGCGGTACTCCCGACCGCGTCTCGGTGGATTGACTCAAGCCGGCCCACCTCGACGTGGACCACCCACCGCCGGTGGCTCGGCCCCCGCGTCGGGGCCGCCCCCCGGCGGGCGGACCCCCGGCACCGCCCAGCACCGCCGGCACGCCGCCCCCCGGTCCGGCACCCATCCCGGGTACAGCCGGAGGCATCCCAGCTGGCATCCCTGCACCCCGGATGCCGCCGGTCGCCAGAGGGCGCTTCGGCCGGGTCATCCGTTTGCCCCGCAAACTGGCCCTCCAGGTGCGCGGGAATTCTGGGGGGGGTGCGTGTGGCGGACACGAAAGCCCACTGGCGTGGTGACATCATTCCTCGCACCAAGTGGGCGGCGGCCACGCCCGAGGGGTAGGCGTGGCCTCAGGATATACACTGGGCGCGCAGCCCGGAGCGCGCCAGTGCTACAGTGACCTCTTGTCAATAAAGACACTTTTGTTTAACCGCGTTGTCCGCTTCCTCCTTGGTAGCAAGTCGCGCGCGTAGCACCGTGCTTCAACACTGCGGAGTGTTCATGTAGGTATTATTGGTATGTGTTCGTGAGGGACTTGCCCTGGCCGGTTCATGCCAGACTTGGGCATGAATCCCTGATTGGGCATGACTTCCCTCCGGCCAACCCAATGGGAACGCATGATTAATGGATGTGGACGTTCGGAGAAAGGGAGGATTCTCCTTTGGCATTCTCTTTTGGGGGGTGGGGGGAATTTGTTCCTACATTTTTTGCAGTCAGTCCCCCACAATTCCCCCCAACGTGACTATGATTTGGAGGTGGGATGATGCCCTTTTTGGATCGTTTTGTAAAAGCCCATTGGGGTGTGCTGGACGTCCCAGTAGGTGCGTTGCTCCAGGTGGCGTCCTCCCTCTCGGATGGGTGGTGATTGTGGGGAGCCGTTTCTTCCCCAGTTCGGAAGTGTGGGACTTATGTGAAAACTCTGTTGCTTGGTTGAGATGTGTATTTTGAAGGGTTTTGTTATATAGAACTATAACAATGCGACTGTGTTGCCAATATGCCTCCACATAGTCCCACAACGGGTAGATGCCACCACTCTGCATATGTATGGGTAGGGGATCACGTTTGTGAAGTTTCATGTTGATCGGATAAGGTTCGTTTTTCTATCCATGATGGCTACCAAACCACGTGACCTATGACATCATCATTTTCAAACTATATGCAACAGTGCTGTTAGATGATATTTGTGAAATTTTGCATCAATGGGGTGAGTGGTTTCAGATATATATAATTATTTAATATTTTCCTTCAATCCAAAATGGCTGCCAAACCATGTGATCTGTGATGTCATAAATGTAATATTTCATTACAAATGGGTCATAGATCATGTGCATGCAATTTCAGATTTTTAGGATGAGGAATTTGATTAAAACATTTTTGGCTGGTATACCACTTCACATATGATGTCATTATCATGATTTTGTTCCCCATTGGGAGTACTTGACAATGTGCCAAGTTTCAAATTTTTCCATTCAGCGGTTTCCGAGAAATAATTTTTTAATTATTTGCTTTTAATCCAAGATGGCTGTCATACCACGTGACATATGACATCACAATTATCATAAAAACATTCTGCATGGGTGTCACTCCTACCCTGAAAGTTTAGTCTCAATCGGACATATGGTTGCTGAGAAAAACAAGGTTTAGCCTGGACGGATGGACAGACGTACGGATGGACGGATGGACAACCCGAAAACATAATGCCTCATTGTGGCGGAGGCATAAATATGTATTTTTTTGTGAGTAACTTCATCGTGTTGTTGTCTATTTTCCGAGCGCTTGAAACATACCTGGACAACGAGTGTATTCATTTGAATTCTCTGTGTCCAGATCCTGGTGGAACGTGATTGCAGTACATCATCCCCAGGGGAGAGGGATGCAATTTCTCTATGTGAATGTATATCGTGTAGCACCACCTTCAGGTGGGAGAAGGTAATACAAGTCCCACCTTTTACAGTACAGTATTCCTGTCCCCATGTTTCGTAATGCAGTGAGGTGTTTTTAATTACAGTATAAGCAGTGGGAATGTTTTTGCTTCATGCACATAACTCGGGTTTTAAAATTTTATTTCTGGGAGCAATTAAGGCAGCTGTCAGTTGCTTATACACCGCCCAAATAAAAGTATGTATCAGAAGAACTGTTGCATGCATGGAAACATCGCTTGTAGGATGCATAATCTGCTAGTGAAGAAATAATATATAATGATGTAAAAAATTCCCTCTTGGTTTGAAGAATAGGAAGGATGGAGAAGGGGATGACAGAAAGGTGAGGTGGTGAAAGGTGGGGGTGGAGAGTTGAAAGAGGAAGGTTGAAGCTTGGGGGGGTAGGGGGGCGTGGTTGGTTTGAGGACTTGAAGTAACATTTTACATTACGTGGAATGTCCATGGGGAGCTGCTCATATACATAATAATGTTGGTATTTACTGTTGTGAATAGGGTTAGTACAAAGGTACTAAACCTGAGGATAAAATAAATAAATAAAAAACTGATGCATTTTTAGAGAGGGAGTGGATACAGCACACGCATATTGGGCCAAGTGGCATTCTTTCTGTCAAGAAGATAAAGTGGTAATATGTACAAACCTCTATGATTTGGATGGAAAGGACCATTGTGTCCGAGATGCCATTTTCCTAGGAATGGAAGGTCAGTTTAAGAACTTGCACAATGAATTATCATCATCAAAGCATGACGCAAGATATTATTATTGTATTCATGATCATGAAAACATTTCATTGAAACGATGTGAACTATGATTGTAATATTACCATTATCACTACAATCAGTGCAGTTACAACAAAATATATTGCAGTTATCATTAACATTTTGGTTATAATCAAGATATTTATAATAATCATATTAACCATTAAATGAGAAATATCATTAAAATTTCATATGGAATCCAAATAATAAATAAATGCTATAGCATACTTTTACTTTTGTTTTCTTTCCAGGAGCAAGACTCATGGAAGAGCAAGGGAGATCTGACAGTGGGACAAACATCGAAGGAATGAACGAACAGGATATGAGGGAAGGGAGAAGGGGAGGAAACACTGACACTAGTAAGTAAAATCGTTGAGTTAGGAAATGTCAAATGGGATTATAAAAATCATGTGTTAGAATTGGGGATCATAAGAGATGGTGGTGCCCTGCTTGCTTGAAGTCCTGGAGAAAAGAGTGTGACAGAATAGACGGGAGAAGGGAGGAATAAAGGAGTGTAACTTTGAGGACCGCCTCAAAGCGGGTTGGAACCTCCAACGGTCCTCATTAATCAATGCCAACCATCCTACAATGGTGAATGTATTTTGGAAGTTAAAGCAGAAGGGCGGTTACCGGGAGAACACACGCATCCTGGAGATGCCAGAGTGGGTCAGAGGACTGAGGGAACGGAGGGAGAACTGTTGGAGAATATATGGTAGAAAACAGAGAATATCAACCTGACTGATGTGAAAGCAACAGACCTTGTGCTTCAGCTTCATCACAGGAGATTCCAATTATTTTGACAGCTTTATATTCCAAGGAATCCAGCAGAGAAAGATGTTATGCTGAGGTGCCAGCCCATAGTTGAGAGCAGGACTCCACTCAGTTACAGACAAAGACTTTGTAGACCGAGTCACTCTGATTTTTCAAGGATCGACAGAGGATGCCAGGTCTACGATTGATCGGCTCAGGAAAGGTCATCGCTAAGAGAGGCCAAGAAGTTCAAGAGACTGAACATCTTCAAGTGGATGACCAAGGAAATAGATCGATGGGTTCATTTGAGGATCATTGTGGAGTGATCGGGTGACATTGTGAGATTTATCCAAAGTCTAATAATTTCCACATCAGCAGAGAGAGAGAGACGCAGCTGCTGTCTGCTTAGCAGAGTGATGGTGGTACTGTGCGACACAATGTGGAGTCGTATGTAAAAAAAAAACTGAATATATGTTTTCCAGAGCATTGGATAAGTCATTAATATAAATGAGGAACAAGATTGGGCCCGAAACACTGCCTTGTGGAAGTCCAACCTCCACTGGCAGAGGGGAGGAGAGGGTTCCATTGATGGCTACACATTGACTGCATGAATGAAGGAACTCAGAAATCCATGAATGAAGGCGACTATGCCACAGGCAGAATCCTTGGCAAGCAAAGCAGGTGACCAATATATATCCAGGAAAAGCCTTGTGTTGGTTGTTGTTGTTGTATAGCCCCAAACTGTTCTCTCGAATAAGCCCATGACATGGAGACAATCTCGCAGGAGCGACCCAGAGATCCCCCACAGCCAGGATGGTGTACTCCAGCCTTCACGAAGTCATGGTCACGACATAGTTAGAGAGAGAGAGAGAGAGAGAGAGAGAGAAAGAGAAAGAGAAAGAGAAAGAGAAAGAGAAAAAGAAGAGACAGAAACCAGAGGGAAAGTTCCGGTCCATGGGGACTGACCAGCACTCTGACTGTGACTGCGCTGCCCTGACGAATCCGAGCAGTAGGGAAGAATGGGAAAGATTTGGCCCCCGGCTTGTGTTGGGGTGGTACAACCACCACGAAGAGGCGTCCCCAATAGTTGTTGGTTCAAATGAGAAGGGGCTGCTTAAGATCTTGATTTGAGCCCCTGTCGACCCGTTAAATAACACCACGTGGGTTGACTCAGCCTGTTCATCCTTCCGAGGTCAGCAAAATAGGTACCAGCTTATTATTGGAAACAGGGGGCACCACATCAGCAGCACAGCCACACTCCAATCAATGATGCAACCAGCAGCCATAGGCTGCATAAGAAATAACAAATACTCTCCAGAGAGACAGTCCTCACCTCTTGTTTTAGATTGAGAACCTCCAACTGTTCATTTATGATCATTGCGAACCATCCTATTTGCAATTTCTTTTAACCTGCTTCAGCTGTTTTCCATGCAGCCAAAATCACCAGAAGCAGGTAATATGAGCCAATCAAATTACCGTGAATCACCAAAAGCAGGCAAATTACCAGAATCAGGCTAAACCACAATCGGGTTATGTTGGTATAATGATGCTTAAAAGTCTGAATGATTCCTTAATTCACATAAATGGTGCAAGGTATGTTGTTCTCTGGCGAATGAATAACATCCTGCACTATTTATTTGAATTAAGGAATTTATAAAACTTCTAAACTCCATAACCTCAATATCCACCAATTGTGGCTTCGCACTATATTGGAGCGACCCCTTCATATATTCAACAACGAAATATGTCATAAAGTGAAGCAAAAAGAATTTCTCAAAACACCAAAACAACAATGAGGACGCTGACATATGACCCCAAAAGTAGTTTGAAAAGCTTGGAACCATAGGATTTGAAACATAACTCAGTAGTTGCCCTAAATGTAGTGCCATGGTGGTCAATAGTTTTGAAGATGCATATCTTACCGATAGCTGCAGTGGCATAGCCAAGTGGACTGAGCACCTCTGCAATCGTAGTCTCGTTAAGAGCAAGACCGGCAACTGAGAGGGGCGAGAAGTTGTGTGTGACACCTGTCCGTACACCCAGCCGCCCTGTCAGTAGTGAGGCCCGTGAGGGTGAGCAGGTGGATGCAGCCGAGTGAAAATCTGTGAATCTGCAGAGAATGAAAATAGCAGATGGTAAACAATCACAATCAATACGAATTACTCCCTGATCTTAATCAATATGGTACCAACGTGTCTTAACGAAATAAAAGCACCTCTTCAAAAAGGCCAGTCCTCAAAAATTTCAGAATTTTTCAGCTAAGTATCTATTGAATTCAAAGACAGGAATTAAAATACAGTGCAGTATATCTAAAAGTAGAGGGCACCATTGCATCTATTGAAAACAAGTACAGTTACATTAAAAGTTCACCGCACCCATGCCAAATAAATAAATAACATACCCTCCAGCATGCAGCACATGGAGATGGTATTGGGAGTGAGATGTGTACAATAATTGATTGATTAATTGCGTAATTAAAATCAACAAATGATAATCGTAAAATAATCTCTTAATCAATTGGCTAATAGCAGACATCAACCACGAATGTTTCATCCTAAGCTGTATCTTTTTGAAAAATAATTAAATAAGTCATTAATCGAAAAATATATATAATTAATTGATGACTCAATAACTAATAAATCGATTAATTGATTAATCAATGAATCAAAAATATCCTTTATAGCCACATCACTTGGTCATTGTCGTGTCCAAATATTAGTTTCCTAGCTCAAAAGGTGCCTGAGATATTGCCCAGATGATAAAGAAAATAAATAAGTGATTAATAATGAAAATATACAAACAGTAATGGTAAAATAATAAAATTATTAATCAATTGGCTAATAGAATACCTAAACCACCACCATTTCATCCAAATCTGCAACTTAAAAAAAATTAATTAAGTAATGTTTCGAATAATGAAATAATTTTTCAATTAATTGATTAGTTAATCAATAAATCCAAAATACCCTTTAGAGCAAAATCACTTGGTTATTGTGTCCAAATATCAGCTTCATAACTCAAAATGTGCCTGAGATATTGCCCAGATGAGAAAGGAAACAAATAAGTACTTAATTAATGGATAGTAATGAGGTAATTAATCAATTGATTAATGAAAAAATACCATTTTTGCCAAACCACATGTGCACTATTGTGCTGAAATTTAAGCTTCCTAGCTCAAAGGATGAGATATCACCTGGACAAACAAGAAAACAAACAAATAAATAAGAAAGAAAGAAAGAAAGAAAACAAACAAAAAACGGGAGTGAAAACTGAGTGCTCCCTTTTAGCACAGGTCATCGCCGGGCCCCCTTCGGTGCTGGCAATGACATCATGCAGCGTCTGGAGATGGCATAGGAAAGGAGCGGTGTACCAAAAGATCTGCACAGCGAACATTGTAAAATATATTTCTTCACGATGTCACAAAAAAGGAAAGAGAAAAGAAACTGGGATAAGGATACTTCCTGTCAATGTGAAGTTGTAAATTTGACAGACTGGTTATGCATTTCTTTGCTTTCATCACATGGTGTTGATAGTTTAGTGGTAACATCACATTGCAGATAGCTTTGCTCGCTTGTCATGTGGGAGGCCTGGGTTCAATTCCCAGTCAATGCAGTGACATTTTAGTTCCATTATTACCCTCGCCTGAGGAGTGGGCATTGCATTTGAATCTGTTTGTTTGTTTGTCCTCACAGAATAAATATGATTTTCGCTGCAACCGTTGGTCCGATTGACAGGAAAATTTCTCCATAGATGCAACTCCACCTGTGGAATTTTTTAATTACTTATGATGTCACGTGGTATGGGCGCCATCTTGGAAAAAACCGAATAATTTTTGCACCTCTATATCTTCAAAAGCACTGAATATAAAAATTTGACACATGGCTCATTGTAAATAACTCTTCATGCAGAATAAAATATGTTAATGATGATGTCATAGGTGCCTCCATTATGACGTCATAATTCGACAAGCACAAAGCTTCATCTGATCAAGAGAAATTTTTTGAGCGTCATCTGGGGATAAATTGGTGCAGAAAAAAATTATGACGTCAATCGGTCACGTGGTTCGACCGCCATATTTGTTTTAACACAAAAGCTTTAAAAACTGAAAACATGTCGTGGCGAGGGTCTGCAATCTCTGATTGATCTTTCTAGTTTTACATTGTGACTGGTGCAGGATTGGAATTTTTAAAACCTAATTTCATGATGACAATTAAGAAGTTCCTGCCAAGTCTTTTTAAAAGATTTAATTTTTGAAGTGTTTCTGCAAATGTTGCTTTCCAATCTCTCATTTTCATCAAGGAAATATTTTTATCCACACATTACACAATTTCAATTCATATAAAAGCTCAACACTTTGAAAAGCTCTGCAACTCAAAAGATTGCAATTTCTATTTTCACAAACAACATCATTTGTGATAAATAAATTCAACCTGAATATCCCATTGGAAAAGAATTTGTGATCCACTGATGTTGATCTGTTATCCACCTTGCAATTACATTCATCAACATTTTGTTTCAATCATTCGTCGTTGCAGAAATACCTGTGAAGGTAAATTTTCTCATGAGCTTCATTTTTATTTGGTAATTTTGCCTAATACTTCAAAAATACAAGGTGGAGATGGTTGTTGCACATCACGTGGGGGAGAAAGGCTCTTATGGAATGAGAAGGCAGATTCACAGGCCTTGGCAGAAGCAGCATTGTCAACACAAACCCTCATTGAAACACCTTCAGGACTTGGTCTCAGACTCCATTCAGCAGAAATCAACATGGATGGTGAATGAGTGAATCAAAAAGGAGGACTCTGTATCTGGTTGTAAAAATGAAAACTGGATTCCAAATATTTGATTGACTAAAAGACGTTTTATACTTGATTGATCAATGAGGTTAGAACAAAGTTGGAGAATTCAAGAACGAGACAAAAAATATCCCAATATGGGGGACAACCGCTTATTGAAGATATCGATGAGCAACAGAATTTGCAGTGCGACTTATTCCGAGCAATTCACAGAAGAAAGGCGACAATTGCTAATGACAGACATCACAAAATATGACAGAGTTAAAAACAAGAAAAAGCGGAAAGCTTTTCAAATCTTGTGTTGCAGGACACTGTTAAAGGGGTCCAAAGAAAAAGAGAAAAACAAATTAAAGGTTATATTACAAGGTCAGAAGGTGATGGAAATTCTTTCATGCTGTTCAGAAAAGGAAACAAGAACTCCTGACACGTCATTGGGAAAATTAACGACATTGAGTGGAGAATGAGCCAAAGTCGTGTACCTTGGCCAAGGAGTATGAGAAGCCAGAGAAATGTGCATCCACTGCAGATAATGGTTGAACATATAATGGAGTCAATTAATGGATAAAAAGATCTGCACAGAGAACATTGTAAAATATGTTTCTTCAAGATGTCACAAAAAAGGTAACAGAAAATAAACTGGGATAAGGATACTTCCTGTCAATGTGAAGTTGTAAATTTGACAGACTGGTTATGCATTTCTTTACTTTCATCACATGGCGTTGATAGTTTAGTGGTAGAATTCTTGCTTGCAATGTGGGAGGCCTGGGTTCAATTCCCAGTCAATGCAGTGACATTTTAGTTCCATTATTACCCTCGCCTGAGGAGTGAGCTTTTTTTTTTTTTTTTTTTTTTTGTATACAAGATCGAGGCTCGTGAAAGAGCGAACATTAATCACACAGAAAGACAAACAGACACATAAAACAAATAACATCGGGAGCGGTAGACAAGATGGGGAGAGAGGGGGAAGGACACAAACACAACATTTGAGAGCAAGGACCGCATTTGAATCCGTTGCATTTGAGTCCGTTTTTTTGTGTTTGTTTGTTTGTCTGCACAGAATAAATATGATTTTCTCTGCAACCGTTGGTCCGATTAACAGGGAATTTTCGCCGTCGATGCGACTCCACCTGTGGAATTTTTTAGTTACAATTGTGACATCATAGGTCACGTGGTATGGGCGCCATCTTGGAAAAACCGAAAAACTTTGCACCTCTTTATCTCCGAAAGCGCTGAATAGAAGAAATTGACACATGGCTCATTGTAAATAACTCTCCATGCGGAATAAAATATGTTAATGATGATGTCATAGGTGCCTCCATTATGACGTCATAATTCGACAAGTACAAAACGTCATCCGATCAAGAGAAATTTTTTGAGCGTCATCTGGGGATAAATTAGTGCAGAAAAAAATGATGACGTCAATCCGTCACGTGGTTCGACCGCCATATTTGTTTTAACATAAAAGCTTTTAAAAACCTCTGAAAACATGTCCTGGCGGGGGTCTGCAATCTCTGATTGATCTTTCTAGTTTTACAATGTTACTGGCACAGGATTGGAATTTTTAAAACCTAATTTCATGATGACAATTAAGAAGTTCCTGCCCAGTCTTTTTAAAAGATTTAATTTTTGAAGTGTTTCTGCAAATGTTGCTTTCCAAACTCTCATTTTCATCAAGGAAATATTTTTGTACACACATTACACAATTTCAATTCATATAAAAGCTCAACACTTTGAAAAGCTCTGCAACTCAAAAGATTGCAATTTCTATTTTCACAAACAACATCCTTTGTGATAAATAAATTGAAACTGAATATCCCATTGGAAAAGAATTTGTGTTCCACTGATGTTGATCTGTCATCCTCCTTGTAATTACATTCATCAATATTTTGTATCAATCATTCGTCGTTGCAGATATACCTGTGAAGGTAAAACTTCTCATCAGCTTCATTTTTATTTGGTAATTTTGCCTAATACTTCAAAAATACAAAGTGGAGATGGTTGTTGCACATCACGTTGGGGGAGAAAGGCTCTTATGGAATGAGAAGGCAGATTCACAGGCCTTGGCAGAAGCAGCATTGTCAACACAAACCCTCATTGAAACACCTTCAGGATTTGGTCTTCGACTCCATTCAGCAGAAAACAATATGGATGGTGAATGAGTGGCATCAAAGATGAAAGATCAATTCTGTGTCAATAAAAGAGATATTGGTTGTGAAAATTAAAACTGGAAACCAAATGTTCGCTCCAGTAAAGGACGTTTATACTTGATTGATTCATGCCTTTAAACCGAAGATGGAGCATTCGATAATAAGACAATATATTTTCCGTCGGACAACAACCTTCATCGCCACCTCGATACCACATTTAATTATTGCCTTGTTTATTTATAATACAAAAATTCGGTATTTCTCTGTCGGTTAGGGTATGTATGTCTGTCTGAACCTTATAGAGAACGATGACACACAGCATACTGCAGGTGATTCACTGACACCATATTTCGGGATTTCAGTAGTCCAGCTACCAGGATAGCATATAAACTGCTCAAAGGCAAGTATGCTCTACGTCTATGACATATAGCATACTTGTCTTTTGAGCAGTCTCATCTGTGCTTAAATTCCAGCATCACTACATGCAGATACTTCATAATCAGGGAATTGCATCAATGGGTAAGTGCACAATCATTCAGAGGATGTTTGGTCAGACATTACAGAGATCTCATTGATACTGTTGCGTTTGTGGGGGTAGATGATGGAATCCCATAGTACAGATAGGATTGTATAAGTATAGCTTTGTCCGTAGATGCGTAGGAGATATCTCAATGTATTTAAGTAGGGAAACTGGAGCTTAAGATTGTTATGTGTCTTCACACGGGGAGGTAGATCGGGATTAAGGTTAGTTTCCCCCAGTATGTGATTGCCTCCTGTGGCTTTTTCCTCCGTTTTTACAACTGTTACCACGACAACGTACTTTGACAACAACAAGGCTGGCTTTTGGTTAAAAACGGTTAAAAACCTCCATTTAAACAATAACCACTGGAACCGCTGACAGTACCCGAACATTGCCGGTCAGCAAGTAAGCCATGCCTTAATGATGCTCATGCCAAGCAAAGCGGCAGGTCACGCTCCGAAGTTTGTCATTGGTCAAGCACGACCATGGGGTGATTCGATGGGGCTCGGCGAGTGGCCAGTGTGACGTGAGAGCGAAGAAAGTTCTGAGGGAAAAAGGACCGTTGAAAGAAGAATCTCTCTCTTGGGTTTTTGTGCTGGAGGAGGAGGAGGTTGAGCCTTTGTTGTGCGGGCTGGTGAGGAGAGCTTTGTTGGGAGCTGGTGGAACGTTGGCAATTTCAACAGCGAGGAGGAGGTCTTGGTGGCTGTTTGTGGGGACAGAGTGGAGAGCGAAAGAGGGCTGGGCATTTTTGACGAGCGGTTTCGGCACCATTTTTGGAGTGCTTCCCGCGTAAATGGGCTACACCCGCTGCAACGACCACCAAGCCACTGAGAGCCACATTTTGGACCAAAGCTGAGTGCCGGCCGATTAAAAGGGAAACATTTTATTTTACTTTATCATTTCCCTGTGTGTTCGTATTTGTGTCTGAGTGGAGGATCCTCAAAGTAGGAATTGCAATTATTTTACTTCAACTTTTATTTTGTCTTGCAATTTAGTTTAATTAAATCATTATTGTGGCAATTTTCATTTGTTGTGTTGTTTATTCATTGTGGGTTTTGGAATAAACCCATGTGCTTCTGTTCAGGTAAGCGCTTTGTTTCCTTCACCCATGCGCAACGGACCAACCGCCAATTTTGGCTACGTTCCTCGGAATTAAGGACTGTTCTGGGTATTCTTCCAAGGCTGGTGTTCATCGGCTTACGGACAGGACAATACCATTTGAAAAGAGTAATACATATCCTGGAAAAATTGTGAATCATTGTGATTTGCTTAGTCTGCATTAAAAATAAATAATAGTTAATACAAGACTATTGTATAATCGGTACTTGTCCTACAGTGTGTTTAAACACCACAATGCACTGTAACATCCTGCTCGAAAAACCTTACACACCAATTGTTTGTTCACCACATACCGCATTCCTTCCTTTGCAAGCCTGTCCAAGCCTGGTGTGTCTGATTCCGTGGTAGCGTGATCAGCCATGTTTATGCCGAAATCACCCCAGCCCATATCATCCGCCAAAACAACCACAAAATTTGGAGATTTGGACCACCCTTGTGTGCAACACCAATTCAGCACCATCACTCCATAAAACACGAAAAGGAACATGCTGGAAAGGCGATAGGTTCCTTCCTAGGAAGGATGAAGTGGGAAATGGGGAGTAGAAAAGAAACATAAATATAAAACTGAACTGAATACTGCAACTGAACTGAATAAACTGAACTGAAACTGTAAAACTGAATGTGCAGCAACTAAATGAAGATGTCCAAATGTCACACACGTCCATGCCCGTGGCTCAATCAATACTTTTAGGGGACATCCATTTATTATACAGTGCATTCAGAAAATATTCAGACCCCTTTACTTTTTTCACTTTTTGTTATGTTGCAGCCTTATGCTGAAATCGTTTAAATTCATTTTCCCCTCATCAATCTACACTCAATACCCCATAATGACAAAGAGAAAACAGGATTTTAGAAAGTTTTACAAATTTATAAAAAGAAAAAACTGAAATCTCACATTGACATAAGTATTCATACCCTTTGCTATGACACTTGAAATTTAGCTCGGGTGCCTCCCATTTCTCTTGATCATCTTTGAGATGTTTCTACACCTTGATTGGAGTCCACCTGTGGTAAATTCAATTGATTGGACATGATTTGGAAAGTCACACACCTGTCTATATAAGGTCTCACAGCTGACAATGCATATCAGAGCAAAAACCAAGCCATGAGGTCGAAGGAACTGCCTGCAGAGCTCAGAGACAGGATTGTGTCGAGGCACAGATCTGGGGAAGCCTAGAAAAAAATCTCTGCTGCATTGAAGGTTCCCAAGAGCACAGTAGCCTCCATAATTCTTAAATGGAAGAAGTTTGGAACAACCAGGACTCAAAAAAATACCCTTAAGACATACCAACGGTAAAGATAGGTGCATACCACAAGTTTGGTACGATTTCACAAAAGTTTGAGGGCGTAGTTCACTGACAACACAACACAACACAGGCACTGCACAGATATATATATATATATATATATATATATATATATGTATATATATATATATATATATATATATATATATATATATATATATATATATATATACCAGTCACTATGCGATTTCATACCATCAGTGGTGAACCGCCATTAAGGTATCCCATCCAATTCTGCTCTGTCAGAGGGTTCTCTTGAGAGCTTGACAGGCAGAGCGTATGTACATGGCAGTGACGTCATTACTTGCGCTCATTGAAAGCTGGAGAACTGAACATATTGTTACGGACCGCGGATTAGATGTTAATTTGCCGAGCGGATGGCGCCGCGGCCCTAACAGTTACCCCGACTAACCCGATTCCTGAACGTTGGCCAAAATCGCGCCACAGATATTCAATATGGAAACCTCTAAAGCGACCGAATGTGAAGAGGAAGAAGAAGACGTACCGAGGAATAACAGGATTTATTATTTACACACACTAAAGCAAAAGGAGCAGTCAAGGTTATATACAGGGAAATGGAAAAAGCAGGTGACACAGTGAAAATTGCTAGCTTATCTAAACAGGCTTAATTAATACACTGGACAGAACAAACAAAGACAGACTCACACGGGGAATTGCAGAGTGGATTGGCTGGAAGGAGGTGGGTGGCTGGAGGGGGGAGGAAGGCACGGAGCTGGCTGGAGCTTGATCCCGCACGGGACGTCGGGCTGGACCTCGACGGCCGCCGATGCCACCGATCCTGTCGTGTGCGCGGGGTAACGGGTCGGAGCTGCTTGGTGGAGCCAACGCTGCTGGTGGGGGGTCTGGCGTGACGGGTTCTCTCTCCCTCTCTCACAAACTCCAGGACTCTTTCTGTCTTTGCTTCGCTTCGCCCCTTCTCTCCTCTCTCTTTCTTAGTCCAACCCAGTCCAACAACTTCCTCTCTTGCTTAGTCCAACTCAGTCCAACAACCTCCTCTCTTGCTTAGTCCAACTCAGTCCAACAACTTCTAGGCTTTCGCGCGCGCTCTTTATAGCGCCTCAGGCGATCAAGCCGCTGGTGTCCAGGACACGCCCATAGGTGAGCTCGCCTCGGCCCTGATTGGTCGGCACGGCCCTCTGGCTCCGCCCTCGATTACGATGGGCGGGCATGCCCAGGAGTCGGCAGCTCCTCCCCCTTCTTCTCCGAGCCGACCTCGTGGCGAATGGAGTCACGGAGGGAACAGTTGGCAATTGTTGGAAGGGGAATGTGAAGGGAAATGGGATCTACTCTTATTTCACTTGGTGCAATGGAGTATTTCAATTAATGGAAGACACAGCCTTACACTAATACACATAATAAGGATATAACTACTGAACAGGGATATATGGTGTCCTTCGTGTATGTTTTATGGAATTAACTACGGGAACGCCCTTTGACCTTTATACAACAACAAATGCAGGAAGGAGGGTGACATTTTACAACAAATCATTACACAACAATAAAATTAAAAAAACATTCTCATATCCACAACACTGCACCCTCCTCCCTTTAGGCACGTCCCGGGCCTATGAACTTTAGCTTTTAGTGTGGCACGTATGTGTAGTTCCCTCTACATTTAACCTGACCCTGAGTGCGACAGTTTTAAAACATAAATAAATATGTCCCGCTGCTCCATTGCACCCTGCCTAACAGATTCACGCCCACAGCTAACCGAATTGCGGAATGGTCTTCAAACTAAAACACTTACGGTGGGGGCGCGTTATTTACAATGGCTCTGCTTTTATTTACAAAACGCAACCCAGGACCTGTGATTGTTCTTTTGGGGGGAGAGACAGTCTGCCCTGCATCGATGCACCAGGAAGCACCCAAAACGCACCAGAACACCCTCAAGCACCAATCGGTGCACAGTCATCACTGTTCAATAAAAAATAAAACCAACAAACCCTTGGTGGTGTCTTGCTCTTTGGCTCCCTCTGCTGGCTATTGCTATTTTCCTGATGTTGTCATCTTCTTTGCTGGCGGCCTATTTGGACATAGAACTTGCACAAAACGTGTCCATTTCTTTTATTTATGGCCCACAGGGGGCCGACTATGTATGGTTCACCTGTGGGGCATCGGTGCCCTGTGGCCAAGGTCCGCCAGCAAGATCTCGGGCCTTCATGGCCGGTTCCAGCAGAGGGCCCATGCCCCAACCCATGGGGTCCATAGGTGGTGCTCAGCCACTGACATGTGGTCCATAAGGTGGTGCATCGATGCAGACAGCTGTGGTTGCGAGAGGTTCGGGCACCCAATGGTGGACTCACGCACGCTCCCCTCGGCGCCCAGTGGCGCACAGGTCCTCATGTGGGAGACAAGGGGGGAAAAGACAGATGAGCGAGGGGTAAGGTCTCAAGGGTACACATCAATACAGGCAATGCAAGGCGAGGTGCGTATGGAGACGGAGCGGAGAAGAGCTCGTCCCTACCGTACGTCACCCGCCCTGTCACCTACTCTACCCTTGCCCTTACCCCATATTTACAACAATCTACACATTTACAAATTCGTCACTACTGCCACGTCTTCCCCATATTTCCCCTATACCAAATTCGTCTCCACAATCCCTCTAACCAAAATTTGCCATCACCCAATTCATCATCAATCCTCATAAGGAGGAAGAGATGGAACATCAAGCACAATGTCACACCCACGTCATGATGTGTCTCACATTCCAAACATCTGCACAATAAAAATAATAAAACATGGCATGGTGTGGAGTTACGTCACCTCAGGTGAGTGGATGCAGATGGTGCGAGGAGATCTTCATCCTAACTACTTTCTAAATGACTTTAATGCACTTTACACTACCCGGGGTCTTTCCCTGCCAATCCATTGGCTAACTTACACGATGGGTTCTAAAAACCAATTCCCATTGACCAAACTGTGGTGCTTCTCAATTTGGGGTCTCACTCCCCCGATTCATCTCCCGGTGCCCTTGCACAATTTCCGGGCTGGGTCGTGCAGCTCTCCCAGCAGGTCTACCCACCTGCACACCTCCACCACTGTAGTTGCCACCCGAGCTTACCTAGCTCCTCACCCTAACCTATCTACTTGGGGAAGGCCCCTCCTGGCTCTGTCACCCCTTGGTGCCCTCTGGCACTGGGCTACCCGGGTCCGTCCTCCGGATCCTCGGGCCCCATCCACAACAACTCTACCGGCTCCCAGAGCCCACCTGTGGCCTCACCTGGCCGACCACCTCACAGTGGTGGAGTGCCCAAACCAACTACACACACTAACAGGCTACACGGCCAGCCATTTCCACGTCACTAATGCACCCATCCAAATACCATTCTTCCACCACGCACCACAGATGCCAATATCCAACCACAATTTACCTGTACCCTCTACCTAACACTTACACTACCCTCCCCGGGTATTCGTGATGGGGTCCATCCTCCTTTCCCCAATCCATACCTTCGCACCATCCACTCCACTCCACAGTTTCCACCACTCACTCCACGATCATCCATTCCAATACTCCATACCATTTATTCCATACACCTGTTGTTGCACACCTGTGCAATCACACCTGGTGCCACCTGCACCCTCCCTCCTTCCTGGACCATTTGGTCAGCACAATACACATCAATATCACGCACTCAAACACTGCTCCATACACTTCCATGCTCAATACAACTCACAACCACAATCATTTACTCATACCCTGCTCAATACACTTGAATACACCTCCAACACTCATACGGCATCATCTGAACTACCTGGTGCCCTGCTAACTTAGTGCTCCCCGTCTTCACTTTAAACTAAGCACTTACCACGTCATTATCATCCAATCTAATCTACCTGCGTCCCCACTACAGGTATCATTGTCACTACCTAACCTTAACGTTACCTAAGGTCATCTTCTCTAGATCCCTATCATTATCCTAACCCTCCCGGGCTAGTTTTCACTGCCAACCCCATAAAACTAGTGCTCCTTTGCCCCCGTGGTGTGAGAGATGGCAAAGTTGCCATCCCACCACATCTGGCATCTCCCACTACCATCCCCCCCAGTCCTCTGACGCTACGAGCCCCCGTCGCAAGAGGTACTGGGTCCTGCCTCGGCATCTAGAGCCGAGGCGATCCACGAGGGTGCCTGCTCGCCGGCATAAGGTCTTATCCGGTCGGCATGGACGATCCGAGGGGGGGCCCGTGGCCCCATTTTGATCTTAATGACCACGTCACAGATTTGCGACAGGACGACTCCTGGGCCTTGCCAGGGGGAGGTGAGTTTTGGGCACCTACCCTTCCGCCTCCGGGGATTAAAGAACCAAATCTTCATCCCGGAGCATACTGACTCCCCTGGCTCCGGTCGTCATACCTTCGCTTCATCTTGGCCCCCGCCAGATGGAGCTGGCGGTGGGCGAAGGCATGGACCCGCTCCATGCCTTCCTCCAGGTGACGTGCGTAACCCTTCCTCGGCGGTGTATCCGTGGTGTCTGGCACGGGACCGCATAGCAAGTCGGCGGGAGCCCGTAACTCCCACCCATACATAAGCAACGCTGGACTGCATGCGGTGGCCCCGTGCTGGCTGGTTCGGTAGGCCATTAATAAGTACGGGAGATGTTCGTCCCAGTCATCCTGACGGGTGGTGGTGAACAATGCCAGTTGTTGGATCAATGTTCAATTGAACCTCTCCACCATCCCGTCAGATTGTGGCCGCAAGGGCGTGGTTCTGGTTTTTCGAATTGACAGGAGTCTGCACACATCTTTTAGTAATTGGCTTTCAAAATTTCGACCCTGATCGGTGTGCAGCTCCTGTGGAATCCCGTGCCGACATACAAATCCTTCCACGAAGGCCTGCGCTACAACCCCGGCTTCTTGGTTGGGGAGGGCGTAGGCCTCCGGCCACTTGGTGAAATAGTCCATTACAACGAGGATATACTTATTACCTTGGCGGGTGCGGGGCAGCGGTCCTAGAATATCCATAGCCACCCGCTCAAGGGGGGCCCCCACCTGATGTAATTGAAGGGGGGCCCTTATCCTCCGTGCTGGTCCCTTTTTGGCAGAACAGGCGTCGCATCTCCGACACCAGTCCTGTATGTCGCGCCCCATATTCACCCAATAGAACCTCCGACGGACCCGTGATATTGTCTTTGTCCTGCCCAAATGGCCGCCGGAGCGGATACTATGCACCTGTTGTAATATGACGTTCTTGAATTTGTCGGGGACTATCACCAGCCAGGAAGTCCTATCAGAGGGAACCTCCACCCACTTGCGATACAAGATGTTATCTTTCAACTCCAGGGTCTGCCACTGAGCCCAATACGCCTTTGTCTGCGCCCCGAGGGGGGTGACCTCTTCCCCTTTTGGTCTTTGCCCCAATTTGACCCATTTGAACACCGGCCCCAGAACGGGATCCTCCTGCTGGGCCGTGCTCCATGCCAATGTTCCAAATTCCTCGTCCGCGGTTAGTGGCAAAATTGGCCCTCTCACCCGGGTTGCCCGGACGACGAGAATCGGGGCAGAATCGCCCAATTGCTCCCTCTCCTCGTGTCTCGCACAAAATTTGCAGTTTTCCCCCAGACAAGGACGCCGAGAGAGTGCGTCTGCATTACCATGGGCCTTCCCGGCCCTATGGGTCACATTAAAATCGTACTGCTGCAACTTTTACAACCACCTTGCAATTTGGCCCTCCGGTTCCTTGAACCGAAGGAGCCATTGCAAGGAGGAATGGTCAGTTCGAACCGAAAATTTCCGCCCGTACAGGTATGGGTGGAAATGGTTCATGGCAGCCAGCATAGCCAATAACTCTTTGCGAGTAACACAATAATTTCGCTCGGGCCTACTTAAGGCCCGACTATAATAACCAATCACTCTCTCCACGCCCTCCTGTGTCTGAGACAAAACTGCGCCCAATCCTTCCTGGCTCGCATCCGTGTCCAGGGTAAATGTCCCGTCGCTAGTGGGGTAAGCTAGAAGGGGTGCGGATGTCAAACACCCCTTCAATTTTTGGAAGGCCTCGTGGCACTCCCTTGTCCAATTAAATCACGTCCCCTTCTCCGTAAGCCGGTGGAGGGGACGGGCCAACTCCGCAAATTTCGCCACAAAACGCCGGTAGTAGGAGCAGAGTCCCAAATATCCCCGCACCTCTTTGATGGTACGTGGTGCAGGCCACTCCTCTAGCGCTTTAATTTTGTCTGGGTCCGTTTTTACCCCCTCGCGGCCGATCACGTGACCTAGATAGGCCACCTCTCTTGCAAACAAGGTGCACTTACTCGGGTTCAGCTTCAACCCTGCCTGTCTGAGGCACCCGAACACCTGGTCCAAATTAGCTAACGCCTGGGGGAAGGTCTTGGCATGTACTAGGATGTCATCCAGGTATACCAGGCATGATTGCCATGGCATGCCGCCTAGTACATGTTCCATTAATCGCTCAAAGGTGGCGGGGGCGTTACACAAACCAAACGGCATCACAGTGAACTGATACAGCCCCTTACCTGTGGAAAATGCCGTTTTCTCCTTCCCTGTCCGATCCATCTCCACCTGCCAATACCCACTCTTGAGGTCCAAAGTTGTGAACCAATTTGAGCCAGCAACGGCATCGAGGGTGTCATCAATTCTTGGCAGGGGATATGAGTCCTTGAGTGTCACGTTGTTTAGCTGGCGATAGTCCACGCAGAACCGCGTGGTCCCATCTTTCTTTTTGACCAGCACAACAGGTGACATCCAAGGACTTCCCGAGGGCTCGATCACGTCTGCGTCGAGCATTTTTTCAACCTGCTCGTCAGCTTCCGCCCTCTTGCTCCAAGGGAGCCGTCGGGCGGCCTGACGAATAGGCCGGGCCTCACCGGTGTGGATCTGATGTTTCACCAGGCCCGTACGTCCAATATCCTCGGTGGACAAGGAGAAGAGGTCCAAATGGGACCCAACCAGTTTGTGTAAGGCCTCCCTCTGGGTACCTCCCAACTCTACGCTACTACGATTTACCATCTCACAAATGGGATCCGGCCAATTCCTACTACTTATTGAAGGCTCCCCCTGGGGCTGGCTCGGCTGGACGTTCTCGCTCCTTATTGACGCGACTTCTCTAACTGGGGTGCAGCCAGCTACCTTTGTGCCCCTCACTATAGTGCGTGGTTCTGTGCTAATATTAATTACTCAGACGGCCACCACCGGCCCGTCCGTTTTTACAAGGGTGCGGCCCACGATTAAACCAGGTATGGATCGCGCTGCCACCGGTTCGACCAGGCCGCAGGACTCCTGCCATGTCGGGCGAGCTGACCATCGGGCCGGCACTATGGCCTCGGCCCCCGGAGGGATGGTCATGGCCTCAGGAGCCTCCAGCTCCACCCTCTCGGCCGTGCTCACCCCCTCCAATGGTAGCTCTTCCACTCCCCATCGCAGGATCCCCCGGCTCAAGTCGATTTTACAACCGCTGGCAGTCAACAAATCCAACCCTATTAAGCACGGGTCGCACACCTCCGCCACCCAAACCTCTATCTCTTGCTTTACCGATCCCAACTTGAGGGTCACAAAACCACGCCCTATGATCGGAGCCGTTGCCCCGGTAGCCAGCTACAAACTATGATTTTCCAGACGCTGGATTTTACCCCAGCCGTCTGCACTCGAATTAAGAAGCACGGGGCTGATGATCGTGGCGCCGGCTCCCGTGTCCACCACGGCGTCTAACCCCACGCCGGCAATTTTGCACCGAATTGTCAAACTACCTGTTCCAATTTGGCCACAATGAATGACCTGTCGCGTCAACGAGGGCTTCTCTCCATCCCCTACTGCCGAACACCGCCCTGCATGCCCGGCACGTTCTAGTTTCCCGGGCCCTGGCGGGGGGGGGGGGGGGGGGTGTCTGAGGTCGGGTAGGCCGCTCGATACGGGGCAGAGTTGAGGGCATCGGTTGGCGGGGAACGTCCCGGCGCGGAGCTCGACACTCCCACGCACGGTGACCCAACCGAGCACAATTATAACACCTTACCTGGTAAGGTGCTTGCCTCCGGTATTCTGAATTTCCCCCCCTGTATGTCCGAATTGGGGTACTTTGTCATGGACTACCGGGTGCCACTGCTGGAGCCGCCTGCCATGGTCCAGGTCCCGCTAGGCGCCGATCCACTAACCTCCGGACCATGCTCTCCAGGTCAGGGCCCCCGTCGGGGGCGGGCCCCCTAGGGGGGCCGCCCCCCATCACAGGCCCTACCTGAGGCACCGCCACCGCGTGGCGCTCGCCTCCCCGGGCCAGGGGCCTTGCTGCTTCCCAACGGGCCGCAGCGTCGGCCGCCTGACTCATGGTCTGCGGGCGCCACATGGCGAGCTGTTGTCGGAGTTCCAGATCCGGAAGGGCCTGAATAAAGTGATCCAGGGCCAGGCTTTCCTGGGAACTCGCTGCCATGTCCGCGTGTGCAATTCCCACTGCGCGGCAAATGTCGTGCGCAAGTTCCCCGATGGTCTCCTGGGGCTTGCGTTTTCGTTGCGCAAGTTGAGTTTTAACAAGCTCGCTTTGCTGTTCAATGCCGAAACGATTAATTAAAGCCGCACGGAGAGCTGGCAGGGTGAGAGCACCCGGTGGTAAAGCTGTCAGCACCTCCGCCGCCGCACCGCGCAGTGCCCCCACCAGGTGTACTCCACCTTCGTCCGGATTCCAACCGTTGCCTTTACACACGTACTCAAACTGCGCCAGGTACACCCTCAAATCACTCTTGCCATCATACGGCGCGAGTGGGACCTTGTGGGCGCCCGAAGGTCGGACCCCGCGCGTCACTCCTTGCGGGATCAACGCGGGACCAAACCGTTCGGGCTCCCACAGTACTCTATTCCCGGGGGGCTCCCGCGCGTCCCCCGTCCCTCCAAACACTACCCCTCCTGGTGTCGATGCCTGGGTCGCCCTTCCGCAACCCGCTACCCACTCCATACCCGCACACCCTTGCTCACCAGCACCCCCCTCACTCACCACAGCCAGACCTCCTTGCACACCTCCTCTTTCCATACACTCCGGACCAGTCATACATCTCACCATTGGTCCCTCACGAACACCCGGGTCTACACCACCCCCCAAGCCGACTGAATCTCCCCTCACACCATATACATTTCCGCGTATATCGCCACTCACCTCGGTACCTAGTCGTCGCACCTCCTCTGCCACCTGCAAACTCTTTATTTGGTAGTGAGCACATCATCATGATTTGAACACAGACCTTGCACATACTCCATCACTTCCTCCCTTATCTCCTTTTAGTTTCCCTCCGTCTCTTCTTAATTTCACTCACCCCCTCTTCCACCTCCTCTAATTTTTCCTTTACCTCCTTCATTTCCCGGTGCGCCCCCTGTATTTCTTCCTCTAACGCCACCTTAACCGTTTCTATGTGCGTCCTCACCTCTCGGTCCTTCGTCTCCATTACTTCTGTCACCTCTTCCAACCTCTTCGTCAACCCCTCATGTACCATCTGACATTCCTTCTGTGTCGCTATTAATTCGTTCTTGATGTCTTTTTGTGTCGCTTTTAACCCCCCGATTATTGCAGTGTTCTTTTCCACTTGGTCCACGAGTTCCTTTTGTCCCACTGTCAGCTGTTCTACTCCCCTCGTCAGACCCTCTATGCCCCCCTGTAACCTAGCCGTATTATTCCTCACCTCTTTCTCCATACGCTTCTCACCTCGCTTTACCTCCTCGCGTACCCCCGAGACCTCCTCGCTTACACCTCGTCGTATTTCCTCCCCCATCTCTTTAGTAGATGCCGCCCTCATCTGTCCCAATTCATCCCTCTGAGCATCCAATTTACCTTCTAACCCGATTTTCACCTCCTATATCTGGTTCCCCATTTGTTTGATTTCCCGGGCGGATTGCTCCCCTATCTCCCGCAATTTGCCTTCCATCTTATCTTCTAGCCCCGTTAACCCATTCTTCACCTCTTTTATCCCGTTGTCTAACCCCTCAAATTTATTGTCTAACCCCTCAAATTTATTGTCTAACCCCTCAAATTTATTGTCTATCTTCCCAATTTGGGCATTGGTACCCCTCACTTCATCCCTCATTGCCCCCATCATTCTGTTTTCCATTTTTTCACTATCAGCCCTCGCTTCGTCCCTTATTCGCTCACCCATTTTGTCCATAAGGGCCCCCATTTGTAGCAAAAAAAGTTCGAATCCACCGGTGCTGCTACGGTCACGGGCGCCGCTAAATTTGGTGCCGCTGCATTCACGTGCGCGAGGGCGCCATTTTGTGCACCTGACACCTCCTCAGCCACCTCCTCATTGCTCTCCTCCATTTCTTCCCTGTGGTCCTGTGTTACCCCTAACCCCTCTTCTAGCTCACCCACCTGCATCCGATCGCCTTGACTAGCCATGGCGCGATTTCAAAGTTCGGGTTTTTCTAAAACAAAACAAATTTCGGCCACTCCAAATTTTGACCAAATTTTTTCTAGATGTTTTAAAAATTTGGTTCGGGCCTCGTATCTCACTCCCAGACACCAATTGTTACGGACCGCGGATAAGATGTTAATTTGCCGAGCGGATGGCGCCGCGGCCCTAACAGTTACCCCGACTAACCCGATTCCTGAACGTTGGCCAAAATCGCGCCACAGATATTCAATATGGAAACCTCTAAAGCGACCGAATGTGAAGAGGAAGAAGAAGACGTACAGAGGAATAACAGGATTTATTATTTACACACACTAAAGCAAAAGGAGCAGTCAAGGTTATATACAGGGAAATGGAAAAAGCAGGTGACACAGTGAAAATTCTAGCTTATCTAAACAGGCTTAATTAATACCCTGGACAGAACAAACAAAGACGGACTCACACGGGGAATTGCAGAGTGGATTGGCTGTAAGGAGGTGGGTGGCTGGAGGGGGAGGAAGGCACGGAGCTGGCTGGAGCTTGATCCCGCACGGGACGTCGGGCTGGACCTCGACGGCCGCCGATGCCACCGATCCTGTCGTGTGCGCGGGGTAACGGGTCGGAGCTGCTTGGTGGAACCAACGCTGCTGGTGGGGGGTCTGGCGTGACGGGTTCTCTCTCCCTCTCTCACAAACTCCAGGACTCTTTCTGTCTTTGCTTCGCTTCGCCCCTTCTCTCCTCTCTCTTTCTTAGTCCAACCCAGTCCAACAACTTCCTCTCTTGCTTAGTCCAACAACTTCCTCTCTTGCTTAGTCCAACTCAGTCCAACAACTTCTAGGCTTTCGCGCGCGCTCTTTATAGCACCTCAGGCGATCAAGCCGCTGGTGTCCAGGACACGCCCATCGGTGAGCTCGCCTCGGCCCTGATTGGTCAGCACGGCCCTCTGGCTCCGCCCTCGATGACGATGGGCGGGCACGCCCAGGAGTCGGCAGCTCCTCCCCCTTCTTCTCCGAGCCCACCTCGTGGCGAATGGAGTCGCGGAGGGAACAGTTGGCAATTGTTGGAAGGGGAATGTGAAGGGAAAGGGGATCTACTCTTATTTCACTTGGTGCAATGGAGTATTTCAATTAATGGAAGACACAGCCTTACACTAAAACACATAATAAGGATATAACTACTGAACAGGGATATATGGTGTCCTTCGTGTATGTTTTATGGAATTAACTACGGGAACGCCCTTTGACCTTTATACAACAACAAATGCAGGAAGGAGGGTGACATTTTACAACAATTCATTACACAACAACAACAACAAAAAAACATTCTCATATCCACAACAATATATTTGGATATATATATTTATATATATAATTATATATATATTATATATATATTTGTATGTATGTATAAGTATGTACACAGTCGTGGCTAAAAATATTGGTACCCTTGCACTTTTTTCAAATAACTCACAATTTTATCGAAAAATAAGTTGAAATTGCCAAAAGTATTTGATCTCCACAATTCTTTATTTCACTGTTTAATATTACAGAACCTTTGTTTTTGATTCAGAACTTAATATATCATTTTAAATCCAAAAATAAAAAGAAATAGCATTGACAAAATTATTGACACCCAAGACTTAATATTTCGTAGCACAGCGTTTGGACAAAATAACTGCAGTCAAGTGCTTCCGAATAGCCATCAAGGAGCTTCCTACACCTCTCTACTGACAGTTTGGTCCACTCTTCTTGTGCAAACTGCTCCAGTTCTCCCAGATTTGAAGGGTGCATTCTCCCAACTGCTGTTTTCAGAAATTCCCCACAGGTGTTCAATGCCATTTAGATCTGGACTCTTTGTTGGCCACTTCAGAACAGTCCAGCATATTGTCTTGAGCCATTCCTGGGTGTTTTTTGAAGTGTGTTTGGAGTCATTGTCCTGCTGCAAGACCCATGACCTTCGATGGAAACCCAGCTTTCTGACACTTGGTTGAACATTGCGCTCCAAAATGCCTTGGTAATCTCCTGATTTAATGATGCCATGCACACATTCAAGGCACCCAGTGCCAGAGGCAGCACAGCAACCCCAAAATATCACTGAACCTCCTCCATGTTTGACAGTGGGGAAGGTGTTCTTTTCTTTGAAGGCTTCATTTTGTTTTCTGTAAACATAGAGATGATGTGCTTTACAAAAAGCTATAATTTGGTCTCATCTGTCCACAGGACATTTCCCCAGAAGGATTTTGGCTTGTTCACGTGTGTTTTGGAAAACTCCAGTCGGGCTTTCTTATGCCTCTCTCTCAGCAGTGGGGTCCTCCTGGGTCTCCTACCATAAAACCCCCTTTCATCGAGTTGGTGACGGATGGTGCGTGTTGAAACTGTCGTACCTTGTGTCTGAAGGTCAGCTCGAATCTGTTTGGCAGTTGATCGAGGTGCTTTCTCCACCATTCGAACAATCCTCCGCTGCAATCTTTGATTAAGTTTTCATTCGCGGCCACGTCCAGGGAGGTTGGCTACAGTCACATGGGCCTTAAACTTCCTGATAACATTGCGTACGGTGGACACAGGAACATCAAGGTCTCTGGAGATGGACTTGTAACCTTGAGATTGTCCATGCTTGGCTACAATCTTGTGTCTGTCCTCCACAGACAATTCTCTGGTTTTCTTTCTTTTCTCCATGCTCATTGCAGTAAACACAGTGACAAAAAACAGCAGAATGACTCCTTTTCTCTATTCAAACTGGTTGAATGAGTGATTTCTTTATATTGCAGGCACATGCAACTCACCACAGGTGAGTTCAATTCCAAAGTAAAGGAGAATCACCTGCTTGAAATCTAATTATTTCTAACAACTTCTAAAAGGTGCCAATAATATTGTCCAGGCTATTTAAGGATATCTGTGTGGAATAAGCTACGATTTTGTCATTTTTAAAGCTTTTTTGGTTTTGTTCCACTGCAAACCAAAGAAATATATATGTGGATACCAAAATATTTTTTAATTTAAACAATTTTCTGGAAGGATTGGTGCATTATTTGAAAAAAGTGCAAGGCTGCCAATATTTTTGGTCATGACTGTATGTGTGTATGTATGGATGCATATGTGCATATATATATATTCATAGCGTCATAGCGATTTTTTTTTCATAGCGTCATAGCGTCATATCGTTCATAGCGTCATAGCGTTCATAGCGTCATAGCGTCATCACGTGATTGCTCTGATTCCGTTGATTCCGTGCGCTGAAATGCGCTGAGGTAAATATGAATAAAAAATATGGATCGTCAAATATTTTGAGTTCGGCCATGTTCTTCCCAGGCTCATTGGCCATGTCTGTGCCAAATATCAAGCACGTAAGCCTCTCCGTTTAGGAGTCTATCGGTAACATTACACACACACACACACACACACACACACACACACACACACACACACACACACACACACACACACACACACTGTGTTTTATATATATAGTTATATATATATATATATATTCTGATTCTGATGTACCATACTCTGTTACAGAGTGATGGTGCGGTTGAAGCAGTTTCTTGGCAATGGTTACACTTTGTGTTTACTGTTTCGTTTTGCCATTGTCTTCCCAGCAGTCGGTCTTGTAGGAATTTGGAATCTGTTCAGGGTGCCAGCGATAGCTCGCCTACTCTTTGCGAAGGATGCTGTGGGATCTTTAAAATCCACCAACTCATGCTGGCAGATGGGACGCCCGTTTTACGTCCATCAGGACGGAAATACATTGAAAAATCACCCTGCCTGTGAAACATCAGGATGATAGTTTATAGCTGTGTTGGGATTCGAACCCAGGTGAGACAGCTTAGAGGCGAGTGTGTCTACCTCTACGCAATGCTGCTGGCAAATATAGTCGCTACAACCTCCGCCGTGTGACTCTATGGTCCTCCTGTGAAGTTTGGTTGAGATTGGATAAGTAACGTCTGAATGGATCACGGACAGACAGACAGACAGCAAATAGTCCGCACAGGATTCGAGGCAGGGTGGGAATGAAGGCGACATAAATGCAAATGGCGTCTTCCGTCATCGAGCCGGCAAGCTAGGTGCAAGAATTCGCATTTATTGTCACATCTGATAAAATATTGAAATGCTCTAATGGCGGTGAGGTGCTCCATTTGAAAAGGTTTGTTCGATATATGTAGCTTTTTCCGTAATAAGAATTTGTATTGTTCTCAAAGCCAGTGACCAATTGCAAATTCCTAATACTAATAGGATTCTTCAAAATCAACGAACATGCAAAAACTACTCCACGAAATGCACAATTGTAGGGTGTATAGTTAAGCTTGGTAAGGGGTTCCTCCTTCTGATTCCCCATTTATTTATCTCTCTTTCCCTCTTCCTCATACTGAGTAGTCGCTGCTAACACAATATATGCGTTTTGGGAAGTTGTCGCAAGAGAATCGAGTAGAACTGAAAATGACAGCCCGGACAGTATTTGCTCGAGTACCACAATCGCATTGTTTCCATGGAGACCGCCATCTTGTTAAGCGGTGCCGAGCACTCTTGTTCCGTTGAAGTGTTTGCTTGAACGCTTTGAATCAAGCAAGCCGCTTGTGAAGCGGTAAGCAAGCCGCTTGCTAACGGAACACACCGCAGGCGCAAAACATTCGGCTCCATGTTGGAAGGAGCTACACGAAGTGCCTGATCCAGGGTTTTTTTTCGACATGACCTCTTGTTTGTTTTGTTGTTTCGACAACATGGGTCCAGAGGAACCTCACTGAACTTAAATTGTATCGAATACGGTCGCTCCTGACGAACGGTAACAAACACCAACAGTAACAGCCTCTGCAGATGAAACGAAAGGATTACGAACCCAATCGTGCTGCTCTGGCCATGTTGGTCAGCTTGAAGAACATTATTCGGTGAAACTTGTGAATAGTGCCCAGATGCCCACATTTTGTGGAAATAACCACAAAAACTCCAACAACTTAAAGTTATTTTCCTTAAAACCGGAAAGAACAATCTGTATTACCTTTTTGGCTGCGCACGGCCACCGTAAATAAACCGGAAGTTACGTGTACACGTCATCGGTATGGCGCCGCCCATGGCTCTCGTGGTGTTGCTGTCTGTGTTGACGGCCGTTCTCGTCGGCTGTTGCCGCAGTATCAGTTTATCATGGTGGTTTGCGACCACTTTGCTACTGATGTTTGTGGCCGTCTTGTTGGCGGGACGTTTGAGGAAGGCGAATGGGGTCTGCGTCCTGGTACTGGGCGATATCGGCCGCAGTCCGCGCATGCAGTACCACGCTCTGTCGTTCGCCCGCCACGGCATACGCGTCCACCTTTTGGGATATAGAGGTGCGTTTTGGGAGCTGTTGGGGTTTCTAGTATAACATTGGAGAGGGCGAAAGGTCGAGATCAATGGAGTGATGCAGAAAATCAGAACAGCAGAAGCAAAAACATTGACTAACGAACGGACTGAGCGGAGAGTATAAAATGTTGTAAATCGGTGAGCACCACCTATCCACACCTGTATTGGAACATTATTACGTTCCGTTTGCCAGGAGTAGTTGTTGGACGTTAAAGATCCCACGGTGTCATTCGCAATAAGTTGGCAAGAACTCTCCGGCGCCCTGAACAAATTGCAAATTCCTGCTCTAACCTACAATTGGACGCTGCATCAGGTGATCAGCTGCACCCCAGACAAAGATGATATCCGCAGGTCGCAGCCATGTGATGCATACATCACTAGAACGGCACTCAGTAGAGAGCATACTGGTGAACAGTTTACATTTTGTATCCTCCTGACAGGCCGGATCTGGATTCGGACCTGAATCGGCTTCTTGTTGTCACCTAACCAACCCGTCCACCAAGTTTAGTCATAACTCATCCACAACTCAAAAAAGAAAATGCTCATATCCGAATCAATATTCAGATCTTCACCAAAATCGAATCGGTTCTTCCTTGTCACTCACCCAACCGGTCCACCAAGTTTCGTCCAAATCCATCCACAACCTGTTGAGATAGCCTGCTATGTATCGTTTTTGGCCCTATATCCCAATAGTGAAGAATCACTTAAAAATTTCTACCTGCCAGATCCGGATCCGGATGTTGACCAACATCGAAGCATTTCTTCCTTGTCAAATACCCAACCTTTCCGCCAAATTTCGTCTGAATCCGTCCACAACGTTTTGAGATATCTTGTGTTGTAGTATGTCCAAGTATGTTGTTGTAGTATGTCCACAACGTTTTGAGATATCTTGTTCACAAACAGGCAGGGTGAAAACATAATCTCCACCCACCTTCGGTGGCGGAGGTTGCAGCGATAGCTTATCTCCTCTTCATGAAGGACACACTAGGATATATAACATCGACCAAGTAATGTGCACCATACACTGTCTGTGCACCATGCTGTCAAACCAACATTCAAAAAGGTGAATATAGATATAAGACCTACCTACATGCAAATAGTCGCTTTGAATCAAGCAAATAGTCAGACAGAAGGATGAAATATTTTCCAAATGTATGGAAAAATAGAATTTTTCACTTTTCCCGATGTTACTTTCATCCTTCTTCTCTCCATTTCTCTCAATTTATATATTCTTCCAAGTGTACCTGTGCATTTGTAAATCTGATATGTCGTCACCCTCATAACAAAAGTGCCGAAGACATTTTTTGGCCATTTTGAGATTTTCTGCCTAACTCACTTGTTTTATCATTTGTGACACCTGTAAAAATGCCCAAGTCATTGTTAACTTCCTGAACCACTTTATGTTAATCTGCCTAATATAAGTCCGCCTTGTGATTTATTGCACTTCAATTGCAGCAGTTTTTTGCATTTTTCTCCAAACTGCAAAAAATGACTTAGGCACTTTTGTTATGAGGGTGACGATATGCAATGTGCAGCTGCAGGAATTTTATAGGTATCCGATTCCATTTTACAAATGAAATATGTCTGTGAGACTGCATAATTCTAGTATTGGCTAAAGTGTGTGCTTGCGCAGGTTCCACGCCGAGACCAGAGGTTATGGAACACAAAATGATAAAAGTGAACTTTCTCCCAGAGGGACCAAGTATGCAAGGTGTGGACAATAGGCAATGGTTTATTTCACAAAAAATTGTGGGCAAAAGAGCAAATGTAAGCGAGAGTTTTTGGGTTGTAAAAGCTGGAAGAGAATGTTTGCTGTCGTCAGTAGTATTGCTACATCTTATATAAATCCTTGGTAAAGTATGACATTTTTTGAGAGATGGAATATTGGGAAAAATTGTCTGTGTTGGATGCAGGTGGCGGTCGATTGGTAAAATACATGAGCAAGGTATTCGCGCAGGTGGTGATTTTGATGTACTCATTGCTTTTCTCTATTCCTCGCACTCAGTGGATCCTGATGCAGGTAAGTCGTGTATTGCCCGGCAGCATGATGTCTTTCAGCTGCTTGGCGTTGTATGTCTCCGTAGCCAAAGGCCGGAGGTGTTTTGTTTTCAGAGCCGTCAGTCGCCGTCCGTGCATCTGTCGATTATCTTTTTTGTTCTCACGATAACTTGTCAACCACAGAAGGGATTTGAACCAAACTTTGCACAAGTATGGAGTATAATACAAAGATGAATTGATTCGATTTTGATGAATATGGTTCAACAGTTCAAAGGTCATGTACCCTTTGAAAGTCATTTTGCAGACCATAACTCGAGTTAGAAACATCTGGTGTTGTCTCTGTTCTACTTATCTCTCTTTTTCTCTCGCGCTCTCTGGAATGTGACCTTTCATTTTTCATGTGACTTTTAATTGAGCTCCAACCTAACTGTGAATTGACATATAATGTGGGTGGAGGCATGTCCATCAACACATTTGTGTCAACTTCTGTTTTCTAGTTACCTCTGCCACAGAAGGTGGACAGAGGTTATGTTTTCACCGCTGTCTGTTTGTCTGTCGAGCTGTGATCAGGATATCCCAAAAAAGTTATGCACAGATTCGGACTTAACTTGGTGGATAGGTTGGGTGTGTGACAAGGACAAATTGCATGATTTGATGTTGGTGAGTATCTGAATGCGATAATCTTTTGAATGATTCTTCACCATTGAGTGATCGGACCAAAAACGAAACTCAGATTTTTCAGAAAAAAATAACTGATAGGACTTACTTTTTCCACATGCGAAATTTGCATTTATGTTTATTTAAATTATACAATGGACTACAAAATGTAAATGTTTCATGATATTTGTTATATTATATCACCTTTATCTATCAATATTGTTGAAATGAAGATCAAATAGCTGTATATTGAAATATGTTGAAAAAATCAAAACTTTACATGGGGTGTACTTACTTTTTCACGTGACTATCGTGCGATGTTTCAAAAACTTGTCGATGGATTATGACAAAACTTGGTCGGTGAGTTAGGTGATAACAAAAAGCCGATTATATCTGTTATCCGGACCTTATCAGTGGGATACAAAACGTAAACTGCTTAGCCTGGTGGAGGTATGCGCTCTACCAAGTCCCATTCTAGTTTTGACATGCTTCCCAAATGACAGAATAGGTATGAGGGCTCCCCCATAGATAATGTCTCCCGGTTTCTATTAGAGTTCACTTACAAAGAACTTCAATACAGGATTGGGGTTATTCGGCCGATTAAGCCTGCGTAATGGTTGCCAACCGTAGGTTGTTTGGCCGTGCTCTGCCCCTTTTCAATGCTGTGTGTCAAGCAAGCAAGGAAGCAGCATGTACCACTGTTAAAATCTCTCATGACTTGGCTGGGGTTTGAACCACCGACCTCAAAGACTCATACTCACACCATTGAGTCCCTGATTCTGGTTATGTTCTGTTCCATTCTGTGTTCTAATTCTTATATGAGCATTAGCTGCTGGTTGTTAAATATCACACAGTAACTTTAAAAATGATTAGGCCATTGTATGCTGTACCCTGGCCAAATTCCAAATTATTGCCCTAACCTGGGCCAGAGAGGAGATTGGTACCTCCACGGTTATTTGCTCATAGAAATGCCTTCATGGCACCCCCATCATCTTTAAGGACAGAGATCAGATCAGATGAGAATTACTGTCAGATGATGTATTAGTATTACTGATATTTTTCCACCATCAATTAAACCGCTTTTTCACAACAGTCCTGGCAAATACTGGGCGAGCTGTTTAGTTCATTTAATTGCAATAGTAAAACAATGAAGGTAACAAAGTCCTGTGTGACAGATCTCAAAGCTGCATTTAGACTACATAACTATTATGGTATTTCCAGAATTCCAACAACTAGTACACTTGCTCCCTAAGGGAGCGACAGGAAGGGTCATGTTATTGTCCCCTCTAGGGTATAGAGATTACAGTAGATCTAGGCTTGGGTCCGTCTGTGAGGGAAGTGATAAGCAAACACTACCGGTCAAAAGTTTTAGAACACCTCAATTTTTCCAGTTTTTATTGAAATTTATGCAGTTTAATGTCCCGATGTACTCTGAAATTAAGCATAGAACAAATAAACAATTGGAGATAAAAAGAAATGCGAGAATCATTTTGTTTAACAAAATTTAATTTCAATTTTTGACTCGGCAAAGTAGCCACCTTTTGCAGATATAACCGCCGAACACACTCGTGGCATTCTTTCTACAATGGAAATCAAATATTGTTCGGGAAGTTTTTCACAACACTGTTGCAGAAATTCCCACAAATGTGTTGCACTTGTAGATTGCTTTGCCTCCACCCTTCTGTCCACTTAATCCCAAACCAGCTCGATGGGGTTCAAGTCTGGAGACTGTGCTGGCCATTCCATGATTTGAAACCTACCGTCTTGTTCTTTTCCTCGAAGGTGGTTTTGACAAAGCCTGGAGGTGTGTTCAGGGTCATTATCTTGCTGTAGGATGAACCCCTGACCAACTAGGCGTATACCAGAGGGTATTGCATGGCGCTGCAAAATGCTGTGGTTGTCCTTTTGGTTCAGGGTGCCAGTCACTCTGTGCAAGTCGCCAAATCTGGATCCAGCAAAAGAGCCCCAGACCATCATGCTTCCTCCTCCATGTTTGACAGTCGGTGTCACACACTGAGGAACCATCCTTTCGCCTACTCGACGGCGTACAAAAACCCTGCGTGATGAACCAAAGATTTCAAATTTTGATTCATCGGTCCATAGGACCTTCTTCCAGCCTTCAGTAGTCCACTGGCGGTGCTTCATGGCCCAGGCAAGCCTCTTTTCCTTATTTTGCCATCTTATCAAAGGCTTTCTTACTGCCACTCGACCTGTCAAACCTGCAGCTCGAAGGCTTCTCTTCACAGTTGAAACTGAGATTTGCTTACTTCGAACAGTGTTAAGCTGTGCTTGAAGCTGTTGTCCTGTGAGCCGCCCATCACGCAAGCTGCTGACTCTCAGAAACTTGTCTTCTGATTCTGTTGTGGCTTTGGCTCTGCCAGACCTCTTCCTGTCAGAGTATCCTCCAGTCTCCAATGTACTACTTCCTGCAGTGCAATATTGTCCAAATAATGCTTCAGAGGGTGTAATAACAGTCTGTTCCAATACTGCTTTTATACAGACAGGGGGTTTGTAATCAAGTAATCAGCAGAGGTTGGGGCACCTGTAGGAATTGTTTGCATCAACTTTCAAGGCTTAATTTACTTACATTGCTGCAGAACAGCTGTAAGTTGTTAGCCCATTACTTGTTCCCTGAAGAAGGCCTTTTTTTTTTACAATATAACTGTGCAATTTACATTATTTTCCCGTTTTTGCTAACCTAAACTTTTTTTTAAACCTCGAGCAGTTTACTGCTTACCTTTGTACCATTTGAGGTTATTCACTGGACATTAAACTGCATAAATTTAAAGAAAAACTGGAAAAATTGAGGTGTTCTAAAACTTTTGACCGGTAGTGTATAATGAATATCTCACGAACATCGGGTTTCCTTCTTTTCAGTTTAGTGTTAAACATCAATCGTGACTGTTTAAAAAGGTAATCATCTATGTTTGTGGTTTATAATGTTTTTACGACATAGCCCATAGGACAATGCCGTTTGGAACAGCGTTTGTCTGTCCATGCAGTGTATGTATGTATGTGTATGTATGTATGTATGTATGTATGTATGTATATATGTATGTATGTATGTATGTATGTATGTATGTATGTGTGTCCCTTCCGCCAGCATTTTGTGGATTTATTCCCTTTAAAATTCGTTTTCTCTGTAACTGTTGGTCCGATTGACACGACATTTTCAACATTAGAGCGCCTCCTTCTGTAGAATTTAAAAAAATAATTATGATGTCATCGGTCACATGGTACGGGCGCCATCTTGGAAAAACCGAAAAAATTTGCACCTCTATGTCTCCGAAACCGCGTCATGGAAGAAAATGAAAGGTGCCTCATTGTGAAGTATTCCCCATGGGGAATGACCTGTCTTAATGATGATGTCATAAGTGCCTTCATTATGATGTCATAAATCGACAAGTATAAAGCTTGATCCGATCAATATGAAATGTATTGAGCGTGATCTCTGGATAAATTGGTCAAGAAAAAAAATTGATGATGTCATCGGTCACATGGTTCATCAGCCATATTTTTTATGGCGTAGCCCGTAGCGTAGAGCAATGCCGTTTGGAACAGCATTTGTCTGTCCGTCCGGTGTATGTATATATGTCCCCACAAACGTCCACCAATCAGAGCTGAGGATCTGGTCACATGACGGCGACAGCAGATCCAAGCCCGGCTGTACTTTCGTTAGACCATCGGTCTTGTTTATCTCTGGTAGAGTCTTCTTCTTCTTTTGTATTCCGTGCAGGACTACAGGTAGCATCATTGACTGAGGACGCGATTGTGCCACTGATGCAGTGCCCTTATTACCATTACACTGGTACTCATTTGCTGACCTCTGAAGGATGACAGGCTGAGTCAACCCCCTGGTGTTAGTTAAATGGCCACCTGGGATTCAAACTCAGGACCCTTGGATTCCAAGCCAGCCACCCTAACTGTTAAGCCAACACCAGGCTTCCTGGTTGGGGTGTCCCCATGATATGCAACAATAAGGTATTTATACACGTTAACATGACGTTTGTCGAAGGAGGAAAAATTTATTGGGGGAGAGAGGCAATTTAATTCCCTATAACTTCTATCGTGTGACCCTTAGTCCACCTGTCAAGTTTGGTTGGGATTGGATAAGTAATGACTGAATGTATCGCAGCAGACTGACAGACACCAATTGCGTATATTCGTATGATAAAGAGGAATGGACAAACAATGTGGTTACAGACTGTTGCCTTCCCAGACTCCCCCAGGTATGCCAGCAGTAGGGGTTGCAGTTGTGTGTGCCCTCATACGTGGATCTCAGCTCATCATTGATTGGCACAACTATGGAGACACACTCCTGGCCCTAAGTCTTGGCTCCTCCCATCCACTTGTCTGTCTTTATCGCTGGTACTTGAACATTATTTTGTCACAGTAGGTCATAGCTTGTATCGAAATATTGACACAAACACAAATGAAATATGTAGGAGTGTGGGTATGAGTATGATGCATCGCTGGATTCTTGCGGAGTAAAACTTGCTTTAAGCAGCCACTTCTGTCAAGGCAAAAGTTTATATGACACAAGTGGTAGCATATTATTGATTCTTAGCATTCGAGAATGCTAGCTTGTGGAGGTTGTTTATGGAGATTGTAATTTTGTTGGTTAAAAAACACATTTCTGTTGGTAGGTATGAAAAGACATTTGCACTGCTGGCCAGTGGACACTTGTGTGTCACTCGGGCAATGTGCACGGATCTCCAGGAAAAGTGGAACATCAGGTGAGTCAAAAAATATAGGTTATTGCCGTTTCCTATTTTCATTGTTTTTTTTTTTTTGTATACAAGATCGAGGCTCGTGAAAGAGCGAACATTAATCACACAGAAAGATAAACCGACACATAAAACATATAACATCGGGAGCGGTAGACAAGATGGGGAGAGAGGGGGAAGGACACAAACACAACATTTGAGAGCAGGGACCGAGAGACATGGAGACATCGAGAGATCTGAGAGAGGGCGAGGGCTTTGGGGGGGGGGGGGGCAAGGGAAGGGGGCGTTGGGAGAGGTATAAAACATATGGACACTGCCAGGACTTCCAGGAAAGAAGTTGGAATTTCAAACAAGGTGGATCTGGGGTAAATTAGCGGGGGTAGAAAACATCAAGGTTTTGCATGGGGGAAGATAAGAGATGGTGGTGAACAGCTGTTTTAAAGACCTGGAGGGAGGAGTGGGATTGAAGGGAGTGTGGGAGTTTGTTCCAGAGGCGGGAGAAAAGAGGAATGAAAGAGTGAAGGTGAGCAGAGAGCCGAGATTTCGGCAGTTTAACCATCAGAGGGTTGCTGGCAGATCTTGTGCGACCTATAGGAATATTTGGGGGACAGAGCACAGAGAGAGCTGGGGGTGCAAGGCCGGAGAGGAGTCGGTAGAAGACAGAAAGACCACCTACCTGCCTGCGGTGAGTGAGTGAAAGGCCCTCAGAGATAGCTTCATCGCGGGAGATTCCAATAATTCTGAAAGCTTTGGTTTCAACAGCCTGAAGCCGAGCTAGGTGTGAGGCAGGAGCACCGGCCCATAGGGGAGAACAGTATTCCATTGAGCTGCGGATGAAAGCCTTGTATGTGGTGAGGAGCTCAGGTGTGCCGAGGAAGGACTTCGCACGACGGAGGATGCCCAGTCGGCGACTGGCTTTGGAGGCCAGCTTGGAAATGTGGTTTTCCCAAGAAAGATCATGGCAGATAGTGAGACCCAAAAGCTTGAGCGACAGAACTTCTTGGAGAGGATTGTTGAGAAAGTAGATGGGAGGGTTGTCCAGTCGATATTTTCGGAGAGACATAGTAAGAGTGTGAGATTTGTCAGGATTGAAAGACATGTTCCACTTGTTTGACCAGTCTGTGATTTTGTCCAAGTCTTCAGAGAGTGAGGAGGCTGCAGACTGCCGATCTGAGGGAAGAGGAATGGAGCGGCAGAGAGTGGAGTCATCAGCAAAGAGATAGAGAGGATTTTCAAGAGAGTCAGAGAGATCATTGATGAAGACCAGAAAAAGCATGGGGCCCAGAACACTGCCTTGGGGAACTCCAGCCTGAACAGGAAGAGGAGATGAGAGAAACCCATTCAGGGCCACACGTTGACGACGACTAGAGAGGAAGTCTGCCAGCCATGCGTGGAGATTTCCATGGATACCAAAGGAGGAGAGTTTGGTGAGCAGAGCGGGGTGCCAGACCGTGTCGAAGGCACGTGATATGTCGAGGGAGACAGCTCTAATTTCCTGTTTGGCATTGAGGACCTCCATCCATTGTTGAGACAGCAGAAGCAGCATGTCCAGAGTAGAGTGACCTGGTCTGAAACCAAATTGATGATCAGAGATCAAGCCATTGGAGAAGAGGAAAGATTTCATATCCGAAGCAATGATGGATTCCATGACTTTGCTGATAATTGGGAGAAGGCTGATTGGTCTGTAGTTGCTAGGATCTGTTTTTGCACCTTTTTGTGCATAGCGGTGATGTTGGCTGATTTCCAAGCAGATGGCAGTTGACCGTGAGCAAAAGAGAGGGTGAAGAGAACAGAGAGAGGGTGAGATAGAGCGGCAGAGCAGGATTTTAGGACCCGTGGGCTGATGCCGTCGGGTCCAGTTGCAGAATCAGAGTCGAGGGTTGACAGAAACTTTTCCACCTTGTCAGGAGGAAAGGACACGGAGTCCAGGAGCAGCAGGGTACGACTGGGTATGGTGGGTACAGAGAGGGATGGGTTTGGGACACAAGATTTAGAGGCAAACACAGAGTTGAGGCATTCAGCTTTTTCACGTGCGGAGTCAGCTGTGTAGCCGTTTGAGGTAAGGGAGGGGATGGAGGGGGAACAAACACCAGAAACGGATTTGACCAGATGCCACCAGGATTTGGAAGAGGGAGACAGATAAGAGAGTTCAGTCTTGAGAACGGAGAGATATTGTTGCCTCGCTCTCCTGAGGGTGGACACACACTTGTTTCGGGCTTTGTGAAAGGAAATGAGATTTCCTGCCGTTGGATTTGCTTTCCAGGAGACGAAGGCAAGTTGTTTCTGGGCAACAGCCTCACCACAAGATTCCGTGTACCATGGACGGGAGGAAGGGTATGACAACTGAAGACGAGATGGGATAAATCTGTGCATGAGAGAGAGCAATTTACTTTGGAAGAATTCCCAGGATGAGTTGATGTCAGAGGTGGTAGAGATGGGAGACCAGTCCAGATGATTGATGGCTGCTTGATGACCGTGCCAGTTGGCCTGAGTGAAATGCCAGACTCGTCGACGCTGAGCAGGCTCCCTGAGGCTGGTCAGAGAGATGTCCACTTTAACAAGGACATGATCAGATGATCCGATTGGAGCAGAAGAAGAGCAGCAGACATTTTCAGGGAAGTTAGTCATAACCAAGTCCAGAAGAGAAGATGTTCCGTTGACTGAGATCCGGGTCGGGAAATTGACAGATTGTGTCAGTCCCACTGAGTCGCAGAAGTCCTTTGCTGAGGAGCCATGGCTGGTGAGAGAGGTACCCACACCCAGCCAACTGGCATGATGACAGTTGAAATCACCACATATGAGGAAGAGAGAGTTGGGATGAGTAGATAGAAGTTGGTCCATATTATCAGACAGCGAGATGTAGATGGAGTCATCACTGTTTGGTGGACGGTACAACACACATATGAACAAGAGGTGGGAGTGAAGGGGAAGCCGTAGCCAGAGGTATTCCTGGGGGTGAGGTGGAGAGAGTGCAGTGCAGGGCGAGTGAGGAAGAGAGTTTTTGATAAAGATAGCAACCCCACCTCCAGTACGAGGCTCAGGTCTATCATACCGGAGGAGGGAGTAGCCCGGGAGAGATACTAAGGAATCAGAGACATCATAAAGGAGGAAAGTTTCTGTTAAGCAGATCACGTCTGGTTTGACAGAAGCAACCTGTATGGAGAGATCAGTTAAGTTTGAATGAAGGCCTTGGATGTTTGAGGTCCATACCGTTAATGAAGAGGAAGGGGGAGCATCAGATACAGAACAGGTGGGAGGAGGGGTAGGGTAAGATGTGGAAGAGGTGGAAGAGGTAGGGAGAGCTGTTGAATGTGTGTCAGAGATTTCAGAATAGCTCGGAGAAAAGGCAGGATGGGGCGGACAAAAGGTTTGATGGTGATTGGGTGAGGCACAATGAGGTGTTATTTGAGGAGGGGGAAGAGCGAGGCAGAAGGTTGGGGGAGATGGAGGTGAGAGTTGGAAGGGGGAAGAAGCGGGGAGGACGCTTTGAGGAGGGGGAGTGAGAGGGGGGAAATTGAGAAGCAATGAGGGTGGGGAGATTTGAAGGGGAGGGGTGAGGGGGGAGTTTGGGAGGGAAGGGACAAGGGGAGGGATTTGAAAGGGATGGGATATGGGGGAGATTTGGAGGGGAGGGGTGAGGGAAGAGTCTAGGAGGGGAGGGGCGAGGGGGCGTCTTGGCGGGGAGGGGGGAGGGGGTAGTTTAGGAGGGAGGGGGCAAGGGGGGAGATTTGAAAGGGATGGGTGATGGGGAAGATTTGGAGGGGAGGGGTGATGGGGAAGATTTGGAGGGGAGGGGTTATGGGGAAGATTTGGAGGGGAGGGGTGAGATTGGATTTTAGAAAGTGTACGATTTATGGGAAATGAACATTTATTGCAAAATGAGTTTCTTGTGACCTTCGAGTTAAAAATACGTTTAAGGACGCTGGATGGAGGATGGCGTGCAGGAGAGTTTAGGGAATGTAGAAAAAAGGCACTATAGGAGATGGATATTTTTTTGGGATGAATTGATTTGGTAAGCAAGTCGAAAGCAGCCTTTTAAAGAAGAAGAAGAAAAAGGTGTTATAAAATATGACGGAATACATAACTTGAGGGGAAAGTGTAAACATTGAAGGTTAATAACAGTGAAAACTATCTGGGGAAATGGGGGAGAAACATGTGGTCGAAGAACGAACGAACGAATAAGAATGAATAAACGAATGAGAACAGAGAAGGAAATGTTGTTTTTTTTTTGGTTTTTTTTGAGTTGAGATTTACACAAGGAAGTAGGCTATGGGTGAAAAGACTGGGAATACAGAGAACGAAAGTTATTGGATCACAAACGACGGACCGCTGAGAGAAAAACAAAGCCTCAAGGTTGTACAGTGCACACTGTACAAGGCCTCAAGACACGACACGAATTAACACGATTTTCAATACAGGTATGAAAGATTTGCATCGAAAAATCTTCGTCGGGACACAATATACGTACAACACCATAAATAAATACAGTTTTAACAAAAATACAAATGGGAACAATCACTTAACTTCGATTTCAAATCGTTCGCGACGCGGCAAAGGCCTTGCTCGCGACACGGCAAACAGACGATTAATTTATGAAAGATAAACACCGAGAAACAACCAAAGTTGCACACAATAACTTCACACACCGAAAGATAAATACAGTTTCGACAAAATACAATTGTGAACAGACTTAACTATGATGTCACAGTTTATGATGTCACAACATCTCCCTTGCTCAGGGCACGTACGATGTATGACCGGCCACCAGCCTTTTTCCAAGAGACTCCGTTGGAAACCCAGAATGAGCTGTTCTCTCGGCTTGCCATTTCAGAGGCGGCTTTTGACGCTCCGTAAGCATCTTTATTGGGTAATTTCAATTTTTTCCTTGTACCAAAACTGAAGCAATTTTTTAATGCTATTTGTGGCACAGACAAAAATACTGAAATTAAACAACTTCTGTCTCTGTCTGTTCTACTTGTCTTTGTTTTCTCTTTTGGTATTGTTCATCCTTATCATACATTGACCAGGCATTGAATACCATAATAAACCAGGCATTGAATGAATGAATGAATGATCGTTTTAAGGCCATTTTTCCCCGCAAGAGCGGGGGTTAGCCTTGCTGGCCCCATGACCTCATGGTTCCCTTTTTGAGGCAATGTTTTTATGGCCGGATGCCCTTCCTGATGCCAACCCTTAGTCACCTCTTACGATGCACAGGGATACGGTGTACCTATTCTAAATCAGGGTACACACCGGGATCATTCATCCCAGTAAGCTGGTACTCAATTTGCCGACCTCGGAAGGATGACTGGCTGAGTCAATCCGCCTGGCGTTAATTCAGAGATCGATCGGGATTTGAACTCAGGATCCTAGGAACCCAAGCCTGCACCCCAACCGCTAAGCCAACACCAGGCTTATACTAAACCAGGCATTGAAAGATGAATTTACCTTGAAATTATGAAACACTTTCTAATGTATTGTTTTGTCTTATTTGTAACAACTTCACTTTCATCCACCTAAGAGGGATGAGCAATGTTGCAGGAGGTTATGTTTTGACCCCTGTCTGTCTTTGAGCAAGATGTCTCAAAATGTTATTGATGGGTTTGGGTGAAACTTGGTGGGTGGATTGGGTGTGTTACATAGGCTAATTGAATAGATTTTGGTGAAGATCCGGATCCAGATACTAGAACTTTTAAAAGTGATTCTTCACTATTGAGTGATAGGGAAAAAACTACACTACCGGTCAAAAGTTTGAGAACACCTCAATTTTTCCAGTTTTTATTGAAATTTAAGCAATTCAAGTCCAGTGAATAACCTGAAATTGCACAAAGATAAGCAGTAAACTGCTCGAGGTAAACAAAAAAGTTTAGGTGAGAAAAAACGGGAAAATAATGTAAATTGCAGTTATATATTTTTTAGAGGCCTTCTTCAAGGAACAAGTAATGGGTTAACAACGTACAGCTGTTCTGCAGCAATGTAAGTAAATTAAGCCTTGAAAGTTGATGCAAACAATTCTTACAGGTGTCCCAACCTCTGCTGATTACTTGATTACAAACCCCCTGTCTGTATAAAAGCAGTATTTGAACAGACTGTTATTACACCCTCTGAAGCATTATTTGGACAATATTGCACTGCAGGAAGTAGTATATTGAAAACTGGAGGAAACTCTGACAGGAAGAGGTCTGGCAGACCCAAAGCCACAACAGAATCAGAAGACAAGTTTCTGAGAGTCAACAGCTTGCGTGATAGGCGGCTTACAGGACAATAGCTTCAAGCACAGCTTAACACTGGTCGAAGTAAGCAAGTCTCAGTTTCAACTGTGAAGAGAAGACTTCGATCTCAGGTTTGACAGGTCGAGTGGCAGTAAGAATGCCATTGCCAAGATGGGGAAAATAAGAAAAAGAGGCATGCCTGGGCCATGAAACACCGCCAGTGGACTACTAAAGACTGGAAGAAGGTGTTATGGACCGATGAATCAAAATATTAAATCTTTGATTCATCACGCAGGGTTTTTGTACGCATCGAGTAGGCAACAGGATGGTTCCTCAGACACCAACTGTCAAACATGGAGGAGGATGCGTGATGGTTTGGGGCTCTTTTGCTGGATCCAGAGACAGCGACTTGCAGAGTGACTGGCACCCTGAACCAAAAGGGCTACCACAGCATTTTGCAGCGCCATGCAATACCCTCTGGTATACGCCCAGTTGGTCAGGGGTTCATCCGACAGCAAGATAATGACCCTGAACACACCTCCAGGCTATGTCAAAACTACCTTCGAGGAAAAGAACAAGACAGTAGGCTTCAAATCATGTAATGGCCAGCACAGTCTCCAGACTTAAACCCCATCAAGCTGGTTTAGGATGAACTGGACAGAAGGGTGGAAGCAAAGCAACCTACAAGTGCAACACATGTGGGAACTTCTGCAACAGTATTAGGAAGAACTTCCCGAACAATATTTGTTTTCCATTGCAGAAAGAATGCCACGAGTGTGTTCGGTGGTTACAGTGCATTCAGAAAGTATTCAGACCTCTTCACTTTTTTCATATTTTGTTATGTTGCAGCCTTATGCTGAAATCGTTTAAATTCTTTTTTTTCCCTCATCAATCTACACTCAATACCCCATAATGAAAAAGAGAAAACAGGATTTTAGAAAGTTTTGCAAATTTATTAAAAAGAAAAAACTGAAATATCACATTGACATAAGTATTCATACCCTTTGCTATGACACTTGAAATTTAGCTCAGGTGCCTCCCATTTCTCATGATCATCTTTGAGATGTTTCTACACCTTGATTGGAGTCCACCTGTGGTAAATTCAATTGATTGGACATGATTTGGAAAGGCACACACCTGTCCATATAAGGTCTCACATCTCACAAGGTTCCCAAGAGCAAAGTGGCCTCCATAATTCTTAAATGGAAGAAGTTTGGAACAACCAGGACTCTTCCTAGAGCTGGTCGCCCGGCCAAACTGAGCAATCGGGAGAGAAGGGCTTTGGTAAGAGAGGTGACCAAGAACCCGATGGTCACTCTGGCTGAGTTCCAGAGATCCTGTGTGGAGATGGGAGAAACTTCCAGAAGGACAACCATCACTGCAACACCCCACCGATCTGGGCTTTTTGATAGAGTGGACAGACGGAAGCTAAACAGTTCAATCTTGGTTTCATCAGACCACAGAATCTTGTTTCTCACAGTCTGAGAGTCCTTTCGCTCCTTTTTTGCAAACTCCCAGCAGGCTTTCATGTGTCTTTCACTGAGGAGAGGCTTCCGTCTGGCCACTCTGCCATAAAGCCCAGATCGGTGGAGTGTTGCAGTGATGGTTGTCCTTCTTACATTGCTGTTCTCCCCAATATTTGTTGCTCTTATTGCTGCTCTTACATTGCTTTCCGCTATTTCCACATGATCTTCTCGCAATCTGAACAGATCGATCATCTCAGTGAACAAGATTTCGGTCTTTTTATGTTTCAATAAACACCAGATTTTTTCACTTTCCTTCTTCACTAACTGCAGCAGTTTCATCAAGTCATATTTACTTTCTGCCAACAAAGTGGTATCGTCAGCATACTTTAGGTTGTTGATACATCTTCCTCCAATCCTGACTCCAGCCTCAACGACATCCAGGTTAGATTTCTTCATGATGTACTTACTCTACAGATTTAAAAGGTAAGTGAAGTAAGTCTGGAGGCATATCCCCAAAAGTGGCCTAGAAAAGGTGGTAGGGGTACACTCATGTTACAAGCTGGCAACAATGTTTTTCTGAAAGCCCAGACCTCTAGGAACCCAAAAAGTCTTGTTGCCAGCTTGGGAAATGGTTTGGACCAGATTTGTGGCCATTTTTCAAAATGGCCGCCTACATTTTTGGTGTTTTCTAATATTTGAGCTCTAGAACTTATATCTGGCTGTCTTAAAGGTCTCTAGGGTTATGACCTTATAACATATAGTCATACAACAATCCTCACCCAAATTGGGGTGCATGGCATATCTATAAGTGGTTTTATTGAAGCAAAAAGGCAAAAATATGCCTGAAAAACGCCTTCATTTTGATTTTTCCAAATCACTAAATTGCATACTGTGAAGTTGTTCTTTGGTCAATTTCTTTCAAAATAGTTTTAAAATTTGCCCAGATCCCTCCTCTTCATTAGCAAATCTTCAGGAATATACCCAAGTTCTCAGAAAATATGTTTTATGCATGATCAGCTACCCCTACCCCCTAAATCACAAAACGTGCCAATTTTCAATATTTCCAGATTCCAACCAATATCATTGTTGTATGACTTTTTCTCATCATGATAGGTCCAAATTAACTTACTCTATGTGATTAGGTGTTAATAAAAATTGAATTTCACACTTTAGTGAAAATCCAAGATGGCTGCCAAATGGCCATAGAATATTTGGTGGCGCGAGACCATAAGACTGCAATTTCATTCAGAGGCACTTCTAAAATGTTCCATTTATACTAAATATATGAGGCACTACTATTCTATAGGTCACATGTATGTGAAAGAGTCTTGATGAGTTGAAGATGTATTATTTTAGAGGGGGACTTAATGTAAAATTTATGTTTTATAACATTTGAATTTCAGGAAAGTAGTGTGGATTTGGAAGTGCCTTGTTTGCGGAGTATATTAGTTCCAACATAGCTGACAAACAAGGCACTTACATAAATGAAGACATAGAAGATTGTAAAATATAAGCTATATTATTTAATGTAAAACAAAAATAAACATACATAACTTGTATACATAATGCAAACATTATTATGTTACACTGATCCAAACAATACAAACGTCAATGCAATGCTTGCACCTTTAAACTAAACAAATATTTGGCACTGAATTAACAAAGTCATACCCAACAAGCTAATCTGGCTATTCATACATAAGTGACAGAATGTGGGATACAGTCATATCATAGACTAGTAATACATTGGTGGAACAGAGCTGAAGCAAGACTAGTTACATTATGTCAAATACAGCCTAACTAAAGACTAGTAACACTATTTGAATGCAGTCAAATCATGGACGTGTAATGCTATGTGGAATACAGTAGCATAATAGACTATTGACATTATGTCATATTGAGCTTAGTAAATCAAAGACTAGTAGAACCAAATACTCCAAATACTAAACTTAGTCTAGTAATACTTTGTGAAATACAACTGAATCATAGATTGGTTACATTACGTCAAATACAGCCAGCATAGTAACAATATGACATTATGGAATATACTCAAGTTTCCATGCATGTCGTCTAATCACTATCAGAGTCATTGAGGGGGTTCCTGCATAAGTCTGCACATTTGCATGCCAATGTGCACCGCAATCCATTTTTCCTACAGTTGCACCTGCCAGTTAGACATGGACGGGCCTTTGAGGTACATGCACACGTCGCAATTTTGACACATTCTGCTGTGAGCCCTTCCTTGGTCATGAGACGGGGCATCAGCTGGTTGTCCTCAAGGTACCAGCCGGATGTTGTTGGATTGGGGATTCCTGGATTTGGCACATTGGCATTTCGCCACACAAGGGCTTGATGATGTGCCCTTAAAATGTGCTGGTGCAATGCATCCTCTGTTGGTGGCATGTTCTCTGGCTTTTTACCAACTTTTCTGAATTGGGAACATCTCAGCGCCTGGATTTCCTTTGCGTCTCCTTTCGGGTTGTAAAGACGGCAGACAAACTCCTCAGCCTTTGCACAAATCTCTTCACTTGGAACATGTGCAACCCCTAGCTGGGAGAGTAGGTGAGGAACTTCACAAAATATTTTCCATGCTGCCTTCTTTGATATGCCTGCGAGTTGACTGGTGCTGTCACATCCTGTAATGGCATGGAAAGCTAGAAGACTGTCCCTGACATCATCAGTGCAATCAATTTTGTGGCCAGCAATGTAGCGCCTGTATTTAGAGGTCCCTGATTTCATCCATACCTCGTCTGGCATTTGGGGCTGGAAGGCCATCAAAAGCAATAATACATCGGTATCACTACTGGTGATGACGATCCTCTCATATCCTCTAGCCTTTGCTTCCAGAGCATGAAGAATCATACGCGTGTCTGCCTCCTCTTGTGATGAACAGAGATGCTCCATGTTCCTGCCTGTGGAAGAGGCAGCCATGCCATTGTTTCCACCACTAACCACCAATTCCTGTGTGGCTTCATGTTCATGTTCAAGTAGTTCTTCCTTGAGAAGCTTTGTAAGAGCCACTTTGTTGTCATTGACATCCATGAAAGATTTCCATTGCTGTGGTAGCTTGAGATCTCTGTTGCTTATTTCACATCTAATGCCACGACCCTTTCCAACCCGCCTCTTTCTTGTTGCATCTTTGATTGAGTGCTTTTCATAGCAGTCAAAGACCACATCCACATGGTTACAGGGCTCCTTGAAGTTGTTTGACACTGCAGCTACGACCCTCTTGGCATAGTCTCCAAATGTCTTTGTGTCCTTTGGCTTTCCCAATGCCTGAACTAAGGCCATTCCATCAACAATTGTGCATGTTGGTGTGTTAGATGCTGGGGCATTTGCCTGAGACACACCATCTTTCTCTAGAAGAGGTAGCAACTGTGACTTGTTTGTTTGTCTGAGGGTCCCATCAGTATTGGCTAGAGCTAAAGGTACATGGCAAAGTTCTTGTGTGAGAAGTGAATCTATGTCAATATCTCTGCCTGCCTCCATGACAACAATCAGTCGTTGAAACAGATCGCGATCTGCTTTGACAATAGCAGTACCCTTTTTCTTCTTGTCCTTGGACACCTCAACAGCAAACATGGATGCAAATGTCTTCAACTTTTGTTTTGGGATGCTTGTGTGTAGGCTGGTCTTTTTCTCAATGAAACGCTCAGTCACAAAGGTACGGGCCACTTGATGTCCAACCTTCTCCGCACATAGCAGGTCCTTTTTAATTGCGGCATTTGCAATATCCCCAGTAGTGAGACATACAAGTTCCTCAGACTCTTTGTTGAAGACCTCAAATCTCTGAAACATCGACATCAGGCTTTGGACATCAGATTCATCCCTCAGCATCCTTGCTTTTCCAGATTCCTTGTGCACAGACTGGTCATCATTATTATCTTCTGTTACTCCGAGCATGTCCCTACCATGTCCGAGCATGCCAACTCAAGAGTTCATTGTCCTTTGTTTCGGCTGAGAAAGATGGAATGTGCTGGGAGGTTTCATCAGAATCTTGTATCTCACTTTGTTCTAGCTCATCTGCCATCTCTGCTAAGTTCTGAACAACAATACCTGTTTGAATTAGTGGGAAGACTAGAAGTGAATCCTGTTGATTCATGGACTGTACAAAATCTGCCCTATCTCCTAATACCCTTTTGACTTTGTTCTTGAATGCTTTGTAACTCTGTCGGTCACATTGCTCCACACAGACACTGAAGTCTCTTCTCATCATGTAACAGTATTGGTGCCAGATGGTTTTCATGGTATAGATGTCTCCTCCAGACAGCCCAGCATCCACCTCCTCGATCATTTTGTTGAAACAAACATCTGGTGGATATTCTGGGCCTTCTTCTACCACAGTTGACTCAGACTTCCTCCTGAAGGTTACATAACAAGGAAGGTGGTACTTCCCTTCAGCAGCTATTAGGTCACTTATTCCTGCCAACCGGCATCTCATAATCTTGTTCTTTTGAGCATCATTTAGTATTCTGTCTGAGGTCTCTAAAGTGGCTACATTCCTCAATTGCTTTCCTGCCTTATCCTCCTGACAGAAAATACATTTGTCCCAGGACACTGAAGCAACTGATGCTCTAGAAGAGGGGCGAATGCATGTAGATGGTTGGTCACACGAGTCCTTTGCTTCCTTTTCATGCCGATTTTTCAGTCTCTCAATATGGTTGGCATGTGTAAACTTTGAATAACAGCCCCTGTGCCATACTATGTGTTCTTTTTCATCATCAAGGTCAATACTCTGTATTCTGTCAAGTGTTGAGATGTACTCATGGTCATGGTATTTCTGTCTCGTAATCACACAGTCTTTAAAGCGTTCGAGACCAACATCTGTGGGCTTGGTTGTCTTTTCATTTTTTCTGTTGCCTTGGCAAATGAAGCATGTGCTCCAGTCGATGTCCAGTGCAACTGATTCTCTCTTCCGTCTCCCGCCTATCACAGCTACAGGTTCCATCTTCATTCATATCTGGAAAGAGACAAAGACTATGTCTACCACAACACTGAAAGCTATTTACAGCACATGCAACAAGCAATATGTTATAGTACATTGTTAACACAACAATTATGTTAAAATGATGATTCGGGCAGGACCTGAGGAAGGATACAAAGGAAAGCATCATTATTGCAATATATTATGTCTCAAAAATGTGTTGGTATCAAATGGTAGACTGCATTACCTTAACTTAACGTCATAATGTGAAATATTATATTTTATTGGCCATTTGGCAGCCATCTTGGATTTTCACTAAAGTGTGAAATTCAATTTTTATTAACACCTAATCACATAGAGTAAGTTAATTTGGACCTATCATGATGAGAAAAAGTCATACAACAATGATATTGGTTGGAATCTGGAAATATTGAAAATTGGCACGTTTTGTGATTTAGGGGGTAGGGGTAGCTGATCATGCATAAAACATATTTTCTGAGAACTTGGGTATATTCCTGAAGATTTGCTAATGAAGAGGAGGGATCTGGGCAAATTTTAAAACTATTTTGAAAGAAATTGACCAAAGAACAACTTCACAGTATGCAATTTAGTGATTTGGAAAAATCAAAATGAAGGCGTTTTTCAGGCATATTTTTGCCTTTTTGCTTCAATAAAACCACTTATAGATATGCCATGCACCCCAATTTGGGTGAGGATTGTTGTATGACTATATGTTATAAGGTCATAACCCTAGAGACCTTTAGGACAGCCAGATATAAGTTCTAGAGCTCAAATATTAGAAAACACCAAAAATGTAGGCGGCCATTTTGAAAAATGGCCACAAATCTGGTCCAAACCATTTCCCAAGCTGGCAACAAGACTTTTTGGGTTCCTAGAGGTCTGGGCTTTCAGAAAAACATTGTTGCCAGCTTGTAACATGAGTGTACCCCTACTGTCACATTTCCTGGAAGTGCCTCCAGACTAAAGGGAATTCACCCATCTGACCCTTTTCCAATGTCAAACCATTCCATCTCTACATACTGTTCTTTCTGTAGCTTCTTGTTTAGTTCCAGGTGGCTTTTTATCAGATGTCAGGTGCTCAGACATCCCCATTCCTCTCGACATAAACCACATCAATTCATGTTCAACATAATCAAAAGCTTTGATATAACTGCCTCTCTTGATGCACCTTTGGATTACATCTCTCTTCTTCCATCTCAATATTTATTGTCTCTTCTGACGACCATTTAGCGTTCTTCTTTCTGTTTGCTTTTGAGATGTTTTTGGCCTCTTCTTTTACAATGGCTTCAACCTCTAGACACAATTTGTCTGGCATTCTGTTAACCAAATCTAGTTATGCAAAACGGTTTTTTTTGCCTTTATTGCATATTGTTTAGATACATTTTCAAAAGCATGTACCATACTCTTTATGCTCTGTAAAACATATGGTACATCAAAAAAATATTCAATACCTTACTTCCATTGATCATGTAAGAGCAATCTTTTTTTGCATTTCTTTTTTTTTTTTTTGATTTTGTTTTGTTTGTTTCTGACTGTAAGTGACCATTCGTTAAACAGAGGAAGACTTTGACTTAGTAACAGCTCCTCCGCCAGTTTTGTTACTTAATTCTGTGCTAACCAAACTTGATACTCTCAATTGAGCCATTTTTTCCTCTTCACACACAAGGCGAGTCATTCATATTGAATCGTGATTAGTTATTGGCGGGATGCTGTAATAATTTTTAAAAAAAGAAAAACTCTTGCAGATACATTAACTAATGAATTAATTTGTATTTCTCATACCATGATTTTGGCTGGACCTTTCTGTCGTAAGTGTAGATTTATGTGACGTCCTTAAAATGTTCCCAGGTTTTCGTGTAGAGTAAAATATAATTTTTACGAAGAGATGGAAGGTTGTTTGGGTGACAAAATTGATTTTTTTTACCTCTGGGTGAACAGTGGTGAGAATTCCACAGTTATCACAGAGAGGGAGACGAATGGAGACAAAATATTCAAGAGAGTGGGACGCCCTGCCCTCATCATGAGCAGCACAAGTTGGACAGGTTTGTGTCACGAGGTAGCGGCAGAATTTCTTTGATGGAAATGGATTTTGTTTCTGATGTTTTTTTACGAGTGTAGATACGTAATTATTTACAGATGGATTTTTGCAGCTAATGTGTTCAAATATTTGTTTTTTTCTGAACTGTTCAGGCAGCCATCTGAAGTGGTCACCAATACACAAGCAAAAAATTACTTTAAAACTTCTCTAATTGCATACATATTCTGTTTCCCTACCACTTAGAAGATGAAGACTTCTCCATCCTGCTGTCTGCTCTCGAAGGTGAACCAATTGTCTTTATTTTGAGTCAATTGTAATGGTAACATACTAATCATTGTAATTGTGGGGAACAGAAGAACAAAATCTGAGTAGGCAACAGGTATGTTAGGAAATGGGAAGATGAAATAGGGAACGTAGACAAGGTCGGCAAGAGGAGAAAATATCAAGGGTAGGAGTTTGGAAAGTTGGCACTTTGATTCCAAACCCAGACCGAGTCATACCAAAGACTTTTAAAATGGCATGTGCAACTTCCTTGCCTGACGTTCAGCATTTAAATAATAGAGCATGACTAAACCCCATTGGTTGGCATCCATGGGGAGAAGGAAATTCCTCCTTAATTACCCTGCTGGGTGCAGAGAGGAAAGGATTTTTTTAAAAAGATGGCTGCCCCAGGTTCCGGGGAAGTTGCATTAAAACATAAAAGGTCTCAAAGAATCAGAGTAAGACTGAATGGATAAGGAAGATTATTAAATAAGCAAGGGAAAAGAGAAACACCTAGGCATGCAGATGAGTGGAGAGTTTGTATCTGGTGGGGTTGAATAGAGTGCTTGATGGAATCTGCTGGGGATAGGTGGTTGGCATACGATCTGAGATGGTGGTGAACAGCTGTCTTGAAGACCTGGAGGTATGAATTATATTGAAGAGAATGTGGAAGTTGGTTATACAGGTGGGGAAAAAGAGGAACGAATGAGTGGAGGTTAGCAGTGATCCTGGATTTTGGGAGTTTCACCAGAAGGGGGTTAATGGTGGACCGTGTGCTCCCTACAGAAACCTGGGGGGACAAAGCATGGAAAGAGCAGAGGGTGCAAGGCCAGAAAGGAGGTGGTTGAAGACATATAAACCACCGACCTTCCTTTGATGGGAAAGTGATAAGCCCATATACTCTGCTTCAGTGCGGGAGATTCCAATAATCTTAAAGGCCTTGGTTTGCACTGTGTAAAGCTGAGCAAGGTGTCAGGCAGGGTTGCCAGCCCATAGGGGAGATTAGTACTCTATGAAGCTGCAGATGAGGGGCTTGTAAGTGGATAGGAGTTCAGGTGTGATCAGAAGTGTGGAAATTGTGAATTTTGCCTGAAATAAATTTTTACACAATTGTACACAAATGCATGAACATTGTACACCAAACATTCGTGAAATAAAAATACATCTGGGGCCTAAAGGTAAAGCTTGTTGTGCCTCCTTCTTTACCGCTATCCATCAGTTTGGCAGCATTCCTTGGATGTGGAGAGAAGCTAAGGTTATCGCCATACCCAAGCCAGGGAAGCTGCTCAATGACCTTTCAAGATACTGACCAATATCATTACTCTGCACATCATACAAGTTGTTTGAGCGTCTTCTGCTAAGCTGTATCTCATTGGTCATTGAGCCTTCCATCCCAATGGAACAGGCAGGATTCAGACGAGGGAGAAGCTCTGTGGATCAGGTCCTGGCTTTCACAATGCACATTGAGAATACCAGTGCTCTTTCAAGAGTGGTGTTGCCTTGGTAGATCTGCCAGCAGATTATGACAGTTTGGAGACATGGGCTCCTTCTCAAGACAGCAAAGCTCTTTCCCTGCCATTAACACACTTCTTCCCCATGCATACCTAGCGACCGTGTTTCAGAGTCTTACTTTGGGATATGACCAGTGCACCAAGAACTCTGAATGATGGTCTCATCCAAGGATCAGTGTTACCCCGATGCTTTTCAACATAAATGCAAGTGACCTACCTGTGACTACTTCACGGAAGTTTGCTTATGCTGATGATCTCGCTCTTGCCTTCCAATCGTACAATCTTGATGATGTGAGCAGGGTTCTTACTAACGACCTCAAAGTTTTAGAGGAGTATTTCAACAAATGGAGACTCTGTCCTAATCCATCAAAAACCAGATGGTATTCATAGAATACTTACCCTGCGCAGTCAACGTATTGCGAGCCAACTCTTCTGTTTTTGAACATTATTTTTTTTGATCCAATATGGCTGCCAGACCACGTGAGTGATGGCATCATAAATTTATATTCTCTAATGTAATTGTTGCATAGATCATGCTCAATACATTTCAAACTGATCAGACGAAGCATTGTCCCTGTCGAATTATGACATCATAATTATGGCACCAATGACGGCATCGTTAACAACACCTATTCCCCATATGGAGTTCTTTACAATGGGCCATATTTCAATTTTTTTCCATGCAGTGGTTTTGGAGATGTAGAGGTGCAACATTTTTCGCTTCTTCCAAGATGGCGCCTGTACCACATGACCTATGACATCAGGATTATCATTAAAATATTTGAAAGGAGGAGGCGCTCCTATGGCGAAAATTTCATGTCAATCGGACCAACAGTTGCCGAAAAAATGATTTTTTAAAATGCAGACACGCACGGCACACGACACACATACGTACGTAACTGAATGCTTAACCCCGCTTTTCGCTTCGCGAGCACAGGGTAACTACTGTTCCTGCCTCCCATCTGAGAAATTGCCAAACTAGATATCTCATTCTGTTGTAATCCAGTCCAGAACGAAGCACACCCCAAATATCTTGGAAGCACTCTAGATCACAGCCTGACATACAAGGAACATCTGAAAAGGGTTTGTGAGAAACGAAGGCTAGAGTGAACCTCATCTGTCGGCTTGCTGGCACATGCAGCCTTCATACTTCTATTCTCAATCTGGTGTATCCCACCGCAGAGTACTGTACACCGCCGGTCTGGGCTACGAGCAGTCACACACACACTAAGTACCTTGACACTATCCTGAACTCTGCAATGAGAATTGGATCTGGCACACTGAGGTCAACCCCTCTATCGTGGCTCCTTGTGCCTACTAACATCGCAGCCTCTGACACTTGCAGGCTAGCATGAATGTCCTAAGTGCACCTTAAGATACAATCCAATGCTGACGTGCCAATCCACAAACAGGTACTGAACCCTCCAAGACTTACTTTGAAGTTACGGAATCCTATCTGGATTAGGTGACCTGCAATGGCCAATATTTACGATAAGGAGATGTGGCAGCAGCAATGGGAAAGGCATCAGTCCGAAATGGCCAGCTAATTCAAGATCTCATGAAGGAGCTGCCAGGTTTTGACCTACAGAGCCGCCAGTGGAGTGGTCTTAACTCACTGCGAACCCGACATGCAAAAATTGCTCATCATATGTCCTGTATAATTGGAAGCAAATTGAGAGGACAGTGTGTACCAGTGACCATCATATATTCAAACAATGCTACATGTAGTACAACACTTTGTGCAGTGGAGATTCAGCGGGTCCTCTGCCGAACTACGCACGGCCGCTGATGCTGCAATCAAATGGCTCTTATGACTAGATCTTCAATTATAATTGGCTGCAAGATCATACAAAAGAAGAATAGCACAAGCGCATTAGCTGGATATCAATAAAAAATGAGAAAAAATGTTGAAAGCTAATTTTTTTTTTTCAAGAAAGTTGCTTTTATGTCTACCTAATGCCATGGAGTAAATTCCCCAAAAATCCCACTTCGGAAAAACTCAGAATCCAAGATGGCCAACATCTCAATTCGCGAATATTAGAAAAACACTAAAAGAGCCATAACTTTGTTATTATTAGTCATAGTAAGATGATTTTGGGTCTAGAACCAGGTTTTGCGGTAACCTGCTGTACACCTGAGCAGTGTGCTTGAGAACAGCTAAATGCCAGACCTGAGTAAAGGATAATGCTAGTATTACAGCCACATAACTATCAAAACAGCATCCTCACCACGTGTGCCCAGCTCCAAACCGGTAGGAGAGCATTTTCTAAAATAATGGCAAGGTGAAAGCGTTGTGATGACTTCTGCAATTTATCATAGTTCAAAGCCACCAAAACTGTCCATTACTATCAACAGTTATATGCAGCAATATTTAGATTCCAAGTATGAAGGCCTCAAGTGTCAGCACTTCATGACACTAATTGTTGTCACGCTGATTTTTTAATTGCCCATACTTCAGGAGGTTTGAAGTCGGTTGGCATCGTCAGAAATAAAAAGCAAGAGTTGGATTTCCCACCTGAGATCTAAAGTTATTAAATGGCTTGACGGTGTGTTTATATAATAATCTGTGTTTTTGTTTGATCAAGCTAATGTTAAGTATGTGTGCACACACTAGACATCGGTTTTATTGAAAACTTTTTGTTTGTTTGTTTTCATTATGGAAATCTAACAAAACAATACAGTACTGAATCCTCCATAAACTGAAACGGTTACATTCAGACACTTGGTGGGGGAGGGCGGGGGAGAAGTAGGGGGGAGAAATGTTGGCAGGTCTGAGGTAAGAATGTGGAATTTCTCTGTGTTCAAAGCCACGATGTACACCAAATTGTATATTTTGCTTATTTATAGTGTTTTGTGTATTCTGTTGTATCAAATAACTCTTCGAAATGTTTTTGTTTTTTTGTATCTTCTTTCTCAACAGCTTATGAGAAAGAGAAGGAGCTTGGTGTATCATTGCCCTCCTTGTTGTGTGTCATCACAGGTAGGAAACTATATGGTATTCATAGAATACTTACCCCATGTAGTCAATTTGGTGCAAACCAAATCTTCTGTTTTTGAAGGGTTTTTTAATTTGATCCAATATGGCTGCCAGACCACGTGAGCGATGACATCATAAATTTATATTCTCCAATATAGTTGTTGCATAGATCACGCTCAATCAATTTCAAACTTATCAGACTAAGTGCTGTCCCTGTCAAATTAAGACGTCATAATTGCAGCACCAACGACGTCATCTTTAACACACCTATTCCCCATGTGAAGTTCTTTACAATGAGCCATGTTTAAATTTTTTCCATGGCGTGGTTTCAGAGATGTCGACGTATGAAGTGTTTCCAAGATTGCGCCTGTACCACGTGACTTATGACGTCATAATTATAAATAAAATTATACAGGCGTAGCTGCTCCTATGGTAAAATTTCTTGTCAATCGGACCAACGGTTGCTGAGAAAAAGGATTTTTAAAATGCAGACACGTCACACATACGTACGCAACCGAAAGCCTAACCCTGCTTTTTGCTTCGTGAGCGCAGCGTAATTAATGGAAATGCAGTGCAATTGCTGCATAACTGACATATAAAAGTAATGCATTCGGTGATGGATGATGGATTCGCTGATGATGGTGTTCAACAGGCTTACATATCAGTGTGATATTTCAAAGGTTACTGCATTGTGACTTTTTTAACAACATAATGCAAGTTAATATTGGAGGAGTAGGGGAGACTTTTCAACTAAACTTTACATACTATGGGATAAGCTCCTTGGAAGTGATAAAATAAGTTTAAGATAAAACAAGTAGGTATTTAGTATGTACGTGTTGCATGTGTGTACATGAAGAGTTCTTACCCAAAAACCGATAAATCCATTTTTTTAATTTTCAGTAAATCAACATTTTAAAAATGTGCTTTCTTGGTATAATATATCAATTTCAAAAAGGGTGGTCCTAAATTGATGTAAGTAAAGTAACAGAAGGCCAGAATTTCACAAAATAAAATTTAACAAAAAAATTACAGATTTATACTTTTCAATTTGTTTTGTGTTAAAAGCAGATAAATCCACAACTTGACTTTTTGCAAAAGTAGGCAAATCCACTGTCAGCTTTCTTTGGTATTAAGGCCTCACATCGTTCGAGTCCCATCACAGCAATTGCTGCACGACCTGTTAGTAGCAAGTGTCATTTGCCACCCGGACACATTTTCTCTGCCCTGCTGATCACCAGTTGGGAGGTTTGCTGTCAGGAATAATAAATTTAATGGAAGGAGCACACTGAACCTGACATGACACTGACATCATGCACATTAATTAATGAGCTTAGTATGGTCACCAATCAATTTAGCATTATGTTGTTCTGATGAGCTCATAACAAGGGCGAGATCTGGATCAGCAACTCTACTTTCATTTATTCGTGAATATAAAGGCATAAATCTCAGTCTGCAAAGACCTGAGTGCCACATGGACACAATTCTTGCTTGGAGGTGATGTGTTGGCATAATTTGTGCGCATGACGTCAGTAATCCGTGAATATCGGGGATTTTTTTCAATGGGAAAAAGGTGCCTGATTTCTCGGCGGGTCGTGATCTATAAGGCAAAATCAAAAATCCTGTTAAAAACCACGAATACGCCCACGAAAAACCATGAATACGCAAAGCACAGAGCCACAAATGTTGAAGCAGGTCAGAAAAACCATGAATGCACCCGTGAAAAACCACTAATATGCGGAAAAAAAAACCGTGAAGCACAGGCCCGTGGATGTAGAAGCAGGTCACATTTTATGAGCCATAAATATGCAGTGTCTGCGAATGTGGAATCCGCGAATGTTGGGGTTTCACGGTATATACAGGGTGTTTCAAAAAAGTGGTCTATTTGAACATTTTATTGGAGAAAAATTACAAAAGGTAGCAAGTTCATTGACACACTTGATTCATCATGCCATTTTCAAATCACTCATTGTACTGCTTGTGATTGATTTTTTCAATGTGTGCTCCGCCTCTGTTCAAACAGGCTTTGACCCTGTCTCCAAAATTCTCCACAACTCATCTGCAAGTGGATGGAGTGGTAGCCTGACGGTAGTCCTCCACCTCCTGCTTCAGGACAGCCAGGGTTTGAAGTTTTTTGGCGTAAACTTGACCTTTGGCAGCATCTCAAAAGAAAAAAATCCAATGGATTCAAAGCTGGGCTCTGGGGCACCCACTCATGCGCTGTGAACAAGCTGATGACACGATTTCTAAACAGCTGGTGGAGAAAAGCGATGGTTTCACCTGCAGTGTGCGGTGGGGCACCATCCTGCATGAACCATGCAAGTCTGAGTTAGTTTGGAGACAGTAGTTGAGCTAGATCAGCGTGGAATCAGCGGAAGACCTCACGGTGCTGCTCGCCGTTGACTGTCACCGACTTACCATTGGCCTCCTTGAACCAATACGGTCCCAGCATACCCCATCTGGCATTCAATGCACAGAAACAAGTGGACTTGGGGCCCTTGAGAGACTCAGCACCCCAGATGGTGTTGTGATTGCTGATAGCCCCATTCAAATGTAAGTGTGCTTCATCACTGAACCACAAGGAGTTGATCCAATTTGGGTACCTTTCCATTAGGTCACTGAACCAATCACACATTGCTACTCATCTTGCCATGTCATTCAGTGTTAGTTTATGCTTTACACAAAACTTGCAAACAGGTGTTCTGCATATCCCTAGTGACAAAAAGGCACTTGGAATGAACAATTGAACAACTAGAACGGCACTCGGTAGAGTGCATACCTCCGCTCCCAGGCTGGACAGTTTACATTTTGTATCCCACCGATAGGCCGGACGTGGATCGAGACCAGACCTGAACCAAAATCGAATCACTTGTTTGTGTCCACCTCGTTTCATCCGTCAACAACCTTTTGCAATATCGTGCTATATATTGTTTTTGGCCCCATCTCTCAAATGGTGAACAATCACTTTTTAAAAAATTAAATACTTCTCATATCCAGACCAAAATCGAATCAATTCTTCCTTGTCACACACTCAGCCTGTCTAAAAAGTTTCGTCTGAATCTGTCCACAACTTTTTGAGATATTGTGCTATACATTGTTTTTGACCACATCACTTCATTCCCGTACTCTGGTCGGCTCAGCGCACTCCCACTCATCGTCCCAGCGCACCTGGTCACAGCAACGCACACGATCGCACCTCCTGTCTGCAAACCCTGGCTAAATCACCTGAGTTCATCCCCACCGTACAAAACAACATCAAGCTCACCCTGTTCAATACCCGGTCCCTCAACAACAAAAGCCTCATCCTGAACGACTACATTCTGGATAATAAACTGGACTTTCTCTGTCTCACTGAAACCTGGCAACAACCTCTGGACTACTTCTCACTCAACCTCACTACACCCAATGGATATTCTTACATCAATAAACCACGCTCGGAGGGCCGAGGTGGTGGAATTGCCGTAATTCACCGACAAGACATCAAGACCAGCCTCATCTCCATCTCATCTGCTCCATCATTTGAACACCTGGCTTTTAAACTCTCTGGTCACACACAGTCAGTCATGGCTGTCGTCTACCGCCCTCCCAAACCACACCCATCATTCCTGTCTGACTTCTCCTACTTTCTGACCCAGCTCTGTTCCCTCTCCCCCTCAATCCTCCTCCTCGGTGATTTCAATATCCACATGGACTCCACTGACTCCACAATAACCACTGACTTCACTGATTTACTCACCTGCTTTAACCTCACTCAACATGTCAACTTTCCTACCCATAACCGTGGTCACATTCTGGACCTTGTCTGCTCTACTGGATTAATTTTGCACCATCTCTCTGGCTCTGACCTCACCCTCTCTGACCACTTAGCCATCACTATGACCATCAACATCCCCACCCCAGCACCAAGGCATTATCGCACTGTCAACTTCCGTAAGCTAAACGCTCTTTCACCTACCTCATTCTCATCCACCCTCTCTGAAAAAATGTCCACTTCTCCCTTCGTTGACCTCCACACCCCTTCTGACCTCACTGACTACGACAACCACACTCTCTCCTCCTGCCTTGACCAGCTTGCGCCTATAAAAACCAAAACAGTTTCTTTCACCCATTCTGCTCCCTGGTTTACCCCTGAACTCCGCCTGATGAAAACTCGTGCTCACCAACTTGAAAGACTCCGCAATAAAACAGGTCTCACAATTCACTCCCAAGCCCACAAGGACCACCGACAACACTACAAAGATGCCCTCTCCCGTGCCCGCTCCGCCTACTACTCTCAAATTATCCACTCTGGCTCCGGAAACCCAAAAGCACTCTTCTCTACAATAAAAAAAACTCCTCAGACCCCTGAACACCACCACCCAGTCATTCACAGTAGACAACTGTATCTCCTTCCTTTCATTCTTCCAATGCAAAATTGACAACATCTACAACAGCTTAACCACCACCGCACCCGCTCCCCCTCAAACCACCTGCCCCCCCCTTATCCTGCCAACCCCTGTCTCAATTCTCCCCAGTCTCCCCTACTGACCTCTCTGAACTCCTCATAGGAATGAAAACTGCCACCTGCACTCTTGACCCCATCCCCTCCAGCTTTGTCAAGGCCTCCCTTCATGCTCTCTCTCCACTTATCACTGCAACAATAAACTCCTCCCTGTCTACAGGCATCGTCCCACCATCCCTGAAAATTGCTGCTGTTACCCCCATTCTGAAAAAACCTGGACTCAACCCTGACACCCTAAACAACTTCAGACCCATCTCCAACCTACCCTTTCTGTCAAAAGTTTTGGAACGCGCTGTAGCCACTCAACTCAAACATCACCTCTCTGCCAATAACCTGTATGAAACATTCCAATCCGGATTCCGTTCCAACCACAGTACTGAAACTGCTCTCCTCAAAATCACCAACGACCTTCTCCTCTCCTCTGACGCTGGTAACCTCAACATTCTCATACTCCTCGACCTCAGCGCCGCCTTTGACACCATCAATCACACCATCCTCCTCACCCGACTTGAAACCACCTTTAACATTACCGGCACTGCCCTCTCTTGGATCAAATCATACCTCTCTGACAGACGCCAGTTCATCTCCATCAATAACTGCAAATCCCCCACTGCTCCCCTCCCCCAAGGTGTCCCCCAAGGTTCAGTTATTGGCCCCCTCCTCTTCATCCTGTACCTGTCCCCCCTTGGTCACTTAATCCGCCGTCATGGTCTCCAATTCCACTGCTTCGCTGATGACATCCAGCTTTTCATCTGCACCAAGTCCATCTCCACCGCCACCCACTCTATCCTGACAAACTGCATCATTGAAATAAAATCCTGGCTTCAAATCAACTTCCTCAAACTTAACAATGATAAATCTGAAATAATCATCATTGGCCCAAAAACGCTCACCAAATCCACCCATAACGTTGCCCTCAACATTGACGGTTTCCCAGTATCCACCTCCCCTCACATCCGGAATCTTGGCATCATCTTTGACCAAACCCTCTCCTTCGACAAATACACTAAACAGATCACAAAGACAGCCTTCCTTCACCTGAAAAACATCGCCCGTCTCCGTCCATCCCTCTCCTCCACAGCTGCAGAAACCCTCATCCACGCCTTCATCACCTCCCGTCTGGAGTACTGCAACAGCCTCCTCTATGGTTCACCCTCAATAATCACCAATAAACTCCAATACATTCAGAACTCCGCTGCCCGTCTACTCACCCATTCCCGGACCCGTTGACCACATCACCCCCGTCCTTTACAAGCTTCACTGGCTCCCCATCCCCCAGAGAATCCAGTACAAAATCCTCCTCTTGACCTACAAAGCCCTCCATAACCTGGCCCCATCCTACCTGGCTGACCTCCTCTCCAGGCACACTCCCATCCGCAACCTCTGCTCTGCTGGTACCAACCTCCTGACTCCCCGCCCCCCCCCCCCCCCATCCGGACCAAATTCAGATCCTGGGGGGACAGGGCCTTCTCCATCGCTGCTCCCACCCTCTGGAACTCACTACCTCACACCATCAGAGACTCCTCCTCACTCACCACATTCAAAACATCACTCAAGACCCACATGTTCAACACTGCATTCAACATTTAACCCACAGCATTTAACCCCTGACTATCTCTTCTCCTTCTCCTTCCTTTTGCTTTGATTATTTACCTATTGATTTTTGTCTTTTTGTACTTGTTTTTTGTACTCTGTCAAAGCGTCTTTGGGCTTCTTGAAAAGCGCTATATAAAATAAATGTAATATTATTATTATTATTATTATCTCCCGATGGTGAAGAATCACTTGCGAAATTATAGTCGCCGGATCCAGATCTTCACCAACATGTAATTGTTTCGTCCTTGTCACACACACAACCTCCACCAAATTTCGTCCAAATCTGTCCACAACCTTTTGAGATATCCTGTTCACAGACCATACAAACAGACTGGCAATTACATTATCAATTTTACATGTTGTTTTTTTGTGGCAGATAATATGCATATAGAAAAGAAAAAAAAATTATTAAATAAAAAAGTTAATAAGTTTATTTTCACAAACTACTACTACTGCAGTATTAATGGTCTGAATTAGTCACACTTTGTTGGATTAACCTGCAAAAAGGTTAGGCACAATTGTTTCACACACCGACCGGTGAGGCGGGCCTGATGTTCGACTGCTATTTGGAGCAGAGATTTGAGATCTGGTCCTGGCGATAACTCACGGAACTCTTTGCAAAGGACACCATGAAATTTTCTTACAAATGACATGTAAAAGTAATTGTGTAGAATGATTGCTGTTTCATCTCTTGTGCAGAACCTTTCAAACGGCGTGTGTGTGTGTGTGTGTGTGTGTGTGTGTGTGTGTGTGTGTGTGTGTGTGTGTGTGTGTGTGTGTGTGTGTGTGTGTGTGTGTGTGTGTGTGTGTGTGTGTGTGTGTGTGTGTGTGTGTGTGTGTGTGTGTGTGTGTGTGTGTAGTATATATATATATATATATACAGACTTGGCATTTAATATGGAATTTTTTTTTTTTGGGGGGGTGAACTTTTCAAGATGTCTTAGAACCAAAAGTTCATTGGAATTATGTTGAAATTATTCTAGATTTTGTTAATGTGACCTTCAAAAGAAACAAAAACCACATTTGACATTTCAAAACAAATAAATTGATCCTTGAAAGTGATGTAAACTGATATCGAACTCAATTCTTGGACAGTACTGTGTTAAACTTCTGTACGTTTTCCAGAAGTATCTCTTTATTTTGCACATTAGCCAAATTTTTTTTCAACAAAAACAAAAGTTAAATTACGACTGGGATTAAGGACAGTAAAATTACAGTTCAGTACTTCGTGTAACCCCCACCAGCATTCAGGAGAGCACGTATACGTCGAGGCATGCTGTTCACGAGATTTGCCAAGGTTTGGACAGGAATCGCTTGCCATGCAGTGACAATAACCTGCTGCAATTCACGCACAGAGGTCGGCTGCTGGTCCAAGTAGTCGATTTGACGCATTAATTCTGCCCACAAGTTCTCTATCGGATTCATATCCAGGGACATGGCAGGCCACTCCATATGCTCTACACCACGGTCAGCAAGAAAGTGTTGGATCATGCGAGCACAATGAGGCCGTGCATTGTCATCTTGGAAGACAAAGTTTCCTTGAAAGGCTGCACGAGCAAATGGAAGCATTGTTTCTTCCAGAATGGCCCTGTACTTGAACTGGTTCAGGTTTCCATTCAGAACAACCAGGTCAGTTTTGCCCCCTGCATGAAAAGCAGCCCAAACGGTCACCCCACCACCTCCAGCTTGGACTCTTGGCACTATACAATCTTTGTTGTAGGCTTCATGCACTCTTCTGCGCACTCGGACGCGGCCATCTTGACGATAGACCAGAAATCTGGACTCGTCACTGAAGATCACGTGATTCCAGTGTCCTGGCTGCCATTGACGGTGCTCTCTGGCCCACTGCAATCAGCGCTGGCAGTGTTGTCGGGTCAGGCGTGGCTTTCTCAGGGGACGCCTGGCATGATAGCCTGCTTGAACCAGTCGTTGGTTGACTAGCCTTCTGGATACAGGCACATTTGTCAGTTGCTGCCACTCAGCCCTAAGCCGATTAGCTGACTTGGTACGGCCATTGCGGACTAATCGGTGCAGCTAGCGATCATCCCTCCTTGTGGTTCTGCGGGGACGTCCTGGCCTCGGTATTGGAGTAGGCACACCCCTCTGAGCATTTCGTTTCAGGATATTTGACACCTGACCTTGAGTGATGCCATACTGCCGAGCAATAGCACGCTGTTTCATGCCGTAATTTTTGTAAAGCCACCACTCCATGACAAACAGCATTGTCAAGTTGACCGACCATCTCCAGAGGAAGCGGCAATAACTTTTGGAGACGTGCAGCAGTTGTTTTCCACTAATACAGAACGCAACAACCCTTGTATACCCGACTGTGAAGCCAATCATCAAATGCACCTGTCCGTACAATTTGCCACGCCACCTGTGATATAATCCTGTTGTTGACTTCTTGCTGCGACAGACAATCAGTGACATGGTTCTTTTAACAAATAAATCACCAAAGTGTAAAATAAACTCACCAGATTGATATACTGAGTTAAGAAAGTAAACCCAAGTCAAGAAAAGAAAAAAAATTCCATATTAAATGTCAAGTCTGTGTATATATATATATATATATATATATATATATATATATATATATATATATATATATATATATATATATATAGATATATATATATATATATGTATATGTATATATATATATATATATATATATATATATATATGCATATATATATATATATATATATATATATATATATATATATATATATATATATATATATATATATATATATATATATATATATATATATATATATATATATGTATATACATATATATATATATATATATATATATATGTATATACATATATATATATATGTATATACATATATATATATATATATATATATATATATATGTATATACATATATATATATATATATATATATATATATATATATGTATATACATATATATATATATATATATATATACATATATACATATATATATATATATACACACACATATACACACAGTCACATGGAAAAGTAAGTACACCCCATGTAAAGTTTTGACTTTTTCAACATATTTCAACATACAGCTATTTGATCTTCATTTCAACAATATTGATAGATAAAGGTGATATAATATAATAAATATCATGAAACATTTACATTTTGTAGTCCATTGTATAATTTAAATAAACACAAATGCAAATTTCGCATGGGGAAAAAGTAAGTACACCCCATGAAATGTTTTTAAAAATCTTTTTAACATCTCTAGTCGTCGTCAACGTGTGGCCCTGAATGGGTTTCTCTCATCTCCTCTTCCTGTTCAGGCTGGAGTTCCCCAAGGCAGTGTTCTGGGCCCCGTGCTTTTTCTGGTCTTCATCAATGATCTCTCTGACTCTCTCGAAAATCCTCTCTATCTCTTTGCTGATGACTCCACTCTCTGCCGCTCCATTCCTCTTCCCTCAGATCGGCAGTCTGCTGCCTCCTCACTCTCTGAAGACCTGGACAAAATCACAGACTGGTCAAACAAGTGGAACATGTCTTTCAATCCTGACAAATCTCACACTCTTACTATGTCTCTCCGAAAAGATCGACTGGACAACCCTCCCATCTACTTTCTCAACAATCCTCTCCAAGAAGTTCTGTCGCTCAAGATTTTGGGTCTCACTATCTGCCATGATCTTTCTTGGGAAAACCACATTTCCAAGCTGGCCTCCAAAGCCAGTCGCCGACTGGGCATCCTCCGTCGTGCGAAGTCCTTCCTCGGCACACCTGAGCTCCTCACCACATACAAGGCTTTCATCCGCAGCTCAATGGAATACTGTTCTCCCCTATGGGCCGGTGCTCCTGCCTCACACCTAGCTCGGCTTCACGCTGTTGAAACCAAAGCTTTCAGAATTATTGGAATCTCCCGCGATGAAGCTATCTCTGAGGGCCTTTCACTCACTCACCGCAGGCAGGTAGGTGGTCTTTCTGTCTTCTACCGACTCCTCTCCGGCCTTGCACCCCCAGCTCTCTCTGTGCTCTGTCCCCCAAATATTCCTACAGGTCGCACAAGATCTGCCAGCAACCCTCTGATGGTTAAACTGCCGAAATCTCGGCTCTCTGCTCACCTTCACTCTTTCATTCCTCTTTTCTCCCGCCTCTGGAACAAACTCCCTCACTCCCTTCAATCCCACTCCTCCCTCCAGGTCTTTAAAACAGCTGTTCACCACCATCTCTTATCTTCCCCCATCCAAAACCTTGATCTTTTCTACCCCCGCTAATTCACCCCAGATCCACCTTGTTTGAAATTCCAACTTCTTTCCTGGAAGTCCTGGCAGTGTCCATATGTTTTATACCTCTCCCACCGCCCCCTTCCCACGCCCCCCCCCCCCCCAAAGCCCTCGCCCTCTCTCAGATCTCTCGATGTCTCCATGTCTCTCGGTCCCTGCTCTCAAATGTTGTGTTTGTGTCCTTCCCCCTCTCTCCCCATCTTGTCTACCGCTCCCTATGTTATATGTTTTTTGTGTCGGTTTGTCTTTCTGTGTGATTAATGTTCGCTCTTTCACGAGCCTCGACGTTGTATACAAAAAAAAAAAAAAAAAAAAAAAAAAAAAAAAACAGTATCTATAGATAAAGGTGATCTAATTGAACAAAAAACAATGAGAAATTGAATTTGCAATAATTTATTCAACAAAAAATTAAGAGATGCCATTTCCTTCTGTGGAAATAGTAAGTACACCCTGGCTCTAATAGGTGGTATTGCCCCCTTTGGCAGAAACAACCTCAAGTAGGTATTTCTTATAACTGTCTGCCAGTCTCTGACATCGACTGGGAGAAATTTTTGCCCACTCCTCCAATGCAGAATTATTTCAGCTGTGCGATGTTTGAGGGGTTTCTTGCATGCACAGCTCGTTTCAAATCCCCCCACAACATCTCGATGGGATTTAGATCCGGGCTTTGACTTGGCCATTCCAGAACCCTCCATTTCTTTCTTTTCAGCCATTCCTTGTTGGATTTACTGGTATGTTTAGGGTCATTGTCATGTTGCAAGATCCACCTTCGGTTGAGCTTCAACTTTCCGACAGATGGCCTCACATTATCCTCGAGCACCCTCTGGTACAATGAAGAATTCATAGTGGATTATATGATGGTGAGCTGCCCAGGCCCTGATGTGGCAAAGCTGCCCCAAACAATAATATTTCCACCACAATGCTTTACAGTTGGTATCAGGTTCTTGTGGTCAAATGCTGTCTTTGGTTTTCGCCAAACATGTCTTCTGGTACTGTGGCCAAATAGCTCTACCTTTGACTCATCTGTCCAGAGCACATTGTTCCAGAAGTGCTGGTCTTTGCCTCGGTGTTCATTGGCAAACTTTAGTCTTGCCCTGATGTTCTTTCTGGACAGCAAAGGTTTCCTCCTGGCGCACCTCCCATGTAGATCAAATTTGTGCAGCCTCTTTCTAATGGTAGACTCGTGCACTTTGACATCAACAGTGGCAAGAGCTACCTGTAGGTCCCGTGATGACATTCTGGGGTTCTTAGTGACTTCTTTCAGCATCTTGCGGTCTGCTCGCGGGCTGAACTTGCTGGGGCGGCCTGGCCTGAACAAGTTGGCAGTTGTTTGGAATCTTCTCCACTTGTCAATGATCTTCCGGACAGTCGAATGATTGATTTCAAATTGTTTGGAGATCTTTTTAAATCCTTTCCCAGACTCGTAGGTATCTATAACCCTCCTTCCGAAGGCCTCAGAGAGCTCTTTTAATCTAGGCATGGTGACGCGGCACACTTCAACAGCAACAACAACAACAAAAAAACCACCTTTAGAGGCCATTTTTCCCCGCAAGCGGGGATTGGCCTTTTTCGGGGACCGTGGTTGTTGTTTTTTGGTCCCCTTTTTGAAGCAATGTTTTACGGCCGGATGCCCTTCCTGCCGCCAACCCTTTTTGTCGCCTTTTTACGACAAACAGGGAATTACCAGTGAACTGGTACTCAATTTGCCGACCTCGGAAGGATGACAGGCTGAGTCAACCCCCCTGGCGTTAATTCAGCGATCGACCGGGATTCGAACCCAGGATCCTAGGATCCTGAGCTGGCACCCTAGCCCCTAGCCCAACACTTCAACAACAAAGAGCAAACCAAACGAAATGTCTGAGGTTTAAATAAGACAGGTTCCTCCAGGATCCTCTCTAACGATGTTCTAATCATTTGCACTTGAGCTGGTGCACCTGATTCTAATTTTAGGTATTTGAAGTAGTGATAAATGTAGGGGTGTACTTACTTTTTCCACATGCGAAATTTGCATTTATGTTTATTTAAATTATACAATGGACTACAAAATGTAAATGTTTCATGATATTTGTTGTATTATATCACCTTTATCTATCAATATTGTTGAAATGAAGATCAAATAGCTGTATGGTGAAATATGTTGAAATATGTTGAAAAAGTCAAAAATTTACATGTGGTGTCCTTACTTTTTCATGTGACAGTATATATATATTGTTGCGGTTTTGAGTTTTGTACAGTCAGTATAATAAAGGTTAAAATTTCCCCCTCATAGTTTGTCACACAAGCGACATGTAGCCTCACGATAGTGTAGTTATTTCTTAGTATTTGTGAGCTTAGTCCTTTTCCTTTGTTAGTTCTGCGTTGAGTAGAGTAAGGAGAATAGGTCCTACTTCTACTGACTCTCCAGCCTCCCTAGCCTCATGCCCCTTTGCACTGACTTTGGTTCATTTTGGGCGAATTAACACGAGGCAGGCCTAGGAGGGTTGGGGCGGAGCTGAATGAGGGGCGGCAGAGGAGCTGACGGTAAGCACGAGCTGCCAACCAGGGCTCAGAGGGTGTGGCGGCAGCACTGCGTCACAGGGCGTGGTTGGAAGGGTCGAGAGGGTTCAAGAAGGTTCGGGGCATATCAATATAACCCATCGCGCAAAGCCCCCAGGAGGACTAGCGCGGGAGGACTCTCGTTGAACAAAGGACTAGCGCGGGAGGACTGGTTGACTCGCAAGGAGTAAGAGCGTCAAGGACTAGCGCGGGAGGACTGGTTGAACAAAGGACTAGCGCAGGAGGACTCGCTGATAGAGAGGACTCGCGCGCACTGACCATCCAGGAGGAATCGTTGACGAGCAGGAGTTGAGAGCATCAAAGAACTTTGAGAGATACGCGGGTGAAGAAAGACGCGCATGAACCGGAATACGCGCGATTATAAAGTGACGCTCGGTTGAGCTGGAGGCCGAGCCGCTTACAGTGCATTAAGTCACGCGAGTGATAACGGCTGTATGACAGCCGGCCGCGCTAAGAGACGCGTATTTGCCGTTTTACCTCATCGGCTGCTTTTGTTCGGGAGACGCGCTACGAGGTTCCTTCTACCACCTGCTTGCCATCTTTGCGGGACGTGCTGGGACCGTGGAGAGCCGGACTGGGCCGTTCCTGGACGACCACGTTGACGCGTTTGGCTGGAACATCTACCCATCTGCAATTCCCTGTGTGAGTGTGACGGGCCCGAGTCTGGGCAGTAAGATAAGACTGACTACGTGCTGCTCTGTGTCTCTGCGTCCCGATCATTGTACATACGTATGGGAATAATAATTAAACCTGTGTTCTTCCTTTTCCATTCGATTGTTCCTGTGATTTCCTCATTGGCCAAGCATGGTACGAATAAAACCGCTCGAATCGGGTTCCACTACTAAGACTGCATGGACCACGTGGTACTCAATCCGCTCGGCATACCCAAGTCACACGTGGCTCGTGCGAGGCTTGCTTCCTCGCCTCCGTTGCGGCGCAGGGATGTAGGTACGAGCGAGACTTGGTCCCGAAACCCTATCTTGCGTTTTGCCCGGAAGAGGCGTTTTAAGTCTCCTGGTTCCGCCAAGCCCAGAAAGAACAAGGGGATTAATCCCTCCCTTGGTAAGGGGAAGAAGGGCGGCGGAGAACCATAACAATATATATTGCATTTTCAGCTTCAGCTATTTTATTTTTCGCTAACAGAGTATGTAATTGAGTTTAAATACATACATTAAGTGTTTGAGTGGTGGTAAGGTTGTTGAATTGATACTCACTGGTATGTAATGTTTCTGCAACCTCAGGAAAAGGTCCTTTGAAAGAGCATTACAAGAAGGAAATCGCTTCAAAGTACTTCAAGCATGTAACAATCAGCACACCATGGCTCAGGGCTGAGGATTATCCATTGTTTCTTGGTGAGTTTGAGAATAAGGATTTTTGTTTGAGGGTCACTGTGTTGCGTGAAAATGTTTCAAAAGCTCCATTCATCGAATGGTTAAATTCGTAATAGGTAAATCAAGAAAAAAAAATTACACTGGCAGATATTATAATTTCTAGATCAATAGGAATGTTGAACAGACTCAACAGATTTACGAATGTCCAACTAATTATATAAAAGTCCAACACAATTGCATTATAATGTAGATATTCAGCTCTGAGTGTGCTGAGTGGGTTCATCGAAAATGTAGTGGTTTGAGAGGGTCATTAACCAGTGTGGCAGCTACATTCAAGTGTAAGGTGTGCACAGAGGGAGCTGCAGATGGAGGAAATGTTGAGTTGGATCTTGCAGACAGCATGAAGCTGGAAGGTGTGAAAACATTTTGCTACCTCGGAGACATGCTGAATGGAGAAGGTGGATCAGACTCGGCAACGGTTGCTAGAATGAGATGTGCATGGAAGAAGTTTTGGTAACTGAGTGGCATGCTGACGAGGAGGGGAGTGTCGTTGAAGCTGAAGGGAAAGGTGTATGCTGCATGTGTGAGAAGTGTTATGATTTATGGAAGCGAGACATGGGTAATGAATGTAGAGCAGCAACGAACGCTGGAAAGGGTGGAAATGTGAATGGTTCGGTGGATGTGTGGAGTATCATTGAGAGAGAGGAAGACAAATGATGAATTGTGAAATATGATGGGAATAGAGCCTGTGATTGATGCTGTGAAGAGAAACAGGTTGAGATGGTTTGGTCATGTGTTGGGGAAGGATGAAAGTGACTGGTTGAGAAGAGTGATGGAAATGAATGTAGAAGGAAGTAGAGGATGGGGAAGACCGAGAAAGACTTGGCTAAAGGTGGTGGAAGAAGAAATGCGGGCAAGGGGGTTAAAAAGGGGAGATGCAGAAAATAGGGCAAAATGGAGAAGATTGTCATGGGGCCCGCAAGGCTAACCCCCGCTCTAGCAGGGAAAATGGCCTTAAAATGCCTGTTGTTGTGTGTGTTGTTGTAGATATTCAGCTCACTTATTTACCTTGATGTGTGGTGCCAGACTTTTTTTATTTTTTATTTTTAGGTTCGGCAGACCTTGGTGTCTGCCTTCATAACTCTTCCAGTGGCCTTGATCTCCCGATGAAGGTTGTGGACATGTTTGGCTGTGCCCTTCCTGTGTGCGCCATGAATTATCCCTGGTTTGTGCAATTTTTTGCTGTTGTGCAACAGTAGTGGACAAAGAAAATGGGAACACTTGGGTAAACATCAAGCAATGGCTTCCACACAGGTGTGGCCCGTGTGTTAATTAAGTAAATAATAACACAGCATGCTTAGTCATGTATAAAAAATACTGCACAGGCCTGGTTGCCTATAATTATGGCTAGCATTACTGCAAGAGGAGACCCCCCAATTCCCCCATCCACAGAGCACTTGTGGTCGCCCAATGGTTTGACGAGTATGACACTGATGTTATCCATATGTCATGGCCTTCTCAGTCACCAGTTCTGTACTCAATCGAGCATATAAGGGATATTCTGATACGACGCGCCTGAGACAGTGTTTTCCACCTCCATCAAACAGGTGTGAGTTGATTGACTTTCTTATGGAAGAATGGTGCCGCATACCTCCTGCAGAATTCCATATGCTTGTGGACTATATGCCAGGGCGCTAGCAGGCCATACTGACCACACATGGTGGCTCAATGCCCTTTGAGTGACTTTAAATTGATGTTTCCTATGTTTGTCTCTTCCTGTACGCTCTCACATGCATTGTTCTTAAAGGTATTCAGAGACACCAAACTATTTTTTTTATTTTTTTTTTGTATACTGAATCGAGGCTCGTGAAAGAGCTCACATTTATTTCACAAACAAATCAACCAGACAAACAAAATATACAAAAAGAGGGAGCGGAAGACAAGATGGGGAGAGAAGGGGAAGCACACAACCACAACATTTGAGAGCAGGGAGAAGTGTGGGAGGGAGAGGGCTTGGGGGGAGGAGGCGTGGGAAGAGGGGGGGGGAGGGGGGAGAGGTATAAATCACAAGGGGACTGAAATTAGCGGGGGTAGAGAAGATCAAGGTTTTGGATGGGGGAGGATAAGAGATGGTGGTGAACAGCTGTTTTAAAGACCTGGAGGGTGGAGTGGGATTGAAGAGAGTGAGGGAGTTTGTTCCAGAGGCGGGACAAAAGAGGAATGAAGGAGTGAAGGTGAGCAGAAAGTCTTGATTTTGGCAGTTTAACCATAAGAGGGTTGCAGGCAGATCTTGTGCGACCTGTAGGAATATTTGGGGGACAGAGCCCAGAGAGAACTGGGGGGGGGGGGGGGCAAGGCCAGAGAGGAGTCGGTAGAAGACGGAAAGACCACCAACCTGCCTGCGGTGAGTGAGTGAAAGGCCCTTGGAGTTAGCTTCATTGCGGGAGATTCCAATGATTCTGAACGCTTTGGTTTCAACAGCGTGAAGACGAGCTAGGTGTGAGGCAGGAGCACCAGACCAGAGGGGAGAGCAGTATTCCATAGAGCTGCGGATGAAAGCCTTGTATGTAGCGAGGAGCTCAGGTGTGCCAAGGAAGGACTTCGCACGACGGAGGATGCCCAGTCGGCGACTGGCTTTGGAGGCCAGATTTGAAATGTGGTTTTCCCAGGAAAGATCATGGCAAATACTGAGACCCAAAAGCTTGAGTGACAAAACTTCTTGGAGAGGATTATTCAGAAAGTGGATGGGAGGGTTGTCCCGTCGGTCTTTTCGGAGAGACATCGTAAGAGTGTGAGATTTATCAGGATTGAAAGACATGTTCCATTTGTTTGCCCAGTCTGTGATTTTGTCCAGGTCTGCAGAGAGTGAGGAGGCTGCAGACTGCCGATCTGAGGGATGAGGAATGGAGCGACAGAGAGTAGAGTCGTCAGCAAAGAGATAGAGAGGATTTTCAAGAGAGTCAGAGAGATCATTTATGAAGACCAGAAAAAGCACAGGGCCCAGAACACTACCTTGGGGAACTCCAGCCTGAACAGGAAGAGGAGATGAGAGAAACCCATTCAGGGCCACACGTTGACTACGACCATAGAGGAAGTCCGCCAGCCATGCATGGAGATTTCCATGGATACCAAAGGAGGAGAGTTTGGTGAGCAGAGCAGGGTGCCAGACCGTATTGAAGGCACGTGAAATGTCAAGGGAGACAGCTCTAATTTCCTGTTTGGCGTTCAGGGCCTCCATCCAGTGTTGAGAAAGCAGAAGCAGCATGTCCAGAGTAGAGTGACCAGGTCTGAAACCAAATTGATGATCAGAGATCAAGCCATTGGAGAAGAGGAAAGATTTCATATCTGAAGCAATGATGGATTCCATGACTTTGCTGATAATTGGGAGAAGGCTGATTGGTCTGTAGTTGCTAGGATCTGTTTTTGCACCTTTTTTGTGCAAAGCGGTGATGTTGGCTGATTTCCAAGCAGACGGCAGATGACCTTGAGCAAAAGAGAGGCTGAAGAGAACAGAAAGAGGGAGTGAAAGAGCGGAAGAACATGATTTTAGGACCCGTGGGCTGATGCCGTCAGGACCAGTTGCAGAATCAGAGTCGAGAGTTGACAGAAACTTTTCCACCTTGTCAGGAGGAAAGGACATAGAGTCCAGGAGCAGCTGGGTACGACTGGGTACGGTGGGTACAGAGAGGGATGGGTTTGGGACACAAGATTTAGAGGCATACACAGAGTTGAGGCATTCAGCTTTTTCACGTGCAGAGTCAGCCGTTAAGCAGTTTGAGGTGAGGGAGGGGATGGAGGGGGAACAAACACCAGAAACAACCTGCAATTGCATTTTTCCCTAACACTGCAAAACAGGATGTATTTTTTTCCCCCAAAGTTGTGTTATTGTGACGTTATGGACAGCCATGCATGACCATCCCCAATGCAATACAAAGGTGGGGTGCCTTGCATCTAACATGTTCGTTTACCTCATTGAACGACTTGATTGCATGCATGGGAGTGTAAATGGGTAATGAAAACCAATCCTGTTCATGTTCTTAGTTGGCTCCACCTTGGAAGCAGGGTAGCCTAATCATTTGGAGTTGTATGCCATCCCTTAAGCTTGTATCTACCCATCCTATTCAATACTTTTTTTTTACGATAACAACTCCCCCAGCTCTACCCCTCTCCCCCCTCCCCAAGTGTCTTCTTATCATCATCAAATTATTCCCCATCTCCTCTCCACCCATAGCAGCTCATATAATTAAAAATCAAATATTGTCATCATTGCAAAAACAATTGTGATCGTGAGAGTGGAGGGCTGGAGGCATCTCCTTTTCCTGCTATTTTGAACAATACGGAGTCATCAGCAAAGTGTGGGCTTTCCATTCCACACTAGGCCTCAATTAATGAATAACCACTCAGTTATCTGGGGCCACACCCCATGCGTAATGCAGTCTGCAAGGGACGTGCTTCATGGAATATGGTTTTGCACACCCTGTACATATGACAGTATGTTCAAGAATTGGTTCAAAGACAATATTGGAAATCCTCAATGGCGTGAATGGAGCTCTGGCTTGAACAACCCTGGGATGTCATTAAATGCTGGCCGAACACCAGAGTAAACTGATTGCACAATCTACGGCAGGTCGTAAACATTAATATACCACAGACCATAAAATAATTTCCATCTGACTGAACTTTTGTTTTGTCAAGATTTTTCCATTTTCTGTGCCTCCGCCGGCAAAGTCGCCGGAGGCATTATGTTTTCGGGTTGTCCATCCGTACGGGCTAAACCTCGTTTTTCTCAGCAACCATATGTCCGATTGAGACAAAACTTTCAGGGTAGGAGTGACACCCATGCAGAACGTTTTTATGATAAATGTGACGTCATAGTTCGCGTGGTATGGCAGACACCTTGGATTAAAAGCAAATAATTAAAAAATTATTTCTCGGAAACCGCTGAATGGAAAAATTTGAAACTTGGCACATTGTCAAGTACTCCAAATGGGGAACAAAAGCTTGATGATGATGACATCATAGGTGAAGTGGTATACCAGCCAAAAATGTTTTAATTGAATTCCTTATCCTAAAAATCTGAAATTACATGCACATGATCCATGACCCATTTGTATTGAAATATTAAATTTATGACATCATAGGTCACATGGTTTGGCAGCCATATTGAATTGAAGGAAAATATTAAATAATTGTAACTCTGAAACCCCTCACCTTATCGATACGAAATTTTACAAATATCATCTAACAGCACTGTTGCATATAGTTTGAAAATGATGTCATAGGTCACGTCGTTTGGCAGCCATCTTGGATAGAAAAACGAACATCATCCGATCAACATGAAACTTCACAAACGTGATCCCCTACCCATACATATGCAGAGTGATGGCATCTACCCGTTGTGGGACTATGCAGAGGCATATTGGTGACACAGTCGCATTGTTCTAGTTTAATCTCTCTTATTGAACAGTATCATGGGAAGTGCCAATGAGAGGATGCAGTGGCTCATTTTTTATGGAATAGATTTTGAACAATACACATATCAACACTTTCTGCATGATAAGGACATGTAAAACCCCATATCAAACTTGTGGCCCATTTATATGGATTGAAAGTGGGAGCAGGGACACATAGACATCACTTGAGTAGCACAAGGAGAGTCAGCAAGCGTATAGAAGAAAGCATGACGTAACCATAGGTAGTAATCTTGAAAGAGCAGGGGACTGCATGGGTCAAGAGATAGGGAGTCAGTTCCACAGACAAGAGAATAGAGGGATGAAGGAATTGATGTAACTGTTCAGCTTATAATTTAGGAGGACTTAGGGGAAGAGATCAATCAAGATAATAGATCAATTTTTATTTCGGAGAGTTTTGAACTCTATCAGCTCCAAGTAGTCCATGGGCCAGACCAGATATCGGTACCACCCGAGGTGGCAAAAGTTCCATGGTGCCAATTTATTTGTTACACCCATATAAGTAAAATAATATGTGATAGCAATTCCAAATGGGTAGCTTTTTCATTTTTCTTGCAGGAAAGCTGTTTTTGCATTAATCGCGATACCGCAACTCCGCGCTGTTGTTACTAGTATCATCTTCCAAATCATTTTTTTAGCTGAATAGACAATGTAACATGCTTAAATATCTTAGCAAATGGATGTTTGTAATAAAGACATGTATGTTATACTATATAATACATATTCTTGTATTTATTCATGTGTGGAAACTAACTTTTTCTTCAGTTTTAGTGTCTTAGTTAAGAACAAAATATATGTTGGATGCTGGCAGTGTCCAGTTTTCTTCCGTATTCCGTATACTTGGCCACTGGTGGATACTTCCTGGTAGGTGAGGCAAGAACAAGAGGCTCTGCAATAATTATGTCTATTTAGTTAAGCAGAAAATATATGACAGATATGTAAAGTGCTGATTTCCCCTCATCAGTGGTGATATACATTTGCAGCCTGGTTAGAATAAGTCCAGTCATGAATGCTTGATTTGCTTTCAGATATCAGTCCACTGGTTTCACCAGTCTAATTAAGTGTAATTAAATATAATTAAGGACTGGCAGACTACTAATTTGTGCAACATAGTAATGTGGATTGATAATTCTATGTTGCAGGTGAAAACTGACTGAACATGGCCTCTGACGGAGCAAGCAGCCTGCCACTAAAGCGGCCACGAGTGGAGTGCATCATCCACTGTTCCAATGACAATACAGACAAGCTGGTTTCACTACAAGACATTGACTCATGGAGAACATTGCTGAGGGCAGCCCAGATCAGAAAACATGCAGCAATTTTGAAACTAGCTACGAACCTTCCTGATGGACAGATTCCAACAATCCAGTACCACAGAAAATGTCGCAGTCTCTTCACCATGAAAAGACATCTTGATGGCATCCTCAAATGTGCCAGTGCCAGTGAACCTGCTCAAGACACAGGATCACAGAGAGCAGCTAGACAATGTGCAAGCACATCAAGGACTTATGAGGCAGAGTGCATTTTCTGCCAGAAAGACACCAAGTATGCTAAAGGACAGAAGACGAGAGAAATCCTCATACAATGTCGAGAACTGCGAGCTGACGCCACAATCAGGAATGTAGCCATGGAGAAAATGGACAGCAGAATCCTTGCCATAGTCAGCAGAGACCTGGTAGCTGCAGAAGGTCACTATCATAGGTCGTGCTATCGGTTCTATACCAAAAGAGAGGTTCGCAGTGGACAGGATGCAAGCCAAGATGATGATGCTGAAGCTCAGTATGGCGCTGCTGTGGATCAGGCCTACAATGAGCTGTTCCTGTTCATCAGAAGGGAGCTTTTTGGCAATCCTCAAGTGATGACAATGACTGATCTCTCTTCTAGACTGGTGGCTTCAATGAACTCTCTTGGTATTGCCCATGTAAGGGAATCAACCAAGAAACACATACGACGGAAACTGGAAAGCGAGTTTGCAGACTCCCTGCACATCTTCTCTGAGGGAAAAGGGAAACTCCTCCTGTTTCCAGACAACCTGTCCATATACGAACTTGCCAAACAATACCAATCGCTACAAGCAGAGCTGCATACTCAGAAAGGCCTCCATGCTGAAGATGTGGTCTCCAAAGCAGCCCTGAAAATGAGAGCCGACATCAAGAACCAAGATGCCCCTCAAGCCTGGCCACCGGAAGTCAAACCAGAAGCAGAGGACACTACCATTCCAGAGTCGGTCATGGTCTTCCTGTGCTATCTACTTACAGGTTCCAATGACCCTGATCATGCATCTCAAAGAGTCCAGCGGCTTCTGTGTTCACTCGGCTATGACATGGTATATGCTGTAACACGTGGACTGATAAAGCCCCCGAAGCACATCGTTCTGCCATTCGCTATCAAGTCACTGACCGGGAATGTAGAGTTGATACACATCCTCAACCGACTCGGCCATAGTGTGTCCTATTCTCAGATGGAAGAGATCGACACTGCTCTGTGTCTCCAAAAGCTCTCGCTATCAGGGAGTGATGTTGCCCTCCCAGGTAACATCCATCCTGGCATATTCACAACCTTAGCCTGGGATAATATCGACCATCTGGAAGAGACCACCAGTGGAGAAGGAACATCTCACAGAGTGAATGGGATTGCCGTACAAGCAAAGCCAATCACCCCAGTGTCCACCAGAACCATGCTGACTGTAGGAAAAACAAAGCAGAGAAGTATTGATGCACCACCACCAATGCTACCAGCATACAACGCTGGACAACGAGTGGGACCACCACAGAGCAAAAGTGCAGATGCTGACACTGCAGCTGAGACTCAGCTCGCCAAAGAGAAGAATCTTGTCTGGGTCATGGCACGCATGTCGCAACAAGAAGAGCAATCAATCAGCAGCTGGACAGGCTTCAACATCCGGACTCGAGATGACGTGACAGTCATTCCAGACAATGTAGGCTACCTGCCTACCATTAATGCTCCAGCGACACAAATGTCGACTGTCAATGAAGTGCTAAACCAGTCACTGAACATCATGCACTCCTTGGACCTGACAAAGATTGTCTGTGTCTTTGACCAGGCACTGTATGCAAAGGCTGTGGAGATTATATGGAAACACCCTGACAAGTTCCAAAACACCATCATCACCAGGCTCGGAGTATTCCACACCATCTGCACACTGATGGGAATAATAGGGAAGCGATTTCAAGATGCTGGATTGCGAGATCTCTGCATCGAGTCTGGTGTGATCGCAGAAGGTTCCATTAATGGTGTCATGGATGGCCGCAAGTACAACAGGGCAGTCCACCTACACAAGAATGTCTATGAGGCACTCACTCGACTGGCCTGGAAGGGTTTCCTCTCGTGGCTGGAAGCCACTCACGCCAACGATGTGGTCCACATGGATGAGACACTGAGGATCATTGACAGCCTCTGCAAAGATATCTCACAGGCATCCCTGAAGCAGGTCCTCGGTGACCGCTCATGCGCACGCATCATGGAACTGTTTGGAATATAACTCGAGTTCCTCAGAGGTGGAAACGGCAGCCTCTCAGCATTCTGGATGTCGTATCTGGACATTGTCGAGATCTTGCTGGGTCTCATTCGAGCATCAAGAGAGGGAGACTGGGTGCTACACCTGGCATCAATTCGTGCAATGATCCCATGGTGCTTCGCATATGACAGGCTGAATTATGCACGCTACCTCCCATACTACTATGCCCAGATGTCCCAGCTGCCCACCACACACCCAGACGTGTATGCTGAGTTCATGCGAGGGGGATTCTCAGTTCAACTCGGTCCCAACAACCCCTTCGGAAGAATCCCTGTCGACCAAACGACCGAAGAGACAGTTAACAAAGACACCCAGACGGCAGGAGGGACAAAGGGGTTCAGCTTGAAACCAGGGGCTGTGAGCAAGTACTACCTGACAGCTGAGTACAGGACCATGTATCTGAGAGCACTGAGGGACATGATAGGTCAGGGCAGTTCCAAACTGTCTCATCCAGATATACATGCTCCAAGGATCAGGAAAGACGAAACTGCTGTCAAGTCCCTCATAGATCTCATGGAAAACAACTGGCTGAATCCAATGTTCCCTGACAACACTGACCTGATTGGTCTGTCCACTGGCACCATGGCTCCACCCGACGTGGCCAGGGACCTTCTGAAGGCGCTTGAAATAGGAGAAGAAGCGTACCAGACATTCAAGAAGACAAGGTTAGATGAGGATCAACCATCTGTCAAATTCCACGACAAGATGTCCAAGCAAAGCCTGAAGACATTCGCCAATGTCACCACAAAGACATCCCGTGGAAAGAAAGCACAAGATGTTGTTCTGAAGGCAGATCGAAAACTGTTCAGCCATATGATCCTTGTCGCTGAGAGCAGAAAGGTGAACATGAAGGATGTCCTGGCCCACCCACTAGGTCCGTTACCGTGGGCACTGGCAAATGCTGATGGATCCCTACGAAAGACGAACAAGGCCGCAGTTGCCAGGGAGCTTGAGAAGAATGTATCTCCTGCAGACACTATCCCAACACCTTCGACGTGCATCATTGATGGGATGAGTCTGGTGCAAAAGATTAATGGAAACAACAAAACCTTTGCACAGCTAGCAGAGGTGGCCTTGTCTAGGGTCCTGCATGAGTGTGGACAGAGTCAGAGGGTTGACGTGGTATTTGATGTTTACCGCCAGCCTTCGATCAAAGATGCTGAAAGGCTCAACCGTGGTGCAAGCACAGCCCTTCAGTACAAGAGCCTTGCAGGGGGGCACAACATCCAGCAATGGAGAAAGTTCCTGTGTAGCGCCTGCAACAAGACCAGCCTCATCAAGTTCCTGGTGGAGCAGTGGAAACTCCCAAGGTTCCAAGAGATGCTGCATGACAAGGAACTGTATGTGACTTGTGAGGAAACATGCTACAAGATAACAGAAAATGAATGGGTGGAAGTGTCAGAGCTGCAGTCGACACAAGAAGAAGCGGATACCCGTCTGCTCCTGCATGCATTGCATGCTGCAAATGCTGGCTCAAAGGCAGTCGTAGTCACAGCTGAGGACACTGATGTCATGGTGCTCTGTGTAGCCTTCCAGAAGGAGATCCCCTGCCCCCTCTACCAGAAATGTGGCACACAGAACCGCACACGGTTTGTCGACATCAGCAAACTGGCAACCTCAATTGGAGACAGCATGTGTGACAGCCTGGTTGGGCTACACGCCTTTACAGGGTGTGACACTGTGAGCGCATTCGCTGGCCGTGGGAAGCTGATAGCACTGAAGCTGGTGAGGAACGACAGTAACTACCAGGAGACGTTTAGACAGCTTGGTCAGTCATGGGATGTCAACCCAGAACTATTTGAGAAGGTACAGCAGTTCATCTGTCGCATGTATAGTGCAGCTGCTAGGACTGGTGAGGTCAACGAACTGCGCTACCAGCTCTTCTGCGCAAAGAGGGGAGGAGTCGAGTCCAGCCAGTTGCCACCATGTAGAGACTGTCTCTTCATGCACGTCCTACGAGCCAACTACCAGGCAGCAATATGGAAGTGCTGTCTGCAGGCTCGCCCAGCGGTGCCAAACCCTACCGAGCATGGATGGACAGTGGATGAAGATGGCAAGCTCGCCATCCACTGGATGCGTTCACCACCAGCACCAGATGTGGTCTTGGAACTCTTAGCTTGCAAGTGTGTGCGTTCCTGCAAATTGCCAAAATGCACATGCCTGACCAATGGACTGTCATGCACAGACATGTGCAAGCTACAAACCTGCAGTAACCAGAAACAACAGGAAGATGAAGAATCCTTCGAACTCGGAGACTCCGATGAAGACGAGCAGTTCGATGACTGACTATGATATCGCTAGTTTGGTACATTGACATACTCAGTATTATTCTGAAGAGCACAGGACGTGCTTTCCCTGGAAACACCCTCAGAATACATGTAGACATGTAGACATTTTGATAATGTGTTGTGTCATTTCATCTTTATGTGAAGCACTACCTGACCATACCGGGTACATAGCCTACAGTCTGTTAGTTCTGTTAGTATGTGATTTCCAACCATTTTGTATAACATTTGAGTACTAGTACTGTTTATAGCTATTGTGGCATACATGTACTTGAGATGGGCTCAGCAGATGAGCTCAGTACAGCCTCTGGACTTTCTTTCCCTTGATTCAGAAAACCGTTTGATTAATATGTGTTGTGACCTTTTCATGTTGTGACATGTTTATGTGACAATTTCCATAACAATCACGTACGTGTATTATAGTAGCTGTTGTATTCCAAAATTACACTATGTGAAGATTGTATGTTTAAAATAAGACATAAAGCGATAATTTTGGGATCTACGTTGTCTCAGTACTTTCTGATTAATATGCCCAATTAGTCCATGGGCCCGTACCCAAAATTTCACACATGGACTAAATCAATCCGAACCGTCGAACGCCTTTTCACAGGGTGCGGGTATAAAATAGCTGATAACTACCACTAAGCTACCAGTCCAGAATTGCTATCACATCAGCATGTATCCCACATACATGCACCTTTCCAAAAATCATTACTAGAACTTGCCACCTCGGGTGGTACCAATTAGTGAAATTTCGGGTCCGGGCCCATGGACTAAAGGGAAGAAAATGGGAAGTAGCTGCACCAGGCCAGAGGGGAGATCCATACTCCTCGATACTGTCCTGTTCATAGGGATTAAAACCTTCCAAGGAAACGGAGAGCCGAACTAGCTTAACACTCTGAGGCGTTCAGTCAAAAATGATGGTGTTCTTTACACGCGAGGGAAAGGAGAATGACGAACTTACCTTCACGGGTCCCACCGGACGTCCTCAAACCTGCGATAATTAATTCAAGCCGACACGGGATTTAAAATGTACAAAAATACCGGCTTTATTGAAGAAATTCCTGTAACAAAATAACATACGGCAAAAAAAATTAAGATTCCTAAATGGAGCGCTTCCCACCGACGCAAAAGCTGAGTACACACAAAGGGGACAAATAAAGGTGAAAATAATGCGTAATGTTTCTCGGTACTTAGCTCTGAGCATCTTCTGAACCCCCTCGGGAATCGTCAAAACCCCTGCGTCCTTGGTGGGAACAGCGCAGGCCTCCGTGCACTGTTCGTTCGCGGGAAACGCAGGCCTCGGTCCGCAGTCCGTGCATGGGAAACCGCAGGCCTCGGTCCGCAGTTTGCTCATCCTCACGATTAGGATGATGATGTCCGAACACAAGCAAACCCCAGAGCCAAGAGCTCGTAAACTTAGACCGTTCGTTGAGACTGTCCCACCGCAAGAGAGCTTATCAGCGACTGTTCACTTCCAGATCCAGAAAACGAGAGAAAGCCAAGAGATAAAATGTCGGGGAGAGCGTTCCTTTGTACTCAAGGCTCTGATGTCATCTGACGCCGCCCGTGCCTGCTCCTATCCGCCAGTCCCTCTCTTCGTTGCTTGACAAATCTCACTAATCACTGCTCTCCGGGGCTTGGCCTCTCGGACCTGCCTGCTTGATGTTATCACACGTCGGTGGTATCATCGGTGGTGCTCAAAGTCCTGTTTCCGGGTAGCTTTTATTTTGTGTCTTTTAATGCGCTATTGCCTGGCTTGGTGTGTGTGCTGCATTGTCATAAGGAACAGAGCAAAAATAACAGAGGCCATTTACATATAGGGGATTTACCCATAATCCCAAACTAATTAACATAACCCCACCCCTCTCATGGGGACACTTATACATTTACACAACATATGGTCTAACGGATCCCTACTTATGATACATGGGGTTTCTTCTTCTTCATTATGACATATGGAGCACAGGTAATCTATACATTTCTACCTGGACTCAGGTAATCATTGCCTACCCCCCACAAACGTAACAATACTTTCTTGCTTGAAAAATTAAAATGTTTCTTTTTAAGCCGAGACACTTGGACACTTAATTTCTCCTCAATCAATCCTGGATAATTAAGTGGCTAAAGCCGTACAATATGAACACGGCAATTAGATTCTCTACGATTTCTGCACAAACACGCACACTCAATCGATCAATGCCACATTTTGGTGGTTGCAGGTAGTGATACGAGTATAGTTTCTTTCAAGTTAAATGCCATCTTGCTACTTCTCTTTGTCCTGATATTTTAAATCCTCACCACAGTCTGGCAGAGCTGGTGCAACACGGTGAGAATGGACTTGTATTTGGAGATTCTCTGGAACTCGCCCAGCAGCTAAAGGTGAGATGCTTCCAATTGGAAAATGGTGTGCACTTGTGGTGTGGGTATGCACAAATTGACTCGAGTTGAGCTGAGCCTTTGCAAACCTAAGCCATTTGGAACGGTGCTAATGATCATGACCACCACTGTGATCTGAGCACCTTTATTCTGTCAAGAACCAGGACGGCTGGGGCAGAAGATAAGAGGGGCGTTCAAGGTTCTAGAAATAAGAAATTTATCGTGGTTAAAGACATGCCAAACTTTTTTTTATTTTTTCAATGTTCATTACATTATTACCAACAATGCACATTTTGTACAACAATGTACACATGTACATTTTTGACATCGTTTGTAAAACACCCCACATACAAGGTCTTGTGAACGATACACCTCAGACTGATGCCTTTCAAAACCTTTTTTTTCCAGCGCCTTTTCACGGGTTTTCCATCATCGCAGGAAGAACTGCTGAGGTTTAGGAAGAATCTCAAGACTTTCCAAACACAGCGGTGGGATGAAAACTGGGATAAAACTGTAGTACCCTTACTTCAAGAGCTTGGAGGAATATAAGGAAGGATGTGGTCAATCCATTTGATTATTTTTTTATTTTTTTTTGACAGAGGCAACCTGCACACATTTCTTTGACACTTGCATGCTAGGTTCAGGGCATTTTTGCATACCTCAATAATTGGGAACAATTCTCAAGTTGGACCAATTACATCACTATTCTTTGCTTTTTTCCACAATCAGGCCTTCAAGCATTTGCTTGTTTCAAAACTTTCAAAGAACTGGCTAAAAATGCATTTGTTTTTAAATCTTGTAATGAAATGACTTGTCCACCAAATTCTGAAAAAGGAAATTATTTGTGTGGTTTAAAAGAAAATGAAGTGTGTGTGTATATATATATATATATATATATATCTGTGCAGCGTCTGTCCCGTGTTGTGTTGTCTTATGTTGTGTTGTCTTGTGTTGTGTTGTCACTGAACTACTTTCTCAAACTTTTGTGAAATCGTACCAAACTTCTGGTATGCACATATCTCTCCCGTCGGTATGTCCTAAGGGTATTTTCTTTGAAAAAATTTCCAATTTTATTTTTTGGGGGGGAATTCTTTTGGGAATTTTTTTTTTTCAACTTGTGTTTTCAACTTCAATTGTTTATAAAATGTGATATCACGTATATTACAAGTACATTTGTGCAAAATTATTGTTGGAATTATGATTGGTTTAAACCATGACAAAACGGCAACTCGGGTACAGTCATTTATCTATATATCTACACATCTGGGCAGTGTCTGTGTTGTCACTTAACGACTCCCTCAAACTTTTGTTTCCGTGGTTGTGAAGTGTTTTTAATAACGTTGTGGTGGTTTTGAATCACGTGGTGGTGGGGTATTTTTAAATGACGTGGTGGTGAGGTGTTTTTAAATCACATGGTGGTGAGGTGTTTTAAAATCACATGGTGGTGAGGTGTTTTGAATTACGTGGTGGTGAGGTATTTATAATTACGTGGTGGTGAGGTGCTTTTAATTATGTGGTGGTGAGGTATTTTGAATTACGTGGTGGTGAGGTTTTGAATTACTTGGTGGTGAGGTGTTTTTAAATGACGTGGTGGTGAGGTGTTTTTAATTTTCTGGCTGTGAGGTATTTTGAATTACGTGGTGGTGAGGTGTTTTGAATTACTTGGTGGTGAGGTGTTTTTAAATGACGTGGTGGTGAGGTGTTTTTAATTTCGTGGCTGTGAGGTGTTTTTATTACGTGTTAAATGGCTGTGATGTGTTTTCAATTTCGTGGTGGTGAGGTGTTTTTATTACGTGTTTTATGGCTGTGAGGTGTTTTTATTACGTGTTTTATGGCTGTGAGGTGTTTTTAATTTTGTGGTGGTGAGGTGTTTTTATTACGTGTTTTATGGCTGTGAGGTGTTTTTATTCCGTGTTTTATGGCTGTGAGGTGTTTTTAATGCGTGTTTGATGGCTGTGAGGTGTTTTCAATTTTGTGGTGTTTGATGGCAGTGAGGTGTTTTTATTACGTGTTTGATGGCTGTGAGGTGTTTTCAATTTTGTGGTGTTTGATGGCTGTGAGGTGTTTTTATTACGTGTTTTATGGCTGTGAGGTGTTTTTATTCCGTGTTTTATGGCTGTGAGGTGTTTTTAATGCGTGTTTGATGGCTGTGAGGTGTTTTCAATTTCGTGATGTTTGATGGCTGTGAGGTGTTTTTATTACGTGTTTTATGGCTGTGAGGTGTTTTTATTCCGTGTTTTATGGCTGTGAGGTGTTTTTAATTTTGTGGTGGTGAGGTGTTTTTATTACGTGTTTTATGGCTGTGAGGTGTTTTTATTCCGTGTTTTATGGCTGTGAGGTGTTTTTATTACGTGTTTTATGGCTGTGAGGTGTTTTTAATTTTGTGGTGGTGAGGTGTTTTTATTACGTGTTTTATGGCTGTGAGGTGTTTTTATTCCGTGTTTTATGGCTGTGAGGTGTTTTTAATGCGTGTTTGATGGCTGTGAGGTGTTTTCAATTTCGTGGTGTTTGATGGCTGTGAGGTGTTTTCAATTTCATGGTGGTGAGATTTTTTTAAATTTCGTGGTGGTGAGGTGTTTTAAATTTCGTGGTGGTGAGGTGTTTTTATTACGTGTTTTATGGCTGTGAGGTGTTTTAAATTACTTGGTGGTGAGGTGTTTTGAATTACGTGGTGGTGAGGTGTTTTGAATTACGTGGTGGTGAGGTGTTTTGAATTACGTGGGGGTGAGGTGTAATCGTCCCAAACTTCCAGTCTGCACCGACCCATTCCCTATGTAAGTGCCGAGAGGTTCTTTCTTGAAAAAAAAACATTCAACCAAAATCTTCAACCTAAATTACCTATTAAAATGTAATATCACAAATACTACAAATACATTTGTGCAAAATAATTGTTTGTATTATGATTGGTGGAAATCATGACAACACAGCAACTCAGATACAGTCATTATCCTCAGCTAAAATAAGCCCGTTCCTCAGTAACGACAATTGGTGAGGCGAGCGTAGCGAGCCGAGCCAAGCTAGTGTATATATATATATGTATACATATATATATATATATATATATATATATATATATATATATATATATATATATATATATATATATATAAATGTATATGTATATATATATATATATATATATATACTACTGTGTTCAAAAAGTATCTGACCTTTATTTTTCGTGCGTAAAAAAAAAGAAGCTAGGGAGGCGTTGATTGGTGCACGTATGTAGGCGATCCTAATGCGCACGCGTGAATTTTTTCCCACCTGCAGAAGCTGTCATTCGACGGCAGACCACCGATGAGTGAGGACATGAAAGTGAGCGCCGTCGGATTTTCGTTTTTGACAAAATGACGGAAAAACTTGAACAACGCTACTGCATCAAATTTTGTGTAAAGCTTGGCGATTCCCAAGTGGAAACGATCCGCAAGATTCAACACCGTTCATTCCATTATGAAGGAGGATTTGGGCTTCAGGAGAATCTCAGCGAAGTTCGTACCAAAGCTGCTAACGATTGAGCAGAAGCAACTCTGTTTGGAGATCGCACAGGACATGCTGGAGACTGTGAACAGCGATCCCAGCTTCCTCAACACAGTGCTCACTGGCAATGAGTCCTGGGTTTATGGGTACGACCCAGAAACCAAGTTGCAGTCATCACAATGGAAGCATCCAACATCCCCGAGGCCAAAAAACACAAAATTTGATGCAGTAGCGTTGTTCAAGTTTTTCCGTCATTTTGTCAAAAACGAAAATCCGACAGCGCTCGCTTACATGTCCTCACTCATCGGCGGTCTGCCGTCGAATGACAGCTTCTGCAGGTGGGAAAAAATTCACGCGTGCGCATTAGGATCGCCTACATACGTGCACCAATCAACGCCTCCCTAGCTTCTTTTTTTTTACGCACGAAAAATAAAGGTCGGATACTTTTTGAACACACTACGTATATATATATATATATATATATATATATATATATATATATATATATATATATATATATATATATATATTGTTGTGGATTCGGGGGTCAGCGCTCCCCTTACCAAGGGGGGGGGGGGGGTTAATCCCCTTGTCTTTTAAGCTGGCCGTCCCCCGATTCTGGAAATTATAACGCTCCTTTCCGGTAGAGATTGGCCAGGGTGATTGGTCAATGGAGTCCCAAATACCTGAGTGCCAATCCGACTGCAAACGGAGATAATTTCCACTCGGACCGCGGACAAGATGGAATTTGCCGAGCGGTTAGCAATCCGAAGCCCGAGCCATTAACAAAAGGACTAACCCGATCCTGAGCGATTGGCCAAATCGTGTCGCAGGTACCCAATGGACAGAAAAGACTAGGACGATTGAATGAAAGAAGAAATCAAAAGGTAAGGAAGAACACAGGAATTTATTACAACAATAATTAAAGAGGAAACGAAAGGGTAAGAATGTACAAGGGAAGAAGAAGAAGCAGAACACAGTGCAGTCTTAATTATCACGCCCGAGGACGACACAAACAGACTTGCACGTAAGGGTAATGATAGCAAGGAAGGAAGGTCCAAGCAGATGGACAGCGTGGGCGCCGGCTCCGATCCACGCTCCACCCCGGTCCACGCTCCGGTTCCGATCCACGCTCCAGTTCCGCGGCGAAACCCGGCAGGCAGCGCTGCTCGTATATCGTTGGAATGCGAGTGGATCTTATTTGTTGTGGTTCATATATCGGGGAGAGTATTTGGCTTTCTCTTTCTCAACGTTCATGACTTGCCGATGTTCAACAGAAGTCCCCGGGGAAGTTTTACGCGCAGCTCCAGCAAGAAGTCTGTGGCGAGAAGCAGTCCAACAAGTAGTCCGTCAAAGGGCTTTGCGCTCGTGGTTATATAACGCTGGTCCAGATTAAGCCGCGCTTCATAGGGCTACGCTCATGAGCGGGCTCACCTCAGCCCTGGTTGGTTGGCGAGGGCTCGCTGGCTCCACCTTTGATGACGAGTTGACAGGGGGGCCACACCTCCTCCCGGCGCTCCGCCCTTCTTCTCCAGCTTGACCGCGTGCGTAATGGCGTTTTGAGCCAGGCAGCGAACGCTGCTGGGCGAGCAGAGGCGCGTACCACAATTTGGAGAGAGTCAAGCCGCAAAATGAATGGGATTGAAGGACCTATCTTATTTAATTAATGCAACGCAGATTCAAACTATTGGAAACAGAACCTTACCTAAAACACATACTAATGAAATAACTCGAGTTCCTATGGTGCCCTACGTGTTGTATATGGACTAATTAGGGTGCGACCTTTAACCGTTAGAAGATGGGAATATTTACAGGGAATTATTTACCATGGATTATTATTTACAAGTGCTGGTTCTAAAAACCGTAACAATATATATTGTGGAAAGCAAGAGTGATATCAGATGCTTGTGATTGGCAGGTGGTGGCAGACCTAAAACAACAATTGGTATTCCCAGAGGAAATCTGTGTGACAAGGTTGAGGCCTGACATTGGCATCTGGACAGGTGCAACAAGACAGGTAATCTTAGGGGAATTGTCTGTACCTTGGGAAGAGAACATGGAGGAGATGCACGAGAGGAAGAGAGGAAAGTATAGTAAGCTGGAGGCAGAGTGTCGGGAGAAGGGTTGGCGAGTTTCTTGTCAGCCATTAGAGGTGGGGTGTAGAGATATATTGGCAATTCATTTTCTGCATTTCTTGTTCTGCTTGGAGTATGTGGGACAGCAAGGAGGATGTGTACCAGAGTCGCCCAGGTTGACTTGAAAGGCTCACTTTGGATTTGGCGGAAGTTTATGGAGGCACGTCGAACGGTGTAGGTTGAGGTTGTGGGTGGTGGTTCATCTCAAGCTAAAGGGGTAGTGACTGAGTGTGGAAGAGAAATGGAGATGTGTGTGTGTGTGTGTGTTGCGGGTGTGGGTGTGGGTGTGTGTGTTGCAGGAGTGTGTGTGTTGCAGGAGTGTGTGTGTGTGTGTGTGTGTGTGTGTGTGTGTGTGTGTGTGTGTGTGTGTGTGTGTGTGTGTGTGTGGTTTTGCATGAATGTGTTTTTGTTTGAGTGGCGCATGTTGTTAGGGTAGGTGGTTGGTTTTTTTTTTTGTTGGTTTTTTGGGGTTTGTGAATGAGTGGGTGAGTGGCTGTGGAATCTGGTAGTGGAGGCGGTTTTGTTGTTGTCATCTGTGTTCTCACTGGCTGGGGGTGGGGGTATGTACGCATCCAGGTGTAGCTGCTGCATGTGGACGCGTATGTGCCCTTGCTGGCCCACCTTAACTGACCTATCGAGGTTGAAATGCCGAAACGGGATGATGCTGAGGACCTCGACTGAGGACCTGACCCGGTCAATGAGGCACACTTGTGACCAGATGTGTTTTGAAATTATATATATATATATTTTATTATATATAGATATTCAGCTCATATATATATATACTGTATATATATATATATATATATATGTATATATATATATATATATATATAGATATATATATATATATATATATAGATATATATATATATATACATATATATATATATATATTGTTACGGAACCCAACGTCGGCCTCTGTTCCCCTTATCGAGGGGGGATTAATCCCCTCGTCTATGACTGGCCGACGTGGTCCCTGACGCTGCACAGCTCCCTCCGGAAAGGCAGGTGCGCAACCCAGTTCGCCACCGCGGACAGATGTTAATTGCCGAGCGGTTTAGCAACCGTGGCACGAACCATTTAACAGAAACTAAACCCGATCCTTAAACGTTGGCCAAAATCGCGCCACAGGTATTCAATGAGGGAAAAGACGGACGAAACGGATGTGAAGAAGAAGAAGACAAAAGTAAGAAGAACAAATATGATTTATTACTATTATTTACAAGTCAAAAAGAAACCAAGGAAGGAGGAAGAATAATAAAATAAAGACAGAAGGAGTAAGAAGACACAGTGCAAATATTAGCTTACCTATAAACAGTCTTACTTAACCCAGGACAAGACACACAAAACAGACGACAATCAAACTCACACGAATGGGGAATGGAGGCAGGAACGAATGGCTGGAAGGAGAGGAAGGTTCAGCTGGACGCTGGCTGGAGCTTGATACCGCACGGGACGTCGGGCTGGACCTCGACGCCACCGATGCCACCGCAATCTGGTTCCCGCGTAGCAGCGGGTCGAAGCTGCGTGGTCTCAAAGCTGCGTGGTGGATTCAAGGCTGCGTGGTGGACTCAAAGCTCATCTCCCATCTGCCGCATCTCTCTCGTGGGGGCGTTGCATGACGGGTTCTCTCTCTGCAGAACTGCTCGTGGGGGTCCCTTACTCATCTCTGGTGGGGGCGTCGGGCCGCGGGTTATATCGGCCACACCCTCGAACCTTCGCGAACCTCCCCGAGCGTTCTCTCTCCGCCCTCTCAAGCCAAACCCCTTGTACTTGATTGGTTGTTCAGGGCTGGCTCACTCCTCCCCTCTATTACAAGGGGGAGACACGCCTTTCTTCTCCGAGATTACCTCGTGGCTAATGGAGTCTTGCGATGAAGAAAACCGCCCAAATGCGGTTGGCAATGGATGCTTTGGGATATGGAGGCTTTGGGAATGGGAATGAAAGGGAATCTATCCTATTTCAATTTGATGCAATGCAGTGTCAACCAATGGGAACAGAGCCTTCAACTACATAGAATAAGGAGATAACTATTTAAGAGGGTATATGATTGGCTACGTGTATGTATATGGAGTAACTAAGGAGGACGACCTTTGACCTTTACACACAACATGGAGGGTGATAGTTACAACAATTCTCATGACACAACAATAAAAAAACACAGGATTCTCAAATCCGCAACACTGCACCCTCATCCTCTAGGCACGGACTCGGGCCTACAAAACTTTAACTTTAGTGTGACACGTAGGTGTAGTTCCCTCTACATTTAACCTGACCCTGAGTGTGACAGTTTTAAAACACAAATAAGTATGTCCCCCTGCTGCATTGCACCCTGCCTAACAGATTTACGCCCACAGGATAACCGAATTGCGGAATTGTCTTCAAATTAAACATGAACGGTGGGGAGCATTATTTACAATTGACGCTAATTGTATTTACAAAACTAACCCAGGACCTGTGATTGTTCTTTTGGGGGGGAGACAGCCTACCCTGCATCGACGCACCAGCACCAATATCAAAGCACCATAATGCACCAAAACGCACCGGAGTGCACAGTCACCACAGTTCATAATAAACAATAAACCCCTGTTGGTGTCTTGCTCTTCGGCTCCCTCTGCTGGCTATTGTCGTTCTTCCAGATGTTGTCTTTCTTCTTTGCTGGCGGCCTATTTGGTGGAAATAAAAGTGCACAAAACGTGGCCATTGTTTTTATTTATGGCCCACAGGGGGCCGACTATGAGTGGTTCACCTGTGGGCTTGGTGCCACCTCACCGGGTCCGCAAGCAAGATCTCGGGCCATCATGGGCAGTTACAGCAGGGGGGCCATGCCCCAACCCATGGGGTCCATGAGTGGTGCTCAGCCACAGACACGTGGTCCATAAGTGGTGCATCGATGCAGGCAGCTGTGGTTGCGAGAGTTCGGGCACACAATGGCGGACTCCCGCACGCTCCCCTCGGTGCCCAGAGAGCACAGTCCTCAGGTGGGAGACAGGGGGATAGAAGACAGGTGAGTGAGGGGTAAGGTCACAAGGGTAAACATCAATAAAGGCAATGCAAGGTGAGGTGCGTCTGGAGACTGAGCGGAGAAAAGCTCGTCCCTACCGTACGTCACCCCCTCTGTTACCTACTCTACCCTTGCCCTTACCCCATATTTACAAAATCTACACCCTAAAAATTCGTCACTACTGTCACGTCTTCCCTATACTTCCCCTATACCAAATTCGTCACCACAATCCCTATTTCTAACCAAATTTGCCATCACCCAATTCATCATCAATCCTCATAAGGAGGGAGAGATTGAACAACAAAGCACAATGTCTCACCCACGTCATGATGCGTCTCACAATTCAAACATTTGCACAAAAATAATAAACCCAACAAACCATGGCATGGTGTGGAGCTTTGTCACCTCAGGTGAGTGGATGTAGATGGTGCAAGGAGATTTCAATCCTAACTATCCTCTAAATGACTAACACACTTTACACTACCCGGGGTCTTCCCTGCCAATCCATTGGCCATTTTACTCTATGCGGTTTTAAGAACCAAATTCCCATTGACCAAACTGTGGTGCTTCATCAATTTGGGGTCTCACTCCCCCGATTCAACTCCCTGTGCCTTTGCACAATTTCAGGACTGGGTCGTGTGGCTCTCCCAGCAGGTCTACCCACCTGCACACCTCCACCACTGTAGTTGCCTCCGAGCTTACCTGCTCCTTAACCTAACCTATCTAACTGGGGGAGGCCCTCCTTGGCGCTTACCCCACTCGGTGCCCTCTCTGGCACTGGGCTACCCGGGTCCGTCCTCCGGATCCTCGGGCCCCATCCACAACTCTAACGGCTCCCAGAGCCCACCTGCGGCCTCACCTGGCCGACATCCTAACAGTGGCGGAGTGCCCATTCAACTACACACACTAACAGGCCACACGCCCAGCCATTTCCACGACACTAATGCACCCATCCAAACAACATTCTTCCACACGCACCACAGATGCCAATATCCAACCACAATTTACCTACTCCCTCTACCTAACTCTTAAACTACCCTCCCCGGGTATTCGTGATGGGGGTCCATCCTCCCCATCCACTGCCTTCGCACCATCCACTCCACTCCACAATTTCCACCATACTCTCTCCACACCATCCATTCCATACTCCATATATTCCAGACCATTTATTCCATACAACCATGCTCACCTGTATTGGCACACCTGTGCCATCACTCGTACACCTGGTGCTTCCTGCACCCTCCTTCCTCCAAGACCATTTGCTTAACACAACACTCAATCACCAATTACTCACTCATGCACTGCTCCATCCACCTGTTCACTTGCACACCTGTGCAATCACACCTGGTGCCTCCTGCACCCTCCTTCCTCCAGGACCATTCATTCAATACAATGCACAATCAATTATTCCTCATACACTGCTTCATACACTTTCGATTCTCAAAACCATTGCCTCAGGCACCCAGATTTTCCCACGCTCACACACACATCTCTCCCGAGCATTGCCTAGCAATTCCTCATTTGCTCGATATCAATACTCTCACACACAAGGCATCATCTAATCTACCTGGTGCCCTGCTAAAACTCGTGCTTCCCCGTCGCCCCTTACATTATTGCGCTCCCTCGTCATTATAATCCAACTACCCTCTCTATGTCCCCACTACCTGTCCAATGTCGCTACTTAAATCTCCAGTTACCTATGGTCAATCTCTAGGTCCCTATACATTATCCAAACCCTCCCTTGGCGAGCTTACACTGCCAAACCCCATAAAACTATAGCTCCTTTGCCCCCTTGTGTGAGAGATGGCAGAGTTGCCATCCCACCACATCGGGCATCTCCTACTACAAATTTTGCTCATCCAATTCCAGCCAATCAAAAATTTGCCATTCACTGCCAATCATTCTACCAATCAGTTGCCAATCAAATTTTTGCCAATCACAAATTTGGCTTTTCCAATTTGCTACTGCTACCACCCTCACACGTCTACTCACTTGAGCCTCTCGGTGCGCCAATTCATTTCCAAAGCTCGGCTTCGCAAAGCCGAGCAATGAATGCGGCTGGTTTGTTGCCGGCGGTTGGATTCGTCCGGCATTCGGTGCAGGGAAGGGGGCTTACCCGGGCCGAGATTCCACGCACCATCTCGGCACGGAGCCGTCCGATGGCCCGATCTCGCCCTGCCGGAACGCCTCAACCACAAGGGGTCGCCGTGACGACCCTTCCGACCGGACGGCCCGCTCCACCTAGCGGAGCACAGACGCGACCGTTCGGAGCGAGGCCCGGCGTGGATCCCGTACGGCGGTTCCTTTGAAACCGCCGTGGTTACGATCCCCGCTGGTTCCTGCGGCGCACAACGCCCGGCACCAACCGAGGGCTCGCTTCGGCTAAAAGTCGACCTAACCGCTATCCCGTTTAGCGTCGATGCTCCACTTGCATGCTCACACCCCGCGTTCCGTTCCCTGCTCACACATCCAGCTGTCTCCGTGCTCTCCGTCATTGCACCTTATCTTACACACCCCCCAGGTACACCCATAGACTTCGTCACACACCTGACCACCGCACACCTTAGCACACACTCGTCGTTCGCACACCTCACCAACACACCTCTTCGCGCCCACTCCTCGGTCACATCCTCTGTGACAACCACGGGTGTGCTCTCCTCCGCACACCCAATCACGTGCTCCACTACCAACTCAAACGTGCATTCCCACACACGCTCGACCATTCCAGGTGTGCATCCTTCCATTCCAGGTGTACATTCTCTCTCACCTGCCACAACCAACTCGTGCTCCGTGTCACTCTCACTACTCTCACCACCACACTCGGTCGTGCATTCACCCTTACTCTCGACAGCGCACTCTGTAATCATGCACTCCTCTGTTACACACCTTTTTCACGCATCCTCCTGCGCACACTCTCCCGTTACGTCCTCCGTAACACTCACCACAGGTGTGCACTCTTTCGTTACATCCCCTGTAACACTCCCCATCACGCGCTTCCATGTGCCCCCCCGCACACGCGCCACGACCAACTCGCTCTCGACAGCACACTCACTCCTCGGCGCGCACTTTTTCCTCACACACCCCATAGTCGGACATCCTCGCACACCTCCTCCTTCACACTCGGTACCTGTCGCACACTTCACCAGCGGCCTCTCACGAACACCCGGGTCTAAACCAACACCCAAGCCGACTGAATCTCCCCTCACGCCATATACATTTCCGAGTATATCGCCACTCACCTTGGCACCTCGTCCCCGCTTCTCCTCCGCCACCTGCAAACTCTTTATTTGGTTAGTGAGCACATCATCATGATTTGAGCACAGACCTTGCACATATTCCATTACTTCCTCCTTTATCTCCCTCTTAGTTTCCCTCCGTCTCTTCTTAATTTCACTCACCCCCTCTTCCACATCCTCTAACTTTTTCTTCACCTTTCATTTCCCGGTGCGCCCCCTCAATTTCTTCCTCGAAGGCCACCTTGGTCGTCTCTATGTGCGTCCTCACCTCCCGTTCTTTCATCTCCATTGCCTCCGTTACCTCGTCCAACCTCTTTGTCAACCCCTCATGTACCATCCGACATTCCCTCTGTCGCTGTGAGTTCGTTCTTTATCTCCTTCTGCGTCGCCTTTAACCCCCCGATTACCGCAGTGTTCTTCTCCACCTGCTCCACTAATTCCTTTTGTCCCACTGTCAGCTGCTCTACTCCCCTTGTCAGGTCCTGTATGCCCCCCTGTAACCTAGCCGTACTATTTCTCACCTCTTTCTCCATACGCTCCTCACCTCGCTTTACCTTCTCGTGTACCCCCGCGAACTCCTCACTCACACCTCGTCTGATCTCCTCCCCCATTTCTCCCATCTCTTTGGTAGATGCTGCCCTCATCTGTTCCAAATCATTCCTCTGGGCATCCAATTTGGTTTCTAACCCGATTTTCACCTCCTCTATTTGCTCGCCCATTTGTTTAATTTCCCGGGCGGATTGCTCCCCTATTTCCCTCAATTTGCCTTCCATGGTGTTTTCTAACCCCCCTAACCCATTCTTCACCTCTTCCATCTGGTTCTCCTGGGCAGCCATTCTGTTTTCCAACCCCGTTAACCCCTCCTTCATTTCTTTCATCCCATTCTCTAACCCCTCAAATTTGTTGTCTAAACCCTCAAATTTATTGTCTAACCGTTCACTGGTACCCCTTGCTTCGTCCCTCATTCTGCTTTCCATCCCTTCGATTTGGCCTCCCAACCCCCTGTTCTCTTCCATGAGGGCCCGCATTTGCAGCATGAATAGGCCCCAGTCCATTGGCGGCGCTGCTACGGTCACAGCGACGTTTGGTGCCGCTGCAACCACGTGCGCGAGGGCGCCATCTTGTGTACCTGATACCCCCTCAACCACGTCCTCATTTCTCTCCTCCCTCTCCCCCATATACACTTCCCTGGGGTCCTGGGTCGACTCTAACCCTTCTATCTCTCCCACCGGCACCCGATCGCCTTGACCATCCATGGCACGATTTTAAATTTAGGATGTTATAAAATAAAATTTTGGGCCACTCGTAATTTGAGCGTGCTAAGCGTGCTTCAGGTCCGAATCCGACACTCCTGACACCAATTGTTACGGAACCCAACGTCGGCCTCTGTTCCCCTTATCGAGGGGGGATTAATCCCCTCGTCTATGACTGGCCGACGTGGTCCCTGATGCTGCACAGCTCCCTCCAGAAAGGCAGGTGCGCAACCCCATTCGCGTCCGCTGACAGATGTTAATTGCCGAGTGGTTTAGCAACCGCGGCACGAACCATTTAACAGAAACTAAACCCGATCCTTAAATGTTGGCCAAAATCGCGCCACAGGTATTCAATGAGGGAAAAGACAAGGATGAAACGGATGTGAAGAAGAAGAAGAAGACAAAAGTAAGAAGAACAAATATGATTTATTACTATTATTTACAAGTCAAAAAGAAACCAAGGAAGGAGGAAGAATAATAAAATAAAGACAGAAGGAGTAAGAAGACACACTGCAAATATTAGCTTACCTATAAAGTCTTACTTAACCCAGGACAAGACACACAAAACAGACGACAATCAAACTCACACGAATGGGGAATGGAGGCAGGAACGAATGGCTGGAAGGAGAGGAAGGTTCAGCTGGACGCTGGCTGGAGCTTGATCCCGCACGGGACGTCGGGCTGGACCTCGACGGCCACCGATGCCACCGCAATCTGGTTCCCGCGTAGCAGCGGGTCGAAGCTGCGTGGTCTCAAAGCTGCGTGGTGGATTCAAAGCTGCGTGGTGGACTCAAAGCTCATCTCCCATCTGCCGCATCTCTCTCGTGGGGGCGTTGCGTGACGGGTTCTCTCTCTGCAGAACTGCTCGTGGGGGTACCTTACTCATCTCTGGTGGGGGCGTCGGGCCGCGGGTTATATCGGCCACACCCTCAAACCTTCGCGAACCTCCCCGAGCGTTCTCTCTCCACCCTCTCAAGCCAAACCCCTTGTACTTGGTTGGTTGTTCGGGGCTGGCTCACTCCTCCCCTCTATGACGAGGGGGAGACATGCCTTTCTTCTCCGAGATTACCTCGTGGCTAATGGAGTCTTGCGATGAAGAAAACCGCCCAAATGCGGTTGGCAATGGATGCTTTGGGATATGGAGGCTTTGGGAATAGGAATGAAAGAGAATCTATCCTATTTCAATTTGATGCAATGCAGTGTCAACCAGTGGGAACAGAGCCTTCAACTACATAGAATAAGGAGATAACTATTTAAGAGGGTATATGATTGGCTACGTGTATGTATATGGAGTAACTAAGGAGGACGACCTTTGGCCTTTACACACAACACGGAGGGTGATATTTACAACAATTCTCATGACACAACAATAAAAAAAACACAGGATTCTCAAATCCGCAACAATATATATATATATAAATAAATAAAGAGTAATACCCCGGCCTACGTCATTAATTGGTTCCATAAGCCGTGACGTAACTCGGTTTTTGACGTATCCCGGGTGTAATGCCTTTTAGCTCTTTCACGAGCCTCGATCTTGTATACAAAAAAAAAAAAGCCTTAAAATGAAGACAAACACCGTAAAACTAGAGTAAATAACTCACGAAAGTATATAACTATCGCTAAACCTTAAGGGGCCGAGTGGGGTAAAATTTGAGTGAATTAAAAAAAAAAATTCATGTCAAAATACTCTGATGTATGTTCTTTCACAAACATCTGTGATCTCATGAATATTCATAAATTTGTTATAACTCAAAAATTAATCATCAGAATATCTTCAAATTTGGTCAGAATGTCAGGTTTGAGGTGTTGAGTGAATTAATGATGGCTTTTAGAGATACCCCTACTTAAAAAAAATTGAAGTAATGTCACCTTTTTCTGTTTCTTCAAAAAATAATCAGTGTGCAGCTGAAATAAACTGATTTGAAGAAAAGCCATCATTGAAATATTAGGACATCCCTATAATATGTAAAACTGAGGAAAACAAGCGTTACGCCTAGGTCCCCCGTCGGTGAAGTGATGCAAGTTGACAAAGTGGAAGACGTAAGGCGGCCATCTTGGATTTTGACGTGGCGACGCAATTTTCAATAGCGTTCTCCCTTATGCGTAGATACACCCACACACTAGATTAGAAGTTGGTACTTCGCTTATTTTTCAAGATATTCCGGTCACAAGGTTCAGACATACATGGCGGCAGCCATCTTTGATTTTGACGTGGCGACCCAATTTTCAATAGCGTTCTTCCTTATGCCGAGATACATGCACACACCAAATTAGAAGTTGGTGCTTCGCTTATTTTTCAAGATATTCAGCTCACAAGGTTCAGACATACATGGCATCAGACATACATGGCGGCGGCCATCTTGGATTTTGACGTGGGTTGCACCCACACACCAAATTCGAATGCGGTCCTTCCCTTACGCACGCCCGCACGGACACACGGACGGAGGGGAAAACCATAGTCCCCCTTTCGCTCCGCGGTGCGACGGGGGACAAAAAGTAGATTGCCTGAGTTAGTTGTATGGGGTTACAATTTTGCTGACAAAATGCAAAAATGTAAATTTTCAATTGTGTTGAGGAAAATAAATGTAATTTCCTTATTTGAAGGTGTCAATTCTTCAATTTTTGTATTCTCCAGATTGTCAGCTTTCCAGTGATATAGGGTTTGTAGGGGGTAGCTTGTCTGTGAGTGTAGATATGTGCATTTGTTTGATGGCGTGTAAAACCCTGCATTTTATCCCACTTGGCCCCTTAAAGAACACTAAAAACACATTTTGGTCATATTTTTTAATGAGTAATGAACACAATTAATAAATGAATTTGTAAAGAATAATAAATAAAATTAATAAGATTATGTTATTCACCTTAAACATGGCGTCTCTTCTGAACACAAACACACATTTTAGCAGTCTTACCCGGCGGCGCTTTTTCAGTGACGTATGCGAGAATACGTTCCCTATCATGAATGATGGTCGATACCGTCGACCGTGGCAGCCCTAAGGCATAGACCTTATCGCGAATCGGTAAATATCAACAGAGGGCGCTCCACCGCAAAGCATGATGGGATTGAAAAGGAGGCAAAGGTAAACACGAACCCAGAAGAGGAAGCATCTGTCTACGATCGACGCTGTGTTTACGGAAAGGAAGATGGCTGATGTGAAAGAAATTCAGCGTTTTTTGGCATTAAAATCCAGCGATTTAAAGAAATATTTGAGGGAAAGGGGGGTTGCCATTGGAGAAGAGAAACAACCTGCTTATGCAAGAACAGTTCCTGAATGTTGAAACCTCGATCGGCCATACAAATATCGCCGGGCTGGAACTTGTCCACAATGTTCGTCATCTTTACAATTTTTTTGTCCGACGTGTTTCCTCCTGTAGGTTTGGAAATGTATGAAATTGTTCCGCTAGGTGTAATACCAACAAGGCACTTGAGAGTAGGTCTTGACATATTGGCTGTACACTTGAACAAAACTTGGGAGACGGTGCTTTGTCCTAATCCAAAGCGAAATACGAGGTCCTCCTCGCGAAGATTAAGCCGAAGCTTCATGAGTGTCATGAGTAGTTGATCCTCTAAAGATTGAGATCGCTTAACTCCGGGTTTTGTAGTATTGTTTATTTGCCAGGTCTTGTCTTCCATTGATAATTTCCTTATAATAATGAAGGTTCTGTGCATGAGGGGATACTTCTGCTAATAACCACTTAAACAGGTCATAACTAGGTAAACCTGCATAAAGTTTCACAAGTTCATCACAGTTTGCTATGTCCGAAACAGTAAGCTTCTTGTTACATACTGCAATGGCGGCTTTCAGTTTTGCGACGGTGTCGTTGGCTTGCAAATACTGGCTCATGAGCTGATCACAGTTCACAGTTAATTTGTCACAGTAAAAAAGTCCTAAAAGTAGTTTAAAGTGGTGAGGATCACGTAGTGTGTCAATGTAAACAAGCAGTCTGTCAAAGTGGCAGCGACCGCCGGCGGCGCTATTGCCCCTTTCCGATCCCATGACGCATTGCGGTTCCGATTCGCGATAAGGTCTTTGCGCTATCACCGACACTTTTTCACCTTTTTCATACCTTTTAATCAGATTTAACTTATCTTCCATCGTAACCACAATCCGCTTCGAAACACTAGCATTATCCTTCTTAGGACCCATGGCTAACACAGACACAGTAAAGGAATACTGTACGTCGCCTCTGTTTTGAATGAGAACCAGCAGCTGCGCGTACATACAGTATACTGTACGTACATTTTAATATATTTTTAATGTGCTTTTTATTGTATTTTAAATTGTTTTTTAGCTTCTTTTATTGTTAATTTATGTACTATTTTATTTATTTTAAATATGTTTTTAAGGATTTTTTTTTCACCTCCGTAGGAGTGACGTAAAGTCGCACATAATGACGTTCGCTGAACTGAAATTTACTCTAGAAGAGTGGCGTAAAGTCGGATTTGACGTAGGTCGAAATGGCGTAAAACGGGGTATGACTGTATATATATATATATATATATATATATATATATATATATATATATATATATATATATATATATATAGTGAAACCTTGACTTACGAGTTTAATTCGTTCTGTGACCGAGCTCGTAACTCAATTTGCTCGTTTCTCAAATTAAATTTCCCCATTAAAATGAATTGAAATGCTATTAATCCGTTCCAGCCCGCCAAAAACCACACCAATTTTTAAAAAAATATACAGTATATATAAAAATATCTCGCGCTTTATATTTCACCTGTATGCAGCATACAAGTTGGCAGGATGGCCTGGACTGGAGGTACTCACACTTGACTCTAAACTGTCCAGCCTGGGTTTGAATCCCGACCCAGCTATAACCTGTCATGTCGGTGTTTCACAGGCAGGGTGATTCATCAATGTGTGTACCGCTAAACTGGGCGCCCCGTTTGCGTCCCATTAGTTGTTGGATGTTAAGGATCTCACCGTGTCTTCCACAAAGAGAAGGCGAGCTATCGCCGGCACTCTGAACAAGTTGTGGCCTGGCATGCTCTTCTCCTCTGCCGTTATATACGTCCTCCTCGGCATCTTTTTCCAGAAGAGCCCTGTCTCGTCACAGTTGAAGATTTGCTGGGGGATGTATCGTTCGGCTTCTATCAGTTCGGCAAAAGTTATAATAAAATCTTCAGCTGCCTTCACATCTGAGCTTGCTGCCTCACCATGCCTGACGACGGAGTGAATGCCGGTCCTCTTCTTAAAATTATCAAACCATCCCCGACTGGGTTTGAATGACTCTTCCGATGCCTCATCCGTTGATGTTCCCGCCGTCTGCTGCACCAAATCCCCGTAAATGTCTCGGGCCTTCTCACACATGATGCTCTCGGTCACGGTATCTCCTGCGAGCTGCTTCTCCATCAACCACACAAACAACAACTTCTCCATCAACCACACAAACAACAACTTCTCCATCTCTTCATGGACAGAGGTCTGGAGCTTTGAAATAATCGTAACGCCCTTGGCTGGCGTTATAGCCTTTATCGACTCCTTCTGCTTCAAAATCGTACATATCGTAGAAGTACTACGATCGTACTGCCTCGCCAAGTCGACAACACGCACACCTCGCTCATGTTTTTCGACGATTGCGTGTTTTATATCCAAGCACATCATCCTCTTCTTCTTCTCAGTACTGCCCTTGGCACTCAATTTCTCAGGACCCATGGTTAAAACTAAGAAATTTTCCAAAATAACCAAAATGCGAAAACAAAGCAGCAGCGATATACGGCAGAGATGCTTGCACGGCAAGATAACCACGTGACCGGAACCCACCTGGTGGCGGGTGGCGTAAGCTCGTAATTCAGATCTCGGCTCGCATCTCAAAGCAAAAAACCGCCCGAGCGACGGCTCGTATCTCGGAAAACTCGTAAGTTGGTGCACTCGTAAGTCAAGGTTTCACTGTATATATATATATATATATATATATATATATATATATATATATATATATATATATATACACACATGTATATTGTATATATTGTTACGGTCCGCGGTTAAGGATGTTGTTTGCCGAGCGGAGGCACCGCGGCCTAACAGTTTCCCCGATCCACCCGATTCACCCGACGTTGGCCGTATCGCGCCACAGCTATTCAATATGGAAAAGACTAAAACGACGGATGTGAAGAAAAGGAAGAAGAAGAAGACAAAAGGTTGAAAATACTACATAATTTATTTACTATGTACAGGCTCAAAGAAACCAAGGAGGAGGAAAGATAATAAAATAATATACAGAAGCTTTTTAGAGACACAGTGAAAATCACTAGCTTATCTAAACAGACTTAATTAATACCCAGGACAGAACAAACGAAGACGACTCACACGGGGAATGATGATAGGAATGGCAGGTGGATGTTTTGAGGGAGAGGGAGGTCCAACGGGTCCTGCAGCACAATCGGCACGTTGGGCAGCTGCCGTTCCTTCGCGGCCCTGCTCCAAACTGCCGTCCAGGCCCCAAGCGGCTGTTGAGTGTTGCTGCTGTGGACGCTGCTGCTGGCGAGCAAGGCGACGAATAGCAGGCTTTGTGCTTCCCTGGATGATCTCCTTTGAACAAGAATCGCTGCTGGATGATCTCTTCTCTTGGACAAGAATCGCTGCTGGATGATCTCCCTTCTCTCTCTTGGACCTCACAACCCAGCTCTCTCTTGGACCCTTTTACTCAGCTCTCCTCTGACGACTCAGCTCTTTTCATGGACCTCACCACGCAGCTCAGCTCTCTCTTGGACCTCACAACTCAGCTTTCCTCTGACGACTCAGCTCTTTTCATGGACCTCACCACGCAGCTCTCTCTTGGACCTCTCTCAACTCCGCTTTCCTCTGACGACTCAGCCCTTTTCATGGACCTCACCACGCAGCTCAGCCTTGGACCTCACAACTCAGCTCTCTCTTGGACCCTTCTTTGCAACTTCTTGCGCGCACACCTTTATAGCGCCTCTGGCGATTAAGCCGCCGGCCTTCAGGACACGCCCATCGGTGTGCTCACCTCGGCCATGGTTGGTCGCGCGACCCTCTGGCTCCGCCCTTGATGACGACGGGCGGGCACGCCTTTCTTCCCCGACCCTGCCTCGTGGCCAATGGCGGCAATTGTAGTTGGCAATGCGAATGGCAATTGACGAAAGGGGAAATGGAGGTTTTTGGGGAATGGGAATGAAGAATGAAGGGAATCTATCTTTTTCACTTGGTGCAATGGAGTGTCATTCTAATGGAAGACAAGGCCTTACCCTAAAACACATAATAAGGATATAAACTACTGAACAAGGGTATTATAGTGTCCTTCAATGGATGCTTTATGGAATTAACTACCGGGACGCCCTTTGACCTTTACACAACACTGGAGGCAGGAGGGGCCAGAATCAAACAATGTTACACAGCAATTTACCACAACACAACACAATAAAAAAATACAATCCTCATATCCGCAACAATATATATATATATATATCTCTTCTCTCTATATTATAAAAGAAAGTTTTTGTTTGTTTGTCTGCGCAAGCTAATCTCCTGAACGGTGAAAGACAGGAGGAAACCTCCTATCTTTCTCTTACCTCTCTCACCAGCCATGGCTCCTCAGCAAAGGACTTCTGCGACTCACTGGGACTGACACAATCTGTCAATTTCCCGAACCGGATCTCAGTCAACGGAGCATCTTCTCTTCTGGACTTGGTTATGACTAACTTCCCTGAAAATGTCTGCTGCTCTTCTTCTGCTCCAATCGGCTCATCTGATCATGTGCTTGTCAAAGTGGACATCTCTCTGACCATTCTCAGAGAGTCTCCTCAGCGTCGACGAGTCTGGCATTTCACTCAAGCGAACTGGCACGGTCTTCAAGCAGCCATCAATCATCTGGACTGGTCTCCCATCTCTACCGCCTCTGACATCAACTCATCCTGGGAATTCTTCCAAAGTAAATTGCTCTCTCTCATGCACAGATTTATCCCATCTCGTCTTCAGTTGTCATACCCTTCCTCCCGTCCATGGTACACGGATTCTTGTGGTGAGGCTGTTGCCCAGAAACAACTTGCCTTCATCTCGTGGAAAGCAAATCCAACGGAAGGAAATCTAATTTCCTTTCACAAAGCCCGAAACAAGTGTGTGTCCACCCTCAGGAGAGCCAGGAAACAATATCTCTCCATTCTCAAGACCGAACTCTCTTATCTGTCTCCCTCTTCCAAATCCTGGTGGCGTCTGGTCAAATCTGTTTCTGGTGTTTGTTCCCCCTCCATCCCCTCCCTCACCTCAAACGGCTACACTGCTGACTCCGCACGTGAAAAAGCTGAATGCCTCAACTCTGTGTTTGCCTCTAAATCTTGTTTCCCAAACCCATCCCTCTCTGTACCCACCGTACCCAGTCGTACCCAGCTGCTCCTGGACTGTGTCCTTTCCTCCTGACAAGGTGGAAAGGTTTCGGTCAACCCTCGACTCTGATTCTGCAACTGGACCTGACGGCATCAGCCCAAGGGTCCTAAAATCCTGTTCTTCCGCTCTTTCACTCCCTCTCTCTGTTCTCTTCACCCTCTCTTTTGCTCAAGGTCATCTGCAATCTGCTTGGAAATCAGCCAACATCACCGCTTTGCACAAAAAAGGTGCAAAAACAGATCCAAGCAACAACAGACCAATCAACCTTCTCCCAATTATCAGAAAAGTCATGGAATCCATCATTGCCTCGGATATGAAATCTTTCCTCTTCTCCAATGGCTTGATCTCTGATCATCAATTTGGTTTCAGACCTGGTCACTCTACTCTGGACATGCTGCTTCTGCTTTCTCAACAATGGATGGAGGTCCTCAATCCCAAACAGGAAATTAGAGCTGTCTCCCTTGACATATCACGTGGCTTCGATACGGTCTGGCACCCCGCTCTGCTCACCAATCTCTCCGCCTTTGGTATCCATGGAAATCTCCACGCATGGCTGGCGGACTTCCTCTCTCGTCGTAGTCAACATGTGGCCCTGAATGGGTTTCTCTCATCTCCTCTTCCTGTTCAGGCTGGAGTTCCCCAAGGCAGTGTTCTGGGCCCTGTGCTTTTTCTGGTCTTCATCAATGATCTCTCTGACTCTCTTGAAAATCCTCTCTGTCTCTTTGCTGATGACTCTACTCTCTGTCGCTCCATTCCTCATCCCTTAGATCGGCAGTCTGCAGCCTCTTCACTCTCTGCAGACCTGGACAAAATCACAGACTGGGCAAACAAGTGGAACATGTCTTTCAATCCTGACAAATCTCACACTCTTACGATGTCTCTCCGAAAAGACCGACTGGACAACCCTCCCATCCACTTTCTGAAAAATCCTCTCCAAGAAGTTCTGTCACTCAAGCTTTTGCGTCTCACTATCTGCCATGATCTTTCCTGGGAAAACCACATGTTAAATCTGGCCTCCAAAGCCAGTCGCCGACTGGGCATCCTCCGCCGTGCGAAGTCCTTCCTTGGCACACCTGAGCTCCTCACCACAAACAAGGCTTTCATCCGCAGCTCAATGGAATACTGCTCTCCCCTCTGGGCTGGTACTCCTGCCTCACACCTAGCTCGTCTTCACGCTGTTGAAACCAAAGCGTTCAGAATCATTGGAATCTCCCGCGATGAAGCTAACTCCAAGGGCCTTTCACTCACTCACCGCAGGCAGGTTGGTGGTCTTTCAGTCTTCTCCCGACTCCTCTCCAGCCTTGCCCCCCCAGCTCTCTCTGGGCTCTGTCCCCCAAATATTCCTACAGGTCGCACAAGATATTCCTGCAACCCTCTTATGGTTAAACTGCCAAAATCAAGACTCTCTGCTCACCTTCACTCCTTCATTCCTCTTTTCTCCCGCCTCTGGAACAAACTCCCTCACTCTCTTCAATCCCACTCCTCCCTCCATGTCTTTAAAACAGCTGTTCACCACCATCTCTTATCTTCCCCCATCCAAAACCTTGATCTTTTCTACCCCCGCTAATTTCACCCCAAATCCACTTTTTTGAAATACCAACTTCTTTCCTGGAAGTCCTTGGTGTCCTTGTGTTTTATCCCCGGGTGTCCCCGGGAAGGTTATAGGCTACGTGGCGAGGCCGGTCGAGGCCGCTTCGGCCGGGCTGGGCCCATTTCGCAATTAAAAGCTGAGCTGAATTATAGTAGTCAATCTTCTACGGCTCGAGTAAAAGCTGAATTATAGTAGTAAATTCATTCAAAAAGAACCCGGGCAACGTCGGGTGTTTTCGGCTAGTATATAATAAAAGGCAATGTCTGTTTGTGGTGTCGTTAGGTATGCCTATCCGTATGCGCCTACTTTGAGGTCTTAATAGTGCACAACTAGGGGTAGTTTTATATGGGGAATCCAATGGCAGTCTTTAAAATTACTGAAATCGCACCCCCCGAGCGCGAACTCAAAAAAAACAAACCCAAAAAGGCGGGACCACGAAATATTTGACCTTATAGAATTATATTGGACAATGTAAATAGTCTCCGCCTCCCTAAGGTCTCCGCCCCTCCGAATAATCCTATATAAGCTGTGGCGTTACTTCAACATTCATTTTAATGGCGAACGTTTTCGCCACGTTTCTTCATTAATATTATTATTCCTATTTCTCCGATTTATTCCTATTTCTGCTCGAACTTCTGCTCAAACTAAAAAAAACAACCCAAAAAGGCGGGACCACGAAATATTTGACCTTTCTAGAAGGGTCAATTTTTTTTTACCCTTTTTCTATTGGACAATTCAAATAGTCTCCGCCTCCCTAAGGTCTCCGCCCCTCCTAGTAATCCTATATAAGCCGTGGCGTTACTTCAACATTCATTTTAATAGCGAACGTTTTCGCCACATTTCTTCATTATTATTATTGTCCCCCATCGCACCGCGGGGCGAAAGGGGGACTATGGTTTTCCCCTCCGTGTGTGCGTGCGTCCGTGCGTGCATGCGTAAGCGAAGGACCTAATTCTAATTTGGTGTGTGGGTGCAACCCACGTCAACATCCAAGATGGCCGCCGCCATGTATGTCTGACGCCAAGTATGTCTGAACCTTGTGAGCGGAATATCTTGAAAAATAAGCGAAGTACCAACTTCTAATCTGGTGTGTGGGTGTATCTAGGCATAAGGAAGAACGCTATTGAAAATTGGGTCACCACGTCAATATCCAAGATGGCCGCCACCATATATATGTCTGAACCTTGAGCGAAATATCTTGAAAAATAAACGAACTACTAACTTCTAATCTGGTGTGTCGGTGTATCTACGCATAAGGGAGAACGCTATTGTCTATTGAAAATTGGGTCACCACGTCAAAATCCAAGATGGCCGCCTTGCGTCTTCCACTTTGTCAACTCATCACTTCACCGATGGGGGACCTAGGCGTAACGCTTGTTATTCCTATTTCGCCGATTTATTCCTATTTTTTTTATTCCGATTTATTCCTACCTTCGAAAATCTCCGATTTATTACTATTTTATAAGTAAAGCGAACGTTTTCCATAAACGAGCGTTTTCCCCACCTCTTCCCATTATCAAACGAAAAGCGAGTTTTCCCTACTGCGATGCCACCCGGGCACCATGCAGAGTGGGTTCATCAAAAATGTAGTGGTCTGAGAGGGTCATTTACCAGTGTGGCAGCTACATTCAAATGTAAGGTGTGCACAGAGGGAGCTGCAGATGGAGGAAATGTTGAGTTGGATCTTGGAGATGGCGTGAAGCTGGAAGGTGTGAAAACATTTTGCTACCTCGGAGACATGCTGAATGGAGAAGGTGGATCAGACTCGGCAACGGTTGCTCGAGTGAGATGTGCATGGAAGAAGTTTCGGGAACTGAGTGGCGTGCTGATGAGGAGGAGAGTGTCGCTGAAGCTGAAGGGAAAGGTGTATGCTGCATGTGTGAGAAGTGTTATGATTTATGGGAGCGAGACATGGGTAATGAACGTAGAGCAGCAACGAAGGCTGGAAAGGGTGGAAATGCGAATGGTTCGATGGATGTGCGGAGTATCGCTGAGAGAGAGGAAGACAAATGATGAATTGCAAAAGATGATGGGAATATTGCCTGTGATTGATGCTGTGAAGAGGAACAGGTTGAGATGGTTTGGTCATGTGTTGAGGAAGGATGAAAGTGACTGGTTGAGAAGAGTGATGGAAATTAATGTAGAAGGAAGTAGAGGACGGGGAAGACCGAGAAAGACTTGGCTAAAGATGGTGGAAGAAGAAATGCGGGCAAGGGGGTTAACAAGGAGAGATGCAGAAAATAGGGCAAAATGGAGAACATTGTCATGGGGACCGCAAGGCTAACCCCCGCTCTCGCAGGGAAAATGGCCTTAAAATGCATGTTGTTGTTGTGTTGTTGATGCCACCCAAAAAGCGGCCAAATTTCGGAAAGTTAATGGACACTTTGTATTTGATGCACGCCTGGAATGTATGACGTCAACACGTACTCTGCCAGGAAGTCAGAAAGACCCGTCACGTATCGTATGGTACAGTACGAGCCTTCGCGTTTTACTTTGAACTCACAGCTGTTTCTAAAGCAATCGGTGCAACTTTGTTTTGTTCAATTTGATCATTGAAATTCGCTCTAATTCTAAACAAGGGTGACAGCTACTCAAGGTTTGGGGGTTGTATAGAGTACAGTCCAACTATAATCGATCCCTCAGGCCAAAGTTCGCCAACAGAAGCGAATAGCTGTTGCTGTTGCTTCTTCAGGCATTGCTGCCACCTTACGTCCAGGAGGTCGTTCTGCCCATTCTGCATTCAAGCTTCCGGTAGACCTAGCCATCAATGATGCCACTGTTTGCAGGATTACCAAAACTTCTGGAGCTGGTCAAGTTCTAAAGAGATGTCACTTAATTGTTTGGGATGAATGCACAATGGCCCATTAAAGAGCATAAGAGGCACTTGACAGAACATTGTAAGATTTGTGTAATTGCAAGGCCCCAATGGGAGGAGTCACTGTTCTACTGTCAGGTGACTTTCGGCAGATATTGCCTGTAATTCCCAGGGGAACCAGAGCTGATGAAATCCATGCTTGCCTGAAGTCATCATTCTTGTGGCACCATGTCAAGACCATGACCCTGTCAACAAACATGAGAGCACGTCTTTTTGGTGATCAGCTTTCTGCTCAGTTTGCTCAGAATCTGCTACAGCTTGGAGAAGGGCGAGTAACTGTACTTGCTGATGGTACCATAAATCCAGCTGCGATCAGCACTGTGGTCATTTCAGTCAACGATTTGATAGGAAAGGTGTTCCCAAACTCACAGCACCATTATCAAAATCACAAATGGATGTGCGAGAGGGTAATTCTGGCACCAAAAAACATCACAGTCAATGCAGTAAACGAGCAACTCTTGCAAGCAATACCTGGAGACTCACGTACATACAAATCTGTTGATACTGTTGTTGATCAATCTGAAGTTGTAAATTACCTCACTGAATTTCTTAATTCGCTAGAACCACCTGGCCTGCCTCCTCATCGGGTTGAACTTAAAGTAGGATCACTAATAATGCTGCTACGCAATTTGGATCAGCCTCGACTGTGCAATGGCACAAGACTTGTGGTCATGAAATTAATGCCCCATGTTATTGAGGCCACTATTCTCACTGGTAGTGGCAAAGGTGAGGACGTCTTCATTCCTTGCATTCCTCTCATACCATCTGACCTACCCTTTCAGTTCAAGAGACTTCAGTTTCCTATCAGGGTCAGTTTCGCCATGTCTATCAACAAATCACAAGGGCAAACATTAATAGTGGCAGGATTGCATCTAGAAGAGTTGCTTTTCTCATGGTCAGCTAAATGTAGGCTGTTCCTGAGTTGGAAGTCCCTGCAATCTTTTTGTTTACACTCCAACTGCAACGACTCACAACATCGTCTATACTGAAGTGAAATTGCCTGCCATAAGTGGGGCTAAATTATCCAAAATATCCTATAGCTATATATAGGTCAATTGCGAAATAAGCTATGACTAATAAGCAGTTGCGGACCATCAGTGGTGGTGCTATTAGAGTGTGGCTGGACTGCGAGTCTGGCAAGCTCTTAGTTCTAAAAAAAGGTCACAATACTCAATGACGGTATTGTGTCAAGGCGGGTGCACCTCATAGTCAGGTTCACTATGTCAATAAATTATATTTCGTTCAAAATCATGGTAGATTAGCAAACCTATACATTATTGGAAAGGTTTTAGCATAAGGAAACTAAAAATCAATGTTTACATTTGGAGAGATACCTGTATGGCGGCCATTTTGGATTTTCAAAATGGCCACTGTAAAATACATATTTGTTCTATTTCTGCCTCTAATTACCCTAAAAACTTTTTAAAATATACTAAACCTATATTTTCAGGGACAAGGAATCCAATGAAAGTATCAAATTAGTGCTATGGGGAATGGTAAGACACAAATCAAAGGTTTTGAATTGCAAAATACTGTCTTTATTTTCGCGATAAGTTGCATAATCAAATACATGTTATCATTTTGTACAGGCAGTTAATAACATCAAAATGTGTCACAATAATTCATATCACCAAACATACACAGGCAGTCAGCAAAATCATATATACACATGCAGTCAGTATAACTTCACATCTACACAGGCAGTCAATGACAAAATATACACAGGCAGTCAATGGCATCAAACATACACGATTACAGAATATGCCATTTAGAGTTCGTCATCACTGTCCTGTGTGTCGTATCCGACAATATAGTCCGCATCGTTTTCACAGTCCGTTCCACACAAGCAAAGGTCGGTCAAATTGATTGCAAATCGAATTGGTCGAATGGTCGATCGAATCGAATTCGATGAATCGAATCGAATCGATCGAATTGGTCGAATGGTCGATCGAAGCGATTGGTCGAATTGGTCGAATGGAATTGGTCGATTATTCGAATTGGTCGAATCGGCAAATGTAAACATTGATTTTCAGATTTTCCATGTAACAACGTTCCAAAATGTATAGATTTGCTAATCTACCATGATTTTGAACGAAAAAACATAGTGAACCTGACTATCACCATGAAGGTGCCAAATGCCTACAGGAGTAAACATGGAATAAAAAAATCCGAGTGGCTGTTGGGAACCCACTCATAACCCAAATTCCCATAAAACCTCGCGAGCGAAGCCGGGTACTTCTGCTAGTGTGTGTATGTATGTATGTATGTATGTATGTATGTATATATATATGTATATAAATATATATATATATATATATATAATATATATATATATTATATATATATAATATATATATATAATATATATATATATTATATATATATATTATATATATATATATATATATATATATATATATATATATATATATATATATATATATATATATATATATATATATATATATATATATAAAAATAAATAATATATAAATATATAAATAATATATAAATATATATATAATATATATATATACATATAATATATAATATATATATATATAATATATATATATATATAAAAGTTCAAAACACACCTGGTCACAAGTGTGCCGCACTGACCGGGTCCTCAGTCGAGGTCCTCAGCATCATCCCGTTTCGGCCCTTCAACTTCGATACGGTCAGCTAAGGTGGGCGAGCAGGGGCACATACACATCCACATGCAGCAACTGCACCTGGATGCGTACATACCGCCACCCCCAGCCAGTGCGAACAACAACAACAACAACACCTCTTTTATGGCCGAGGCCTTTTTTATTATAAAAAAAGGTAAAAAAACACGCTCAAAAATCAATCCATCAATAAACCCATCACCATCACCACCACACAAGAACCCAGGAAAATCAAAAACCAAGAAATCAAAAGCCAAGAAACAAGATATCAAACAATAAATAGGAAAACAAAGAGAGAAAGCAAACCAAGATCAAGAAACGAAAGAAAACAAGGTTCAAAGACCAAAATGAAAATCAAATCAAACTCAATAAACCATAAATCATAAAAACCAAAGTCCATCATCCCTAGCCAAACCCCCAAAAACCCCCTCTCCCACCCCAGGCAGCAGACACCTAACTCTAACTAACCAAAGGGGAGGGAGAAAGGAAAGAAGACCCTATCCCCCCTCCCACCCCCCCCCCCCCGAAACAACCAAAGAAGGGACACCTTAAAACAATAAGGGTCAAGGGGCCTTTTTTCCTTTGCATACCGAAATCAACAACCGGCTGCTAACCGCAGCCGGGAACATGCAGCCACAAACACGTTGAGGGCTCGACCCACTGCTGGAAATAATAATGAAAGAAAATAAAAATCAAACCAAGGCAAAATCAAGCAAAATCAAGATCAAACAAAAGGAAACCCAACTGCCCCCACCCTCCCCAGGCCGCGCCCGGGAGGGCCCACCCGGAAGATGCCCCACAAGGAAGGCCCCGGCTCCCTGAGCTGCCCACGAGGCGTGAGTGTCCCAATGAGAATCACCGCCCGACAGGGCCCGCAAGCACACCTGCCGGAGCACCCCCAACCTTTCCAAGCCCGGGCGGCAAGCTCGGTCAGGGACTACGGCTGCACATGACTGTCGCCCACACATTTGGAAGTAACCTCCCGCGGGACCCCCCACCCCCCCTTCACCACGGAAAAGCCCGGCCGTATTCTCCGCTCCAGGGAGGGCTTTACGACACACCTGACGCATCGTTGCGGCCAGCACCCCGCCCCGTCGCCCGCAGGCTGTCGCCAAGCCTGTACCTTTGGAGGCAGGATTGGGCCATGCCCCATATCTGCCCAGGGACCCAACCACACCCTGGTATGGAAACCTCTGGTTCTCGCTCGCCACAAGACGGTCTTGATTATACAGACCGTTCTCCAGGCCTGCCGCCACTTGCGGACAGGCACTGGTTGTGGTAGGAGCCCGCTAAACGCAAAGACGTCCCGGCTGACCATCACCAGCCAAGGCACATAGCATTCGAGGAGGCCAGCCGCAAGCGACCAGACCCCCTCGGCGACAGGGCAGTCCCAAAGGACATGCCTGACGGTTTCGTCCCCTGTGCATCCGGGTCGGGGACACTGGACCGACACGTTCAGGTCCCTCTGGAACTGAAACACCCGGACCGGAAGACACTCATGGGCGGCTTGCCACGCGACGTCCTTCTGGTCGTTGGCGAGACAGCGAGCCGAAACGTTCTCCCAAACCTTCCTCGCCGTACGTTCTGCGAGAGGCCTTCCGCGAAGGATACGCACCTCACACAGCACCTGCCTTGGGCGCAAGTGATCCAGGACCCGTGACAACTGCCAACCGATGGGCCGACAGGTCAACAGGCCCTGCTCCCGGGCGAACCCCTCAAACATCCGGAAATGCCCCGGACACGACCCGGAAAAAGGCCGAGACAGCGGGAGGGACCGCCCTTCCAACCGCGCGACGGACGGCCCCAGAAAGAAGAACAGAAAGTCCCCGCGCCAGCCGGCGACCCGGGTCCTCAGACACGAATAACTCCATGAGAGTTCACGCAAACGCAGACATACATACAAACACCGGGCAGGGGACACCCTTCCCACCCAAGGACGGGCTCATCTTCACAACCCTCCTACTCCTGCGCTCTGCTCGGGTACCCCAGAAGAAAGTGAAAATTATTCTTTCTAGAGCCCGTCCCACCGCAGGAGGAGGTGGGGAGATTTTCGCCAAATACAACAACTTACCGATCAAAACATTCTTGATAACTAAATTTCGCCCCTCCATGGTTAGGCGACGAGACCGCCAAGAAGCGACCTCCAATTCCAATCCCCCAATGACCGTTCGCCAGTTCTCAGCGGCCACGCCGCCTGGGTCAAAGCAGACCCCGAGGATCTTTAATCGATCTCTCCGCTCCGTGTACGGGCAAGGGGGGCCGGAGCCCGTCCTGTGCCGACCAAAGTGCATGACCTCACTCTTCTGAGGATTGATTTTAGAAGAGGAGGCCAACCCAAAACGCTCGCAGAGACCCACCAGTCTGCACATGGCGACTGCATCGGTGACAAACACCGACACGTCGTCCATGTACAGACTCACCTTTAGGCGCTCCCCATGGGTTCCGGGAATCCACAACCCAGGGAAGGATGGGTCCGCTCGCAGTGCACAAGCAAACGGTTCAATACAAAGGACAAAAAGGACTGGTGACATTGGGCAGCCCTGCCTGACCCCAGAAGCGACTGGGAAGGCTCCCGAAAGGTGTCCGTTGACCAAAACGCGGGCTTCAATGTCCCTATACATCAGTTCTACCCAATGCATCAAATTTGGCCCAAAGCCAAAACGGTCCAAAACGGCCATCATGTATTCATGTGACACTCTGTCGAAAGCCTTCTCCTGGTCCAAACTGACTATGCTCAGTGGGAGGCCTCTCTCCTCCGCTAGCTGGATCGCCTCTCGAACCAGGCCCAGGCTGTCGGACACTCTGCGTCCCGGAACAGCACAAGTCTGGTCCGGGTGCACGAGGTCCACCATGACACCGTGCACCCCCTTAGACAGCACCTTTGTTAGTATCTTGTAGTCGACATTCAACAAAGTGATCGGGCGCCAGTTGGACAGATCCTCCCGATCACCCTTCTTGTGCACGAGGTTTACGACGCCCCGGCGCATCGAATCTGGAAGCCTCGCAGAGGTGGCTAGCTCCCTCACTACCTGCAGATAATCCTCGCCAAGGACGTGCCAAAGGCGGCGATAAAACTCCACAGGCAGGCCGTCGTCACCCGGGGTTTTATTCGCAGCCAAATCCCTAACAGCGGAGGTCAATTCCTCCAGGCTCACCGGCTCCTCCAATCGCTCCCGCTGTTCGGGGCTCAGATGATTCCTCAGATGGCCGAGAACGTCGGCCATCTGGATTTGGTCAACCGGTCGTTTTTCAAAAAGCCTGGAGTAATAGTCCTCCACTGCTTCAGTAATTTGGTCCGCATCCGAAACACGGCCTCCCCCCACATTAACCTGGGCCAAGTCGCCCCTCTGCCTGGCACATCGTTGGAAGAAAAATCTGGTCCACCTTTCGTTCCCCTCCAATGCCTGCACCTTGCTCCGGAAGATGACGGCCCTCGCCCTGGCTTCGAGGAGGCAAAAAAGCTTCCCCTTCACCCGGCGGATTTTCCCCGACTCGTCCCTCCCTTCGCAAAGTTTCTTATGCAGGCGCTGGAGGTATGCCTGCATGCGCTTCAAACGCTCTCGTTTCCCCGCGGCCCTCATTCACCCGGCCGTACGGAAAAACCCTATGGTCCTACGTTTCACCTCCTCCCACCAGGCTGCCGAGGTAGGGAAGAGGCACCTAACCGTTTCCCACTCCCTATACTTCCGAACGTAGGCACGCACTAAACTGTCATCCTGCAAAAGGCGACAGTTAAGCTTCCAGAGTCCAGAGCGCCGGGGACGCACCCCATTTAATTCAATACCCAGAGACAAACGACAGTGATCTGAAAATGCCACCGCGTGAAGTACCAGGTCCGGGTCGCCAAAATTTGGTGTCAAAAGGATGTAATCAAGCCTAGCCCGACTGGTACCAGCCGCATCGGTCCAGGTGACCTCATTCCTTTCCGCACCCGTGTCCCTCAACCTAAGATCCTGAACAAGCCCTTTAAGGGCCCGCGCCGATGGCCCCAGGGGCAACCTGTCCAATCTTATATTAAAATCTCCCCCGACGATCACGGGGCCAGAGGTGGAGAGGAGGGGCCCCAACTGGCGCAGGAGCTCCACTCTTCCTTCCCCCGTCGTTGGAGTGTACACGTTGACCAGGGTCAGTGGGGTCGAGGACACCACCACCCTGAGCACGGCCAATCGCCCCGGGATAATTTCTTCTAAACTAAGGACCTCGACATTCGGGCTCTTAATAAGGAACCCTAATCCTGCCGCCCTGTTAGTGTAGCTGCCGGACCAATACGACTCTCCGTACCGCCAATTTGCACGGAGGTATCCATACTCACCGTGCGGAATATGGCATTCCTGCAACAGGCAGACATCCCATTCAAAATTGCGCAGTTCTTCAAAAATAGCGATCCTCCGGACCGTGGTACGGACTCCCCGTACATTTAAACTCGTTAGTTTAAAGCTCATAGGTGTTAGTGTATTAATCACCAACACTAGTGCGAACCACGAAAGGGGAGTCATAGGACTTATGAAGCTCCTCCCTCCTTGCCAAGACACGACGAGCTACCATTCTTCCTCCCCCTGCGGTTCTTCCCGCAGCCGGGAGCCACAAGGGTGCCCGGGAGCCAGTCCCCATCTATGCAGACATTCTCCCCGGGTAGCAGGGAGAGGTCCTCCTCCTCAGGGGTCAAATAAATTACCCCCCCTCGCCCGCCACCCGGGGAAGAAAGCCACCAGTCCTCCGCGAGCAAACCCTCCTTGAGGCCCATGGCCGCAGCTGCCCCCGGAGGAGGGATGAGGTCAACGGGTGGGGAACGACTCACGGGGGAACGGGAACGTGAGCGTTCAGGGGAAGACGGCATTTGGGCCCTCCCCCGGAGACCTGCCGTGGCCAACCCCGACTGCACCCCACCCCTACCACGAGCAGGCGATCCCCCAGGCCTGGATGGGTCGCTTGATGCACGGGGGGCTCTGCGCCCCACAGGGGTTTTCTTCTTTGATGTTCTTGTGTTCTTTCCCTGTGGGGCTTTGCCCAGAGGAGCTTTTCCTTTGTCCTGGCCCCTCCTCCGACGCTTTTTCTCCATCCATTGTCCGGGATCACTTTGTTCATAGCCGGAGGAGGAGCCATCACTTCCAGCCTCCGGCAGCGGGGTTTCTGGCACCGAGGATGTTTCTTCTGACCCCGCCACCGGAGCCACCATTCGTCGTGCATCCTCCCCTCCCACCGCAGTGGGCCCAACACCCGGCGAAGCCACATCCAGGTCCTGATCTAACCCTCCCTCCTCCATGTTCTCCTTTCTCCCCACCTCCCTCCCTTTACTTTCTACGGGGCGGGGGGCTGACACACACACAAACACATTAGTCCCCCCCTCCCCGCCCCCGGATGCAATACCCTCCCCTGTCCCTTGGGCAAGCCCCTCCCCCACCCCTTGGGCAACCCCCTTCCCCACCCCTTGGGCAACCCCCTCCTCCACCCCTTGGGCAACCCCCTCCCCCACCCCTGGGGCAACCCCCTCCCCCACCCCTGGGGCAACCCCCTCCCCCGCCCCTTGGGCAACCCCCTCCCCAGCCCCTTGGGCAACCCCCTCCCCCACCCCTTGGGCAACCCCCTCCCCCACCCCTTGGGCAACCCCCTCCCCCACCCCTTGGGCTACACCCTCCCCCACCCCTTGGGCAATACCCTCCCCCACCCCTTGGGCAATACCCTCCCCTGTCCCTTGGGCAACCCCCTCCCCAGCCCCTTGGGCAACCCCCTCCCCAGCCCCTTGGGCAACCCCCTCCCCCACCCATTGGGCAACCCCCTCCCCCACCCATTGGGCAACCCCCTCCCCCACCCCTTGGGCAACCCCCTCCCCCACCCCTTGGGCAACACCCCCCCTGGTCCCTGGAGGCACACCGTCCCCTTTCCCTGTCCCTGGGGGCACACCGTCCCCTGTCCCTTGAGCAACACCCCCACTCCCGCCCGCAGCAGCACGCATCTTGCTCGCGTAACTCTGCGGGCAGGAGCGGAAAGTGTGCCCCGGCGCACCACAGAGGTTGCACCGCACCGCTTGGGTGCAGCGCTCCCTCAAATGTCCCAACTCGCCACACTGGGTGCAGATGTTCACTGTACACCCAGTAATCAAGTGGCCAAGTTGACCGCATCGGCGGCATAATTTCGGCTGTCCCGCGTAAAAGACTTGGCCTCGGTCCATCCCAACCATAATTCCATTAGGGATATGGGTGGCCGTGCCATCCTGCCTCGTCCGCAGCTTTACCCGGAACTGCCGAGTCCCGGTCCAAATACCGAGGCTGTCCCGGACGAGCCGTACTGGGCCTCGGATGTCCGCGTATCGACTGAGCCAAACCTTGACATCATAGTCACTCACGCCTTCATTGTACAGGTGGACGGTCACGACTCTCTCCTGTGTTTCTGAGAGAGCCTCGACCGCCCAGTCTGCCAGTTTCCCAGCAGACCGAGCGGTAGCCCACCGGCGCCAGAACTCGGCAAGTCCCTGCCCTGTTTGAAAGGACACGTCGAAGCCACGGGCGAGGGAGATCAGGCAGAAAAAGTCAACAGCCTTGAACCCCAGCACACCCAACAATACATCTTTACCGAATCTATCTCTAGCCGGCACACTGCAATCCACTTCAACCAACCGAAACCGGACACAATTATGGCGCCTGCTCGCCATGCCGGGGTTCTAGGAGGGGCGGAGGACAACACTCGGGGTGGGGGGGGGGGGGGGGGGGAGGGAGGGACGGGAGACGAAGGGGAGCACAAGACTCCCCCCTGTCTGGTGGGCAACGCCCCCCAAACAGGAGGAAGATGGGGGAAAGCAGGGAGGGAAAAGACTAACGAAAATGCAGGACAAACAAGCAATAATCAAAGCAATAAATAAATAATAAGAAATAAATGCAAACACAGCAAAATACAGGAAACGAAAACACCGGCAGAGAAACAGAACTGGTTCACTCGTGACGGCGCCTCGCATCCAAATCCACAGCACCAAACAAACATGGTGGAACACTCAAACACCCACCTTTATACCCTTCACCACTCACCAACAAAACACACCAGATCATTCATACACACACATACAATACCAACCACCTACCCTTACATCATACACCACTCAACATACAAAAACACACACTCATACAAAAATTAATTCATGCAAAAACACACCCTCACCCACTCACTCATATACACAAAATCTATATAATAATAGCGTAAGGACTCGACTTTGTTATCCCTTTTACGCCGCACCCAGTGACCCGATGCCCACGGCACTAATGGATTTACGATTTACGAACCGCGCTCTTTGTTTATCACGTACAGCCATACTCGAAAAATCTGAATTAGCTGACGTTGGGGCCCAAAAGCATCCGATTAACTGCCGATACGACGCCATCTTATTGGCGTCTGCTGGGTGAAGGCGAAGCAAGCCGTCCGCTGATTGGACAGTCGAAGGCGACAGCAAGCCGTCCACTGAGTGGACAATCCTGAGCATGCATTTGTGCCGGTGTCGTCGATCGCGGTGTACGCTAATCTCATCAGGTGGGTTTACCATAATTTCTTCCAACCGCGCTCTTTGTTTATCACGTACAGCCATACTCGAAAAATCTGAATTAGTCGACTTTGGGGCCCAAAAGCATCCGATTAACTGCCGATACGACGCCATCTTATTGGCATCTGCTGGGTGAAGGCGAAGCAAGCCGTCCGCTGATTGGACAGGCGAAGGCGAAAGCAAGCCGTCCACTGAGTCGACAATCCAGAGCATGCATTTGTGCCGTATAATTTCAACCTCTGATACTGCGTTCATTGTATTATATTCCTACTGCCCTGCCTTGACATTGACGCTTACCAATGCGCCAGTATGGGGCTAATTCCAGTCGATTTACAAATCCGTTCATTTTTTAAAAGTCTATGGTTCTACTGCTGTTCCTTTCCATTGACACATACCACTACGCCAGTGTGGCCAGAGTGGTGCTATGCCGATTCCTATTATGAATCCATTCATTTTTCAAAAGTATATCGTAGCGTTGTCATTTAAGTCGATTGCAATAAATACGTTGTTCATATATGCACTCTTCATTCTCATCTTTCTTCCTAACTCTTACTCGGACAAGCAAATCCCCTATGCCATCCATAATGGTACACTCTATCCATACACCACATCCTCCCTTCCATGGATGTTCCACGGGTTTCGGCTAGTTAGAAATAATAATGGTAACAAAAAATAAATTTAAAAAACCACACACAACCAACCGACACCGTTCGATGTGCCTCCATAAAATTCCTCCATATCCAAAATGAGCCTTTCAAGGCGGCCACGTTGTCATACATCCTCCTTCTTTCTGTCCTATACACTCCCAGCCTAGCAAGAAATGCAGAAAAGGAATTGCCAATATACCCTCTACACCCCACCTCAAATGGCTGACACGAGACCTGCCAACCCTTCTCCCGGCACTCTGCCTCCAGCTCACTGTACTTTCCTCTCTTCCTCTCGTGCACCTCCTCCATGTTCTCTTCCCAAGGTACCGACAATTCCCCTAAGATGACCTGTCTTGTTGCATCTGACCAAATGACAATGTCAGGCCGCAACCTTGTCACACAGATCTCCTCCGGGAATACCAATTGTGGCTTTCGGTCTGCCAATCACAAGCATCTGACAGCCCTCTTGCTTTCCACCTCCTCCTCTTTCCACCTCTTACCATTTGGCCCTCTTTGACAAACCACACCTCTCCCCCATCAGTCTCCTTCTCCACTCTTCTTTCTCTCGACCTCAACACCTCTTGTTGCACCATCTGCACCACCACCGCCAGCACCTGATCATGTCGCCACCTGTATTGTCCTGCTGCCAATGCTACTGAACATGCACTCAGTGCATGCTGCACCATTCCCACACCTCCACACAAATAACATCTCTCCTCCTGCAACAACCCCCACAATCTCAAGTTTACTGGTGACGGAAGCACATCATACGTTGCCCGCAACAGGAAATTCAACAATATAGGCTCCATCCTCCAAATCTCTTGCCACTTCAATATCCTCACCTGCACACCTTCCCACTTAATCCAAGCACCTTGCTGTGCCTGACCGACTGCTTTCACATATCTCCCCTCCTCTTCCTTTCTTCTCACCTCCCTCTCAACTGTCTTCCTCCTCTCTTTCACACATGCCTTAACCCATCGCTCATGCTCCATCCACCCCAAGCCATGCTCCCCATGCTGTACCATCCCCATGACCTCCTCCTGTTGCAACCGCTCCTCCATCTCGTCCACCTCTGCTCTTGCATTCCACTTCCGACTTCCCTTCTTCTCTGGGAGAGCATTCTTTACCACTGCATCACTTGAATCCCACAACATCATGAACTCCCGCACCCTCACCACCTTAAACTCCTCGGTTAATGATGTCAAGGGAAACTGAAGTTTTCCACCCTGACCATAAAAGGCAATGTTCGTCAAACAGCGTGGCACTCCCAACCACCTCCTCACAAACCCACTCACCACAACTTCCATCCTTTCTACATGCCCAATTGCAATATCATACATCATCAATGGCCACAATACTCGTGGCATAAACCCAAACTTCAAACACCATACCTTCAACTTACCTGGCAAACCACATCCATCAATCCTCTTCAAACCTCTCAAAAGCTTGTTTCTGACCTCCTCCACTCTTCCCACATCATTCAACTCCACTGTATACCATCTTCCCAAACTCTTCACAGGGGCCTCTACCAATGATGGAACCACCTCCCCTCCCAGCTCAAACCTGTGCATGTTATCCACCACTCCTCGTCTCACTGCCACACTCCTCGACTTTCTTGCTTTAAATCCCATTCTTGCCCACCGCATCAACCTTTCCAGTCGTCCCAGTACCTCTACTGCTGCATCAGCGGACTGTTGGACCACTGTCAGGTCATCCATGAAAGCAAACATTGCTGGCAACCTCTGACCAGGGGCGAACTCCACTTCTTTCCCATGTCCACTCACCGCACGAATCAACAACTCCATAACCAGCGCAAACAAAATAGGGGAGATGGTACATCCCATCGGGATCCCCACTTCCAACTTCTGCCACTCTGTTACATCGGACTGTGTCGCAAACTGCATCCAAAACTGATCATAATATGCCATCAAAAAATCCCTAAATCTCCGTGGCACCCAAAATAAATCCATGGCATACCTGATCAAGGCATGCGGCACTGACCCATATGCATTCTCCAAATCCAGCCATACCACCGCCACATCCTTCCTTTGCCTCTTGCAACACTTGCCAGACCATTGCCGAGTGTTCAATGCATCCTGGTGATCCTGGTATTCCTGCCTTCTGCACAGAACCATCCACAAAGCCATTCCCTCTGATTAAGCCTGAGAGCCGTGCCGCAAAGACACTCATCAATATCTTCCCATCTACGTCGAGCAATGATATTGGTCTAAACTGCTCCAGTGTCACAGCCTCCTCCTGCTTTGGAATATAAACTCCTTCCACCCTAGTCCATTGACTGGGCACCACTCCTTGCCTCCATACCACCTTCACAGCCTTCCACCGATACTGCCTGATGCCTTCACAACTCTTAAACACCTTGTATGGCACTCCACTTGGTCCTGGAGCCGATGCCGCCCATGCCTTCCTCAAAACTGCCTCAATCTCAGACATCTTTGGCTCTGACAAATCAAATGGAACACCTGGCTCTGTCGGTCTCACCAATCCTTCGATGTCCACTACTTCGTTCCTCCTTGTGTCTGCATACCTGACACGCAGGTGACCTTCCAACTCTTCCTTTGGTATCTTCAGTACACCACCTTGAGACGGCTCCAACAGATCCTTCATAAACTGAAAAGGCTTCTCAAAGAACCTCTTTCTCTTCCTCTGCCTCTCCTTTCTTCGCCTCTTCATCCTTTTCACTCTCTTCAACTTCACCAACCTCATGCTCACCTGCTTCGTCAACACCTCAAGCCCATTCCTCTCCCCTTCCATTGCCCTCTTCCATTTTCCATTCAAACTCCTCAATTCCATTCTCAACTCATGGATCTCCCTCTGCCTCCTGCTCAAACATGCCTTCTTCTCACCCCTCTCGACACACTCTTTCACTCCAAACGTGACACATGCATACTCAAAACACAATCTCATTCATCTTTCTCAATCTATCTTCTACCCTTCCTTTCAACCTATGAAGCACCCCACACATCACTCCATCCATTCTCTCCCATACTTCCCTTTCTCCCATACCTGGCCATTTCAGTCTCCTCCTCACATCCTTTCCCTGCTGAAGTACAACCCCAGGACATAGAACACTGTGGCTTGCTACCTGGCTGTTTCTCCCGGCCGTCTTACGTGTCCTCTTTTCAAAGGCACTGCGTTGCTGTACCTCCTCCTCACCCACCTTATGCACACAACCCATCCGGCTCTGATGGATATGCAATCCTCTCACCGACTCAAACTCACGTCCACACCCACACTTCTCTCGAACCTGCCCTGCCTCCACAGGCACACAATCACCCCATAGACATACATTTCCCACACGATCACTCCCACACCCTTTCCTGGCCTGATGGATCCTCAACTCTCTGATGGATCCGAACTCACGTCCACACTGACACCTTACCAGACTTGCATCCACAATCCATTCTCGTTTGTCAACATCAGTATGGGGGTCCTTATCCGTTTTATCTGTCCGTATATATATATTTATCTGTATTTATCCGTTTTATTTATATATATATATATATTAGAAGGAGTGAGGTGTGTGTGACACATGAAGACTTTTTGGGAATACGCAGGGTCAGATCATGGGCATAACCCCCTCCCCCACAAGGTAATTATCTATGTACTGTCGGACCCCAACATTCACCGGGGATACATTACTGGAAAATGTCGAATCCGCGAATGTCGGGGCAATGCTTTATTAGGAAAAAGGAGGATCGGTTCACGGAGGTTCGTGGTTCATCAGGTAAAATGTTAAAAAATTTACGACCACGAATGCACATTATTAGTTTCATTAAAATGATTACAAATAAATTTCCAAAAGGTTAGCTCACTCTTTTGCCATGAGTGTAGTGTTATTTTATAGAAAATGAACTGTTTGTTTTGCTTTATCTTGTGTGGTCGCCAAAGCAGGTCTTGATCCCAGAAAAAGTTGCCTTTTACTGGCAGGAGTTTCAGCTTGAAGAAAGGTACCGTATTCTGCATTATTTTACGAAAATAGACAGTTTAAGTTACATAATTTTAAACGATCTGGCATTAGTCATCGTATTAGAATTTCATTTTATTTTACATTCAACATAAAAGTGCATTTTTACTTACCGTACCATGAACCAGCCTCGTTGATTGGCGCAACATTTACACCATATATTACATGTTATTTGTGTGCGGACTAAAGGAATTGAAACTTAAAACTAAACAATAGCTATATAATTAAATCCTCACGTGGTTCCTGATCAAACATGTATGATAAAATAATCATTAAAAAAACCAAGCAACCCCACTCCCACATTATATCCCATCTAGAAATCTTCTTCCCTGCCCATGAGAAAGGTTTGTGATAGTCTCTGTGAACCAGGCCTTTTCCTTAAACATAAAATTCCAACAATGTTAACCTGAGATCCCTACCGATAGGTGAAAAGGGATAATCAACAAAGTACGAAGTACCAAGTAGGTCCGGGGGCGGGTGGAAATACATGCTCGACGTAAATGTGTACCGTGTAGCGCCACCTGGCGGTGGTGGCAGAGTGTATTACAATTCCCTTTATTACTGGGGCAACACTGAGGTTAAAGCACTCTTCGCACCGATTACTTCATTTTGGCAAACAGAACGACTAATTGGTCCATCAGCGAAGTGACGGGTAGACTCCGCATATTTTATATACTGTATGTATATGTGTGTGTATATATATATATACAGTATATTGTTGCGGTTTTGAGAACCCACACAGGTAACATCATTAAAGGTTAAAGGTTGCACCCCATAGTTAGGCCACATGCAACACGTAGGTCACCTTAGAACGTTAGTTATTTCATAGTATGTGTTTAGGATAAGGCCATTTCCAATAGTTGCATCTGCGTTGTGTAAAACAAATAAGAGTAGGCCCCGTCCACTTTGCAGCCTCCCTCCACCCGACTCCATTGCGCCTATCCTGTCTGCACCCCATTGCCCCTCGCAGTTTGTTACACTTTGGCTGCCAGCAGCGTTTGCTGCTCTTGCTCGCTCAAACCAGCCCAAAGGCCACGAGGTAAGGCCCGAAAAGGGGGCGGAGCGCAAGGGTGGGGGTGTGGCCACGTCAAGCAGCCGTCAAGGGCGGAGCCGGTAAGACCTCAACAGCCAATCAGGGCTGAGGCGACATCGCCTGACAGGGTGTGGCTAGAGATTCGAGAGGGTTCGCTGGGCGTGGCAACAAAACCCTTCGCGCGAGGCCCCCACCTCAGTTGGGTTATGGGAGAGACGCTTGCAGAGTCAGGAGGAGAAACGCGCTGTGGGCTTGAGTTAAGAGGCGGGCGCTCGAGGATTGAGAAGGACTGCAGCGTGGTGAAGGACTTGCGAGGGAAGCCAAGCATTGCCATTCGTGCAGAAGGACTTGTGTGGAAAGGCGCTTTGGTAACATCATTGGGGAAGTGGCGCATTGTACATAGCGATACCGGGAGCGTGGATAAAGGCGCCGGTACACCTATTGCGTACGCAATATAATCGCCAGCCAACCGACCTTTCCCCGATATATAATTGTCCGCCTCGCGCCTACGCCACGCGGAGAGCTGCCTGCCGTCTTCCATCGCCTGCACAGTACGAGTCGGGGACCGGACGAGTTATGGACGCCATCTTTGGACCCTCAGCCCGACCATCTACATCCCCGTGTGAGTGAGTCTGAGTGCGAACGGACCCGTGTCCAGGGAATAAGTATAAGCCTGTATAAGACTGCCCTGTGTATCTGCTTCTTCCTCTTCACTGTACATTACTTTTCTTCCTCTTCTTCTTAGTGTACAAATTGTTAATAAATTATTGTGTTATTCCTTTTCCTCTTGGTCCGACCGTTTTAGTCATTTCCTCAATTGGGTAAGCGTGGCACGACCATAACCGCTCCAATCGGGTTAGTTCCTGATAACGGCCCGAATCGCAGCTCGCTTCGCTCGGCGTGTCCACTAACGCCGTGGTTCGGGTGGGGTTATTTCCTTGCTTCACGGCCGGTGTTAGTACTTAGGTAATAGGACTAATTCGACCAACAACCCTATTTAACACCGACCGGAAGGAACATGATAGCCCCGGGATCGCGTCGGCCAGTAAAAGGACAAGGTGATTAATCCCCCCTTGATAAGGGGAAGGCCGACGTTTGGAGATCCGCAACAATTAGTGTCAGGAGTGGGATTTGGAACCTGTGACTAAAATTTTTAGACCAAATTTTGGACACCAATTTTGCACATTGGCCGCAACAATTGGTGTCAGGAGTGGGATTGGACCTGAAGTGCGCCTAACGCACTCCAAATTACGAGCGGCCGAAATTTATTTAATTAACATCTAAATTAAATCGTGCCATGGATAGCCAAGGCGGTCGGATGCCGGTGGTGGTAGATGAAGAGGAGTTAGAAATAACCCAGGACCCCCGGGAAGAATTGGGACAATTGGAAGAAATGGAGGATGCAGTTAATGAGGGTGCAGCAGTAGGGGTTGCAGGCGAGCAAAATGGCGGCGCCTCGCACGCGGCCGCGGCAGCTGAGCCCGCTGTGCGACCCGGGTGCAACATTGAATTGTACCTAATTCAACTAATGGCAAAGATAGACTCCCAAAAGGATGAGATGAAAGCTCAGGGTGAGCAATTGGGAAGCCAAATTGGGGGATTGGGTAAGGAGATGGGAGAAATGAGGGCCAATAGTAAGCGAATGGGAAACAGAATGGGGGAGCAATTGGGAAATCAAATTAGGGGATTAGAAAGCAAATTGGGGGGATTAGAAAGCAAATTGGGGGCCAATTGAAGGACGTGGGTGGCCAAATGGGAGAAATGAACGAGGGGATAACGGGGTTGGAAAACAGGATGGCCACCCGAGAGTATCAAATGAAAGGAATGAAGGACGGGTTAACGGGGTTTGAAAACCGAATGGGTGGCCACATTAAAAAATTTGGGAGAGACATAGACCGCAGGTCGAGCGGGAAAGGCACACTGGTATGCGACGGGGTAGCGTGACTTGAGAAGCGCGGGGAAAGCGAGGTTGAGCAAAGCACGGCCGGGTGGACCGGGGTAGAAATCGCGACTCGGGGTATAGAAAAGCCGACGGCCGCTGAATTGGAAAATCTTATTTTATGTGCGCCAGCGGTCGTCGAGCTGAATAAGGAAAAATAAATTATAGTTGCAATTGGGGTTGAGGAGACGGCAGAGGTAGTACATGAATTGAAGAAAGAGATGGAATTTGTGCAAAGTCTGTGCTCACATCGTGATGCCGTACTTGCTAACCCCACTGGAAGTTTGCATCTGCGTGAGGGGAAAAGGATCCCGAAGGTAAGCAGGGCTGTATATGGCGCGAAAAGGTTTGGGCGAAAGGATTTTTCGCGCGCTTGGGATCCCGACGTTACCCGGGCGCTTGTGGGAGGTCCATGGTGCGCTGTGTGAGAGCGAATGGCGCGCGTGTGCGAATGGCACCGGAGCGCGAGTATGAAACAGAGTGTGAAAGGGAGAGTGAGTGCGACAGAGTGAGATGGATGGAGAGAGTGTGCGAGGATGCACACCGGAGCGTGTTGTAGAGCGTGTGCGGGAGTGCACACCAGAGCGCGTGATTGGGTGTGCAGTGGGGGATTGCACACCCGTGGGTAGGTGTGCGCTGAGTGGGTGTATGCAGAAGTGCACACACATGGGAGTTACAGAGGATGTAATGGAGTGTGCGAGTAGAATGAGTGCACCAGGATGTGCACGAGAGAAGTGTGTAATGGAGTGTGCGAGCAGCGAGTGGTGTGCACCTGAGTGTGGAACGGAAGAGAGTGCACGAGGAGTGCGTGGAAGAGAAGTGTGTAACAGAGTGTACGAGAGAAGAGTGTGCCCGAGAGCGTGCGGTGATAGGATGCATGGAATGTATGAGAGGCGCTGGAGCGCCGCGTTTTGTGCAAGTAGAACGGGTCGCGGGGTGTGAGAATGCGATTCGAGCATCGACGCAGACCGGGGCAGCGTTTAGGGCGACGGATAGCCGACGCGAGTCCTCGGTGCGCGGGTGTGCTTTGTGTGCTGCGGGAGCCGGCGGGGATCGTTGCTGCGGCGCTCTTGCAAGGAACGCCGTGCACGATTTGGGCCGGGCCCCGCCCTGTATGGTCGGTGCCGCGTCATAAAGGCGATCGGCACGATTCCGGGGGGGTAGGCCAGGTCGGACCTTCGCCCCCTTGGCGGGCGCAGTGCTCCGACCGCGGGAGGTTGGGTCATCGTGGCGGAGACCGAAAGGCTCCGCGCAGAGATGGCGCCTGGAACCTCGGTCCGAGTATGCCTCCTCCCCAGAATCGAAAATGCCGGACGGACCCAACCAACAGTAGACTGGGGTTGAGGAGACGGCAGAGGTAGTACATGAATTGAAGAGATGGAATTTGTGCAAAGTCTGTGCTCACATCGTGATGCCGTACTTGCTAACCCCAATGGAAGTTTGCAGCTGCGTGAGGAGAAAAGGATCCCGACGGTAAGCAGGGCTGTATATGGCGCGAAAAGCAGGGCTGTATGATGACCACCAGTATACATTGCTCGGCTTTTCGAAGTCGAGCTGTAAAAATGTATTTCCGCACCGAGAGGCTCGAGAGTAGTGGACTGGAATAGCGATAGTGTTGGCGATGGTAGCCGGTGTAGAGGGATGGTAAATCTACCATCCCTCACTTGGGGCATATGAGCAGTAGATTATGGGGTTTCGCAGTATGAACTAGCCAGGGCGGGCGGGGATAATTGATAGGGAATTAGAGATGACTTTAGGAGACTTGAGATTTAAGTAGCGACATTGTACAAGTCGTGGGGACGTAGAGAGATTAGGTGGATGATAATGACGAGGGATGTGCTTAGTATAAGGGAAGACGGGGAAAGCACGGGTTTTAGAGGGAAATCGTTAGTTAAATGATGCTGTGTGTATGAGCTTGAGGATGCGCTTTAGGCGCAAATGAGGAATTGTGAATGAGATTCTTGGTGGTGAGCGTGAGCAAATGAGGCAATGGTCGAGAATGATGTGTGTGTGTGTGTGTGTGTAAAAGTGTATGAATGGAGTATTGTGGACAAGTGTAAGTGTATTGAGTGATTGGCTTGCATGGGGTGCAAGTGAGAATACTGAGTGGTGTGGAATAAATGGTGTGGAGTAAATGGTGTGTGGAATGAGTGGTGTGGAGTACATGGTGCGAAGGAGTGGATGGGGGAAGATGGACCCCTTCACGAGTACCCGGGGAGGGTAGTTTAAAGTTAGGTAGAGGAAGTAGGTAAATTGTTTGGATATTGACATCTGTGGTGCAGATAGTAGCAATGTGGTGTTTAGAGTGGTGCATAAGTCTGTGGAATGACTGGGCGTGTGAGCCTGTTGGTGCGTATGGTTAAATGAGCACTCCGCCACTGGTAGTCTGTCGGCCAGGTGAGGCTGCAGGTAGGCTCTGGGAGCCAGGTAGAGTTCAGTTGTGTAGAGTTGAGCGGGATCCGAGGAGAGGACCCGGGTAGCCCAATGCCAGAGAGGGCATCACGGGGTGAGAGAGCCAGGAGGGCCTTCCCCAAGTTTAGGGTAGTCGCAGGAGCTAGGCAAGCTCGGGTGGCGACTTCAGTGGCAGAGGTGCGCAGGTAGGTAGACCTGCTGGTAGAGCCACACGACCCAGCCCCGAAATTGTGCGAGGGCACAGTGAGAAAAATTGGGGGAGTGAGACCCCAAATTTGGTAAGGCACCACAGGATGGTCAATGGGAATTGGTTTTTAGAACCACATAGTGTAAAGTGGCCAATTGGATTGGCAGGGCAAGACCCCGGGTCGAGTAAAGAGTTAATGTCAATTAGAAGGATAGTTAGGATGAAATCTCTTCGCACCATCCACATCCACTCACCAAGGTGACGGAACTCCACACCAGGTTTTGCAGATGATTTGGAATGAAAGACGCATCATGACGTGGGTGAGACATTGTGTATATTCCATCCCTTCCTTCTTGGGAGGGATTGGGGACGAATTTGGTTTAGGGGGAGATATGGGAGACGAGACGGTAGCGACGAATTTGTAAATTGTAAATACGGGGAAGGGCAAGGGTAGTGTAGATTGACATGGGGGGTGACGAACGGCTAGGGACGAGCTTTCCCCGCTCGCTCTCCCGCGCCCCTCAGGTCGCATTACCTTGTTTTGATGTGTACCCTTGCGCCCTTGCCCCCGCTAACCTCTGCTTTGTCTTCCTCCCCACTCATGGGCCCATGGTCGTTTGTTGAGGGGAGTGTGCAGGTGCCCTGAGTTGTGTGGCTGCACTCTTGCACTGCTGTCTGCCGCCTGCACCAGTACACCATATGGACCACACGTTCTGTGGCCTGGCACCTTTGCTGGGCAGGCAATCGTGGCCAACATTTCCTTGCTCTGCGGACCACTGTTCTTAAGTGGCGCACATGCCATGCAGTCGGACCACCTAAGCTGGCCCTGCTGGCCAAAATAAAAAGCGGACATGGTTTGTGCACTTTTTATTAATAATCTTTGGTGTGTCGGGAGAAGAAGATGGTAAACTTTGATGGTGGCACACCGAAGAACACGAAGCAAGAAGATCCATCGGCCCAGCAGCCAAGCACAAGACATCATCACTGATTGGTTTATGAAATGTGATGATTGTGCATTTTTGGTGATGGTGCTTTTTGTGCATTTTTATATTTTTGTGCATATGGGTATGGTGTATTGGTGCAGTGCAGTGCATTGCAATTGGTGTTTCCTCTTCTCAAAATTTCTTCTTTTTCCCACAAAAGACAGGTCCTGGGTTGTAGTATTGTAAATAGTAGTAGTCTTGTAAATAACATGCTCCCCACCGGCTTTATGTGTAGTTTGAGAATAATTCCGTAATTCGGTTAATTGTGGGCGTGAGTCAGTTAGATAGTACACAACGCAGCAGGTGGGACATATCTAGTGTTTAAAACTGTCGCACTCAGGGTGTTAGGTTAAATGTAGAGGGTAACCACACCTCAGTGTCACACTAATTTAAAAGGTAGTCCTGACCCTTGCTTGAAGCCGGCCGTCCTCACTGGTATGTGGTTCGGCTCGGAGACGAGCCTGGCAAAAGGAGGGGTGCAGTGTTGCGGTTTTGAGAACCCACACAGGTAATATCATTAAAGGTTAAAGGTTGCACCCCATAGTTAGGCCACATGCAACACGTAGGTCACCTTAGAACGTTAGTTATTTCATAGTATGTGTTTAGGATAAGGCCATTTCCAATAGTTGCATCTGCATTGTGTAAAACAAATAAGAGCAGGCCCCGTCCATTTTGCAGCCTCGCTCCACCCGAATCCATTGCGCCTATCCTGCCTGCACCCCATTGCCCCTCGCAGTTTGTTACGCTTTGGCTGCCAGGAGCGTTTTCTGCTCTGGCTCGCTCAAACCAGCCCAAAGGCCACGAGGTAAGGCCTGAAAAGGGGGCGGAGCGCAAGGGTGGGGGTGTGGCCACGCCAAGCAGCCGTCAAGGGCGGAGCCGGTAAGACCTCAACAGCCAATCAGGGCTGAGGCGACATCGCCTGACAGGGTGTGGCTAGAGATTTGAGAGGGTTCGCTGGGCGTTGCAATAAAACCCTTCGCGCGAGGCCCCCACCTCAGTTAGGTTACAGGAGAGACGCTTGCAGAGTCAGGAGGAGAAACGTGCTGTGGGCTTGAGTTAAGAGGCGGGCGCTCGAGGATTGAGAAGGACTGCAACATGGTGAAGGACTCGCGAGGGAAGCCAAGCATTGGCATTCATGCAGAAGGACTTGTGTGGAAAGGCGCTTTGGTAACATCATTGGGGAAGTGGCGCATTGTACATAGCGATACCGGGAGTGCGTATGAAGGCGCCGGTACACCTATTGTGTACGCAATATAATCGCCAGCCAACCGACCTTTCCCCGATATATAATATAATTGTCCGCCTCGCGCCTACGCCACGCGGAGAGCTGCCTGCCGTCTTCCATTGCCTGCACGGTACGAGTCGGGGACCGGACGAGCTGTGGACGCCATCTTTGGACCCTCAACCCGACCATCTACATCCCCGTGTGAGTGAGTCCGAGTGCGAACGGGCCCGTGTCCGGGGAATAAGTATAAGACCGTATAAGGCTGCCCTGTGTATCTGCTTCTTCCTCTTCACTGTACATTACTTTTCTTCCTCTTCTTCTTGGTGTACAAATTGTTAATAAATTATTGTGTTATTCCTTTTCCTCTTGGTCCGACCGTTTTAGTCATTTCCTCAATTGGGTAAGCGTGGCACGACCATAACCGCTCCAATCGGGTTAGTTCCTGATAACGGCCCGAATCGCGGCTTGCTTCGCTCGGTGTGTCCACTAACGCCGTGGTTCGGGTGGGGTTATTTCCTTGCTTCACGGCCGGTGTTAGTACTTAGGTAATAGGACTAATTCGACCAACAACCCTATTTAACACCGACCGGAAGGAACGTGATAGCCCCGGGATCGCGTCAGCCAGTAAAAGGACAAGGGGATTAATCCCCCCTTGATAAGGGGAAGGCCGACGTTTGGAGATCCGCAACAATATATATATATATATATATATATATATATATATATATATATATATATATAGATATATATATTATACGTGCTTGAACAGACACCATTTTAAAAGATCACAGCACACAACTCACTTTTTGTGCAAATGGTTTACTCCATTCATTTTTGTATGAAAACCCAGGCATGTGTACTCACAAGTATTGGAACAGTGAAGAAATATGCTAGGTTCTTAGTTCACAATTATTTATTTAACTTCCACTAGGTTGTGCATCTGCTTTTGGCGATTCAGGCGCCTTTGGCAACAAGCAAAGTTCAGACCTTGTAACTATCTCAGCACCAAATATTGGTAGATATCCACATTCACTTTGTTCCATTCCACTAAGAGCCTTTTGATTCAATCACTCCGTGCTAGCCTCCCTGTCCATTTAACAACGACACAATCTACTGTCTTCCTTTTCCTAAAGCCATTGTTACAGTTCACTTTTTGATGGTACCATACTCTTTGCAGAGTGTTGGTGTTTTCAAAGCAGTCTTGGCAAATGTTATACTGGGTGGTTTGCATTTGCCTTCCCAGCATTGTCTGTCCATGCTCTATCCTTTTAAATGCTGAGCGTCAAGAAAGGTAGCAGCACGTCTACCATTTTTAAAGTCTTTGGTATGACTCGGCCGGGTTTTGACCCACTGACCTCTCAAATTGAATGGACGCTCTAACCATTATGCTATCGAGTCTGGTTACAGTTCACTTAGGCAGGCCCATTGTGACAAATGTTGCCAATGCTCGTATCCTGATAATCGTGCAACATTTACATTAACGTCTGGAGCATAGTCTTAGATTGGAAAAGAAGTGAATCCTACGTGCTTGTACATTTCCACATATTCACAAATTATACTTGTAGACGGAAGCATCCACCACAGCAGTTATGTACATACTGTATGTCTATTTAAAGAAAAACAAACCATTAGCTTTGGCCAAAATGCACAACTTTTGCTTAGATCTTACATCTAAGCCATTACGCTTTGTCCATTACGCTTTGTGAATGCCTTGATACATGTGCGTGTTTGTCTGTGTATGATGGAGTATATTTTGGTGTGGTTAAGGAGACGTTTGCAATTATCTTAAGCATGTTAATAATGCAGAACGTTACTCCTCGAATTTTTACCTATCAATCAAACCTTGTACAAATTACCATGAGATGGAAAACGGTTACTCCCTGAATGTGTTTTCCAGCTTTAGTCATCCTCATTGTAGTGGAAGAGCTGAAAATTGTTCCAGTCTGAGCAATTTCAAATATAACAACAGTATATGGCACAGAGCTAACAGATCGTCTTCATTGTCTATTATTTACAACTGGGATTCAAGAACTCCTTCACACCTTTAATAAGAATGATGTGTTGCTTTTTGATGTGCGGAAAAACAAAATAACCTTTTCATGAAAGTTGGGAAGTTTAGTTTCAAGTTTTAACATGCTTATCACAATGATTTTGATGTAGTTTTGTTCATATGGGCAATTCCACGGTTACTCACATTACATATATATGTATGTATGTATGTATGTGTATATATATGTATGTATATATATATATATATATATATATATATATATATATATATATATATATATGCATTAATGCAATGTATTGTAATGTGAGTAACTGTGGAATTGCCCATAAACTTTTGAGGTTCTAATCTATGTAAACACTTAAAACCATCGAGTCACAAACATTGGCGGATGATATGAACAATTGTTTTCGATCAATATAAAAGCATAGTGTTAAATAAATAATTGGCATTAGTGCTAATAATGTTTGAATAAAGTGGTCACCAGTTAAAATAAAACAGTACTTAAATTTTGTGCAAAGATTACGGTCGTAAACTGTGCTTCTGCCAGATGTGGGTGTTTAGAGTTGCTAGTTAGGGTTGTGTGTTCCAGGATTTGTTCCTCCGGGTGAGACTCGAACACTCTCCAGCATTGGTCCCAGCATCTGACCAAATGGTCTGCACACCATCACAGAGGATCGTGTACAAAATAAAAGTCTGAACATGGTAGAACCCACATGCATATGTTAATGTTGCACCCAAGAGTTACAAGGTGAGCAGATATCCCACATGGTAACCCAAGCTTGTCAAAATCTCCAGCCAAGTCCACTTGGTCCCCAGATGGTCTTGCACCCTGATTCTGTCAGGTAATACGTACGTGTTCAACACCTCTGATGGCAGATTGGTGATGTAGGAAGGGACTTCATTGCCCGTCAGGAACTGTGCCACCTCATTGCTGAACGTGTTGCAGTTGTAGTGGAGTAGCTGATACCTGCTCCCACTGAATAAGAAGACAGCAGGATGTACCACAATTTGCAAAAATAAATAAAATATTGAAAGCATAATCCATCAAGCAACTACAAAGGCTCAACCTGCTCCTTTGAGTCAAAACATTGGTACAGCAAAATCCATCCCCATTCAGCAATTCCTCAATTAGACTACTACCTATGTTGTGGCCCATTTACCATGGTCACACCTTCATGTACACAGCTCAATTTTTTCCCCCAGGAATGATATTTTCTCAGTGCGCAGTCGGCATTGACAATGGGATGTTTTATTGTGGAGTATGAAGGTTGTCCCACCTGCTTCTGCTAATTGTTGAAGTCAAAGAAATGGTCATCATTGTCCTTGGTCCTTCAACAAAGTCCTTCCTTGGAACACCTGAACGCCAATGCACCTACAAGTCCTTCATCTGCAGCTTGATGGAGTACTTTTCTCTCCTCTGGGCTGGCTCCCCTGCCTCACCTTGCTCAGCTTGATGCCATGGAAACCAAGGCCTTTAAGATCATTGGAATCTCCCTCACTGAAGCTGAGTCTATGGATCTATCACCGCCATTGCAGACAGGATTGTAGTTTAAGCTTACAGCTGGGCTGAAATTCAAACCCATGCTACACAGCTCGGAGGCGAGTGATTGAATAACCTTGTTATTCACTCATATTCATGATGAAGGACCCCAAAAAATCTAATCATATGTCAAATATTGTAAGGTTTAATCAAGCCCGCCAGAACGCACGGTAATCAAGCGTTCCGTTACATAACCAAGCGTTTTGTTACGCAAATTACTAAAACCATTGGCTTTGTTTGGGTTGAGTGTTGGATCTGTTGAGTGTTGGACTACTTCAAGTTAAAAACTACAGTACATGTGTGTACCTTATTTGCCATTACATACCAGAACTGTGATTCGCCAAGGCCTGCCAGGTAAGGGATGAAAATGTCTTCAGTGACCTGGGTGTTTCCCAAATTGATCACCCGGTCAGGCTGTCCAAGCACGGTTCCACCCTGATAAAAACAAAAATTGTCTGAGGATTAAAAGACCTGGATCCTTGGTGACAGTGCTGCTCCCCACGTATGAATGACGAGCAGCTGCTACGACTAAGCAGGCTTCCTGAGTCAGTATATGAATGTGTGATCTTCAATATGAATAAAGAGCAGCAACAGCAAAAGCCAACAACCCCTCCATTTTGGATGCAATTTGCTGGTCTTTTGCAATTGACAATGCTCATCCCGAGGATCATTCCAAATCGGGGAGGTGATGCACAGGTTCTTGATTCAAATAAAAAGTCAAGAGTTGTTGTATGCCACCCATAGACATTCAAAAATCACACTAAAATATGCAATTTGGTGTCTGTCTGTCTGTCTGATCACAATACATTCGGTCGTTACTTATTCAATCTCAACCAAACTTGACAGCAGGACTATGGGTCACATGACGGAGGTTGTAGCGACTTCATTGGCTCCTCCCCCTAAGGGAGTTTACCGCTTTGGGAAAAATCCATGGCAAGGTGTATATCTGTGTTAAGATATCTAATCGTGGTATTTTTCCAAAGCCGCTTCTAATAACAAGAGTAATAACAACATTAATGATAATACGATAATATTTATGTTGTTGCAAAACAATATGAATACTACGAGTAATAATATCCCTTCTCCCCAAGGGGTTTCTCCTAGGGCTGTCAACCGAGCCGAGACCGGGACGAAATCCCGGCGGTTTCGGCTTTCGAGACGGTCTCGGGACGGTCCCGAGATAAATTGACTGACGCAATTTCTCGGTAAAAAAATCCCGGTTAAAATTCCAACTTCTTGCAGATATTTTCCATAATAGAGGCATTTATTGAGCCTTGCTTTCATTACTCTGCTTCTGCACAAGCATCATTTTTCGCAAGTGCAGCTGAACTGACACAAACGATGATAGATAAAGTAAACTCACTGTTCCAGGATTTTCCCCTTGTCAACAAACAATGCACTGCAAACGAATCCGAATTCCGAATCCGGATCTTCACCAACATCTAATCATGTCGTCCTTGTCACACACGCTGCATCTCCACAAAATTTCGTCCGAATCCGTCCACAACTTTTTGAGATATTGTGTTCACAAACAAACGGACAAACAGACAGGAGTGAAAACATAACCTCCATCCACCTTTGGTGGCGGAAGTAACGAAATCAGGATAAAGGTCCCAATGAAAATCCGCGGCGTCGCTGCTTTATTTAAACCGTTGAATCCTTCCGCTGTATCACTCCGCCTCGCCCCGCCCCGCTGCGGTCACGTGTCCGTCCTTGGAGACGAGTTACGGAATGTGGTTGCTAGGGTCTTTAGCACATTAATATCGAGGGCCTCGCTCGAGGCCCCGTGAATGGAGGGACGATGTTTATTTAGATTAAAAACACGTTTATAACGGATTATTCTACACACAATGTATTAATACAAGTACAATACATTATGTCGTTTTATGAAATGAGTTTTTGATGAACGTTTATGTTTAATTGCAACGCTAAATCTATAAATTGTAAGAATCCCTCGGGGTTTGGTTTGACGGTTTGAATGTGAAAGTATTTTGGTTATCTTATCTCCACTTTAGGCCTGATAAGTTTATTACGTTTACTTTAGTCACAGAGTCAAAATAAGGAGGGGGGGGCGGGGGGGGTGATCACTACACCGCCTGCTTTATAATTTACTAGCAGAAGTACCCGGCATTGCCGGGCGGGGGCGGGGAGGGGAACGGGGGGGAGCGAGCCCCTTGGCGATCACAACTCACAAAATGATAATGAAACTCCAACCGGGACTCGAATATGCCTGCGCAGAAACATTTTCTCCCTCTCTCTGACATTCCGAGCAAGAAATTACACGACAATACAAACTGTAATGAGATAACCCGGTCCCATCGGTGGCCGATCATGTGCATGTAGGCGGTGTATTTTATTTCATCCCGGTAAATGGAAGCTAAGTCGGAATTTAAGTACTCAACATCAGAAATGAATTTTTTTCATTGTTGTTTATATATTGTAATGAAATTCCATTATTTTTGAAGCCTTATTATTTATTTATTTATTTATTTATTTATTTATTTTTTTTTTTTTTTTTTTTACTTTGCCGGGAACCGAGCCGAACCGAGATCCCGTTATGAAAATTGAAAATTTATCGAGACGGTTCCGAGACGGGATTTTGAATCTAGCTAACAGCACTAGTTTCTCCTCCTTGGACAAATGTCATGTTAACATGTATAAATAGTTTATTGTGGGGCAAGCCTACGAAAAGTAAAAATTATTATAAACCACAAACATGTACGATTACCTTTTTAAACAGTCGCTACTGCTGTTTAATACAAAACTGAAAAATCTGGAGGAATCACAAGACCCTTGAAGGTGTAATTCGCTTATCACATCCACCACAGACTAACGGATCAGAGCCTAGATCTACAGTAATCTATATACCCCAAATAAGATAATAACACGACCCTTCCTCCCACTCCCGTAGGGAGTGGGTGTAGTAGTACTACAAGTGTACGTTAGTTTGATGAGAGATGATATCAATATTTACATACCGGAAGACAGCTTTCAATGCCATTGCCACCAAAAAAGAATTCCTGTCCATATACGACAATGGCGGTGTGCCTGGGGTGAGGGATGACAGATGATAGTCATTAAATGTTATTAAATGTAAATTGTTCTGAAAATAACCAGCTTCGTGAATTGGGATCATTGCTCAACAAAGACATGACACTTTGTAAACTAGAACGGCACTCGATAGATAGAGCACATACCTCCACCAGGCTGAACAGTTTACGTTTTGTTTTGTATCCCACTGATAGGGTGGATCTACATTCAGACTTGGACAAAAATCTAATCGGCTTGTTATTGTCGCCTCACCAACTCATCCACCTAGTTTTGTCATCATCTGCCCACAACCTTTTGAGATATCGTGCTATATATAGTTTTTGGCCCCATCACTCAATGGTGAAGAATCACTTTTAAAATTCTAGTATGCAATTACCCTTTTTCCCCTACTCCATCTATTCACCTCCCTTTTATCTACCCTCCTCTTCCTAAAATATCCTCCCAACCTCCTTTCCCTTGGTTCCTCACTCTACCCACACATACATTTATCTCCTCATCCTCCCTTCTATTCCTTATTTAAATTTTGCCGCACCCCCTCCCCTCCTTTTCTCTCCAAGTGCATCAGTCACAAATAGCTGGCCTCTTGTTGGATTGAATGTGAGAGGTTGAGGCATGGAAATAAGGCCTCGCAGAAAAGATTCCCAGACGATGTTCCTTTTTCAAATTCCAAAATAAATATAAAAAACAGAGAGGGGGGGCTGAAATGCATAGAGGAAGATACCGAGCTATTTTGTTATAAAAGGTGAAGATTCATGGCCTACACGGTACGCATCTTTTACGGCGAGCATTTTCTACTCACTCAGAAGCATGTTCTTCCAACTTATTAGGGAATGTTATATTTCCGTAAAGCTTTTTAATCACCATTACTTTTTACAGGTGAGCAAGTGCAATTCTCTTTTTCTTTCCTTCCCCTCCCCCTTCTAGATGTTAATTCCCACTGGTAAATTCAAATGAGTTTGCTCAATTCGTCAGTCACGCAGGCTCATTACCAATGCACTTACTATGTCTGTACTTACCATATTCCATCAATACGTCTTCCTGAAAGAAAAGAAGACAGGTGCTCAAGATGGGATATCAAGTTATGAATGAAAAAAAAAAAAACCTTCCAGACAGATAAAATAAAATAAAAAACCTCCTCCTTTATACAGTACCAGTACCTAATGGGACACTTTAATAATAATAATAATAATAATAATAATGCATTTATTTTATATAGCGCTTTTCAGGAAGCCCAAAGACGCTTTGACATAGTGCAAAACATAATGCATAGCAAAACATAAAAACAATTGCAAAAAAGAAGAATCAATAGGGAAATATTCAAAGCACAAAGGAGGGAGAAGGAGAGGAGATAGTCAGGGGTTAGATGCTGTGGGTTAAATGTTGAATGCAGTGTTGAACAGGTGGGTCTTGAGTGATGTTTTGAATGTGGTGAGTGAGGAGGAGTCTCTGATGGTGTGAGGTAGCGAGTTCCAGAGGGTGGGAGCAGCGATGGAGAAGGCCCTGTCCCCCCAGGATCTAAATTTGGTCCGGATGGGGGGGGTCAGGAGGTTGGTACCAGCAGAGCGGAGGTTGCGGGTGGGAGTGTGTCTGGAGAGGAGGTCAGCCAGGTAGGATGGCCTTTAGGCCAATTATTGTTATAGAAGGTGGTGGAGGTCGCATAACTTCAATGCAGGTCATTTGGGCATCACAATGGCATTTCCACGGATAAATAGAGCCATGACATACCTAGCCCACCAAGCTATAGCAACAAATTCAGGTGAATAAAGATTAGGAGAGTTATCGCCAGCATCCTGACCAAATTACAAGTTCCTGGCCTGATTGACTGCTGTTTACATTACATAGGCACGATTTGACCAGGTGGATGATGGTCATCACTATCACACACAAAGACTCAGAAATGTACATTCAAACAGAAACTTTGAACAAATTATGAATCCCACTGTATTTTTGATCCCAAGTAGTACCATATGATTTTCACGTAAAAAAAAAAAAAAAAAATTCTTTCAGAAATCACACGTCTGTGCTCTGTCCTTTTCAGAGGAAGCTCGATAACTCTTGACGAATTACGCCATTAAGTTCACTGATAATTCATTTTAAGCTTATTTTGGAATGCTTGAAGGTTTTTATTAAATGTTATTTTAGGTCATATTGCTAAATGCAGGTTATTATGCCTCCGTCGACGAAGTTTCTGGAGGCATTATGTTTTTATAGGTTGTCCGTCTGGCTATCCATCCATGATAGGTTTTCGTTACCACGATAACTTTAGAACAGCTGAAGGGATTTAAATCAAACTTAGATCAAGTACGTACTATGATGGAAAGATGAACTGTTTAGATTTTGGGGTCAACTGGTCAAAGGTCAGAGGTCAGAGGTCACGTGAGGTAAAAATCCTGTTACAGCGATAAATTGTGAACCAGTGATGGAATTTTGACCACCAAAGTTTGTGCGAGTACGTATTATGATGCAAAGATGAACCGATTTGATTTTTGGGTCAAAGGTCAGTCTGTAATACACTTTTTTTTTCTTGCTTTTTTTCCTTTTTTGTATACTGAATCGAGGCTCGTGAAAGAGCTGACATTTACTTCACAAACAAATCAACCAGACAAACAAAATATATAAAAAGAGGGAGCGGAAGACAAGAGAAGGGGAAGCACACAAACACTTGAGAGCACACAACAATTAAGAGCAGGGAGATGTGTGGGAGGGAGAAGGCTTGGGGGGAGGAGGTGTGGGAAGGGGGGGGGGGGTGGGAGAAGTATAAAACACAAGGACACCAAGGACTTCCAGGACAGAAGTTGGTATTTCAAAAAAGTGGAACTGGGGTGAAATTAGCAGGGGTAGAAAAGATCAAGGTTTTGGATGGGGGAAGATAAGAGATGGTGGTGAACAGCTGTTTTAAAGACCTGGAGGGTGGAGTGGGATTGAAGAGAGTGAGGGAGTTTGTTCCAGAGGTGGGAGAAAAGAGGAATGAAGGAGTGAAGGTGAGCAGAGAGTCTTGATTTTGGCAGTTTAACCATATGAGGGTTGCAGGCAGATCTTGTGCGACCTGTAGGAATATTTGGGGTACAGAGCCCAGAGAGGAGTCGGTAGAAGACGGAAAGACCACCAACCTGCCTGCGGTGAGCGAGTGAAAGGCCCTTGGAGTTGGCTTCATCGCGGGAGATTCCAATGATTGATTTGTTTCCACAATAACTGAAGAATGGCTGAAGGGAACCAAGTGAAACTTGATACAAGTATGTCTTATGATATAAAGATAAAGAGATTAGATTGTGGGGTCAAGAGGGCAAAGGTCAAAGGTCCCGTTAGTTAAAAAATATCTGTTGCTGCGCTAACTTGTTAATAAGTGATGGGATTTTGACCAAACTTGGTGCAAGTATATATTATGATGCAAAGACAAACTGATTAGATTTCGGTGTCAAAGTTCAGAGGTAATATCAGGAAAATATGTGATACTTGAGAACAGCGGAAGGGATTTAAATCAAACCTGGGAAACAGTATGCATGATGTTCTACTTTTTAATTATTATTATCCTCCTGCACTGCAACCTTTGTTCAATGACTTTCAGTATAGGCTACTGTTATGAACAACACTGACATGGTTTATTCAACTTTGTGATAATCCTCATACAAGTGTCGCAAAGCGTTGGTGCCACCGAAGACGCTTCCTGAGCAAGGGTTATGCTGGGTCGTTTGCCATTGCCTTCTCAGTAGTAGTTCGGGCAGGAATTTGTAGTTTTCCTGGGTGCCGCCGTTAGCTCGCCCATTCTTTGCGAATGGCACCGTGGGGATCTTTAATGTCCACCAACTGTCAGTATATGGGACACGCAGTTTAACATCCATCGGAGGGCAGCACACACATTGAAGATTCATTCACCCAGTCTGTGAATCGTCATTTTTCACCCGGTTGACTTGAAAAAACCACCTTTAGAGGCCATTTTTCCCCGCAAGCGGGGGTTGGCCTTTTTCGGGCACCGTGGTTGTTGTTGTTTTTCGGTCCCCTTTTTGAAGCAATGTTTTACGGCCGGATGCCCTTCCTGCCGCCAACCCTGTTTGTCGCCTTTTACGACAAACAGGGAATTACCAGTGAACTGGTACTCAATTAGCCGACCTCGGAGAGGATGACAGGCTGAGTCAACCCCCTTGGCGTTAATTCAGCGATCGACCGGGATTCGAACCCAGGATCCTAGGATCCCAAGCTGGCACCCTAGCCGCTAAGCCAACGCCAGGTGTACGTGCCAGGTTGACTTGAAAGTTGAACAGAATTTACATGTCGAGTCACTGAATTGGGAAACCAACTAATTTGAGGTCAAAAGGTCAAATCAAGGCCAAACTTGTAAAAGCATAAATTTTCATCCGATTGACCCAAGCATTTTTTCTGGAAGGGAGGGGTGGTGCATTTTGTAAGTATCGCCTGTCTTGTTTATTTATTTTTTTGTCCTCTGTCCTCTTTTCTTTTTTTTCTTTTTTTCATCTAATAATAATATGGTAACCCGACATGACCCCATTTAATCCAAATCCACCCTTTCACATCTCAAGTTATATTATAGGGAATTATTTCACGTTTTTCATCATTAACCCACCATTATCATTACGCAGACCACGTTCGGTAGCACTGGGGCCAAATGGCAAACGTGAATTGGGAGACCCTGACATGAAAAGAGACCTCCGTTTCCGCCCCCCCCATTCACGATGTTCTCTCCACTCCTATCTGATTGAGATTAGTTAGCACAAGCGCCGCACGTACACGGTACAGACCAATTAAACGTCTTTAAAGTTGAATTGGTAAAGATGGTGCTTCATTGGACACCCATAAACAGAGGCCCAGCTGGCGGTACCCAGAACCCACATGATGGTCGCAGCACTTTGACATCGACAAACGAGGGAATTCACTTACCAAGGAGAGGAAGACTCATCTGTCTCGCCAACCCCCGGGAAAGGTCGTATATGTACAGTTGGACGTCGAACGTATCCATCGGGTTCCGGACAAATTTGAGAGTTGTGGGAGAAACAGAACACGAGAGTGCGGTGGTTGGAGGAGAAAAAACACCCCGATAAACAGACGCCGTGGAGCTCAGAAGGAGAAACGAATGATTTTTCTTATTTTAGCAAAAGGTAAATGACAGCCGTGGAAACAAAAGTAAAAACGAACTTTCCGCTTCCTGATTGTGAGGACTGAGGAAGTACAGAATGTTGTTGTTGTTGTTGAAAAAGAAGAAATGCCTTTTTCAAGACTATCAATATGCTATGTGTAACGATTACGATGTATATTAAGATCAATACCAGTAATTAAAGTTATAGCACGGATATAACAATTAATGGGGATACTCCACTTTTAAAGATGATACCTTTTACAGATCTACGCGAATCTATATACTCTGAATGTGTTTTGCTCAGCAGGTTCGTCCACTCGGCGGCAGACGGGGTTTCGCAGTTGCGCTGTCGAAGAAGAACTGGACCAAAATGACAAAGATTTCTCCTCGACTTCTTTTTGAAAAACCGATTCAAATATAATTCCACATTTCACTGAAATTTCACATTTTCTCGGTCGGTCGGATGTTTGTCTCTTCCATTGAGACACAAAATAAATATGACAACCTAAATCTGGCTTTCTTTTTACAGCGTAGCCCATATGACAAAGTGGTCTAGAACAATGTTTGTACGTCTGTATGTATGTATGTATGTATTTATGTGTGTAGTATGTTGGTATGTCCCCTCAAACATATACCAATCAGAGCTGACGATCTGGTCACATGTCAGGGTGATGTCATTACGTGTACGACGGCTCGGCTGACTCCCACTGATCTCTACAACCACCTGTCCGTACATTTTGCCACGCCACCTGTCATATAATCCTGTTGTTGACTTCTTGCTGCGACAGACAATCAGTGACATGGTTCTTTTAACAAATAAATCACCACAGTGTAAAAGAAACTCACCAGATTGATATACTGAGTTAAGAAAGTAAACCCAAGTCAAGAAAAAGAAAAAAAATTCCATATTAAATGCCAAGTCTCTGTATATATATATATATATATATATATATATATATATATATATATATATATATATATATATATATATATATATATATATATATGTATATGTATATATATATATATATATATATATATATATGTATATGTATATATGTATATGTATATGTATATATATATATATATATATATGTATATGTATATATATATATATATATATATGTATATGTATATATATATATATATATATATATATATATATATATATATATATATGTATGTATATATATATATATGTATATGTATATGTGTATATGTATATGTATATATATATATGTATATGTATGTATATGTATATATATATATGTATATGTATATGTATATATATATATGTATATGTATATATATATATATATATATGTATATATATATATATATATATATATATATATATATATATATATATATATATATATCAGTCACTATGCGACCTTCATATCATCAGTGGAGAACCGCCAGCAAGGTGTCCCATACAGCTGCTGCTGCACCTTGCTGGGAGCGATAAGCACCGCCTGCCACACGGTAACGTTATCTCTGGTATCCACTCATCATATGGAGTCGACCTGGTTGCGGTTGGGAGTTACTAATAATGGTATCTGTAATCTGGTTCTCCAACCTAATGGGCGGATGATGATACTGATGATATATCATCCACTGATGATATGAAGGTCGCATAGTGACTGATATAAAAACCGAAAGGTTCACAGAGTTACAAGTGTATGGAAGCCTCACTGCGTTGCCCTGATGAAGCCCCAACAAGGGCGAAACCAGGTCGGTAACTGTGAGTTTTGCATGCACTTGTGACAGTATCTGAACTTATAATCCGTAATGACGCACTGCTAGATGGTTCCTCTGGAGCTTTGCAGGCAATGCGGACATGCATGGCGATGACGTCATGTTGTCCGCTCATTAGGTTGGAGAACCAGATTACAGATACTATATATATATATATATATATATATATATATATATATATATATATATATATATATATATATATATATATATATATATATACTGTATATATATATATATATTGTTACAGACGCGGCTTTTAGATGTTATATTGACCGAGCGGTAGTGTATTTAACCGCGTCCGAACAGTTACTCCCCGATTAAAACCCGATTCCACCCGACGTTGACCAGATCGCCCCACAGATATTCAATCGGGAAATCTCTAAAGCGACCGAAAGAGAAGGAAAAAGAAGAAGAAGAATACGGAGGAAGAACAGATTTATTATACACACACAGCAATGGATGGAAGAAGCAGTAACACAGCGAATGGTTAACTTACACTATTCATTTTTACTTAGCCCCAATACAAACGAACAGGACAGGACGTTCACACTTACACAGGGGATAATTGCAGGCAGGTAAGGCTTGAGATGGATCGCTTGGTCGGGAGCGCGCAGTTCGCAATCCCTCGCGGTTTTGGCGGGAAACCCTCCGTCGGGTATCCACCGCGGTAGACGTCCCGCGCTGGTTCGGCACACCTGCTCCCCTTCTTGGGGCGGGGCCGTCTCCCTCCTTTCAGCGCGTCTCTCCAAAGCTGGTCTCCTTGCCGAGTACCTCTCCTCTTTGGCTTGGAGCGTTTCGCATCTCACCGCCTCTCTTTGGTGCGGCCTCGTTGCTCCTCTCCCAGGGTCATCTCCAGCTCATCTCCAGTCATCTCGACATCTCTCATCTGCTAAAGCAGTCCCTTGCAGTCGCTTTTATCACCTCCAGCGAAATCAAGCCGCCGACTCCGAGGGCGCGCCTACCGGGTCACTCACCGCGGTGTTGATTGGCTGTTAGGGCTGGTTCACTCCTTGCTTCTTATGACGAGGTGGAGACACGCCTTTCTTCCCCAACCTTACCTCGTGGCCAATGGTGGTTTGAAGAAAACCAGCCAAAATGCGGAAGGCAATTGGAAGGGAGGTTTTGGGGAAATTGGAAGGGCCTACGCTTATTTTGTTTGATACAATGCAAAGTCAATCTAGTGGGAAAACACATACTTAGCCTACATGGAATAAGGAAATACACTATTTAAAAGATATATCGTGACCTGCGTGTATATTTCATGCAATTAACTAGGACGCTGACTGCGACCATTATTTACATTACAGGGTGGTACCGTACGTTTGTAACGTTCACATTGTAACGTTTTCACATTCATTACACTTCCTCCAAAATTGTTACACTTCTCAAAAACCGTTACACTTCTCAAATTCGTTACACACTTCTCAAAATCGTTACAATATATATATATATATATATATATATATATATATATATATATATATATATATATATATATATATTGTTGTGGATCTCAGCGCCGGCCTTTCCCCTTACCAAGGAGGGATTAGTCCCCTTGTCTTTTACTAGCCGACGGGACCCGGGACCTATGACGTCCTTCCCGGACAGCGTTAAATAGGGTTTTAGGACTATTAATTCGTTATTACCTAAGTACTAACGCTGACCGAAAACGAGGAAATAAGCCCCGCCCGAATCACGGGTGTTGGTGGAAACGCCGAGCGGTAGCGGACCCGTGACCCGAGCCGTTATCAATGACTACAACCCGATCCAAGTGGTTCGTAATCGTGCAACGCTTACCCAATGGAGAAATCACGGAAACGGTCGAATTTGGGAAGAAAAGGAATAACAGAATTTATTTACACTTTATACAATGAGAAAAAAAAGAATACACAGTGCAGCCTTAAACAGTCTTAACTTATCCCTGGACAAACGGGCCCGTCACACTCAGACACACTCACACGGGGTTGCAGACGAACAGGTCGATGGTTCAGAGAGAGCTCGCTCTCCGGTCCCCAACTCGCACTGTGAAGTAGATGAACCAGACAGCAGGAGCTCTCCATGTGTCGTTTGGCGCGCACGGGGTAATTACAGGGCAAACGGTAGGCTGGCTCTGGCGGGTACGCTTGCGGGGCTGCGTACGTAATAAACGGACAGTTCGTAATCGTTCAATAAACGCGAACAAGGCGCTTCTCAATCAATGCCTCGAAACTGTCATGTGCACGTCGGTCCTCTCAATGCAGTTCTCACACGAGTGCTCCGGATCAGTTCTCTCGATACCAGTTTGCTCCGTCCTCATACAGTTCTTCGTAAGCACCTCTCTCTTCTCATCTCTCAACTCCAGCCAGTCCTCTTAATGCTGTTCTCACACGAGTGCTCCGGATCAGTTCTCTCAATACCAGTGCTTCGAGTCCTTCTCATCCAAGTCCTGTCGCACGAGTCCTTTCAATACCAATGCCTGGCTCCAGACCTTTTTCAAAGCGCAATTCATTGCAGTCCTCTCAGCACGCCCTTTCCCCACGAATCCTGTGTAAGCGCCTCTCCCTTCTCATAGCTCAACTTTGTACAACGAAGTTCTCCTGGCCAGTCCTGTTCAAGGGCTTTGTGTGAAGACTTATATAGCCTTGCCCAGCGAACCCTCTCGAACTTACTCGATGTTTCTTGCCACGCCCTATCACCCCATGCCCACCGAGCTCTGGTTGGCTGTTGCTCTTACCGTCACCGCCTCTGACGTGCTGCTTGTCACGGCCACACCTCGACCCTCGCGCTACGCCCCCTTTTTAGGCCTACCTCGTGGTTACCCGACTAGTTTGAGCGAGCAAAAGACAGCTAATGCTGCTGGCAGCCAAAGCACCACACACGGAGGGATCAGCCAAAATGGGGCGTGGGCTCGAGTTTGCCCATGATGGAAATTGGAGGGTGGCCGCAAAATGAAAAGGGACCTAAGCTTATTTCTTTACACAACGCAGATGTCACTAGGGAAATGGCCTACTCTTACACATACTGTGACATAACTAATTCTAATGGGTCCACGTGTTGCTTGTGGACTAACTATGGGGGGGGGGGGGGGGGCAAACCTTTAACCTTTAATGATGTTATATGTACAATCTCAAAACCTCAACAATATATATATATATATATATATATATATATATATATATATATATGTATATATATATATGTATATATATATATATATATATATATATATATATATATATATATATATATATATATATACATACAGACTTGGCATTTAATATGGAATTTTTTTTTGTGGGGGTGAACTTACTTTTAAAGATGTCTTAGAACCAAAAGTTCATTGGAATTATGTTGAAATTATTCTAGATTTTGTTAATGTGACCTTTAAAAGAAACAAAAAACACATTTGACATTTCGAAACAAATAAATTGATCCTTGAAAGTGATGTAAACTGATATTGAACTCAATTCATGGACAGTACTGCGTTAAACTTCTGTACGTTTTCCAGAAGTATCTCTTTATTTTGCACATTAGCCAAAATTTGATCATGCGAGCACGATGAGGCCGTGCATTGTCATCTTGGAAGACAAAGTTTCCTCGAAAGGCTGCACGAGCAAATTGAAGCAATGTTTCTTCCAGAATGGCCCTGCACTTGAACTGGTTCAGGTTTCCATTCAGAACAACCAGGTCAGTTTTGCCCCCTGCATGAAAAGCAGCCCAAAAGGTCACCCCACCACCCCCAGCTTGGACTCTTGGCACTATGCAATCTTTGTTGTAGGCTTCATGCACTTGTCTGCGCACTCGGACGCGGCCATCTTGACGATAGACCAGAAATCTAGACTCGTCACTGAAGATCACGTGATTCCAGTGTCCTGGCTGCCATTGACGGTGCTCTCTGGCCCACTGCAATCGGCGCTGGCGGTGTTGTCTGGTCAGGCGTGGCTTTCTCAGGGGACGCCTGGCATGATAGCCTGCTTGAACCAGTCGTTGGTTGACTAGCCTTCTGGATACAGGCACATTTGTCAGTTGCTGCCACTCAGCCCTAAGCCGATTAGCTGAAATGGTAGGGCCATTGCGGACTAACCGGTGCAGCTGGCGATCATCCCTCCTTGTGGTTCTGCGGGGATGTCCTGGCCTCGGTGTTGGAGTCGGGACACCCCTCTGAACATTTCGTTTCAGGACCTTTGACACCTGACCTTGAGTGATGCCATAATGCCGAGCAATAGCACGCTGTTTCATGCCATAATTTCGTAAAGCCACCACTCCATGACAAACAGCATTGTCGAGTTGACGGACCATCTCGCGAGGAAGCGGCAATAACTTTTGGAGACGTGCAGCAGTTGTTTTCCACTAATACAGAACGCAACAACCCTTGTATACCCGACTGTGAAGCCAATCATCAAATGCACCTGTCCGTACATTTTGTCACGCCACCTGTGAGAAATCCTGTTGTTGACTTCTTGCTGCGACAGACAATCAGAAACATGGTTCTTTTAACAAATAAATCACCAAAGTGTAAAAGAAACTCACCAGATTGATATACTGAGTTAAGAAAGTAAACCCGTCAAGAAAAAAAAAAAATTCCATATTAAATGCCAAGTCTGTATATATATATATATATATATATATATATATATATATATATATATATATATATATATATATATATATATATATATATATAAGCAAAGATTATATGTCATATATATATATATATATATATATAATTGAAGGGGGAATTTTGGTTGATGGAGTTGGGCCCTCTTTAAACGAAACGGACTATCTTTGATATAAAATGACAAATAATTTTACACTTTTTCCTCAAAGGAATTTTATTGTGACATAATGATGAAAGTGATTTTACACTGTTCCGTTTGTTTGTCGCATTATTTGAAACGCAGGTGATGGGGTCATGTGCCTATTCATGTGAACGTATCTCTGTGTGCTTTATAAGGCACTGCCTGTACTTTAAAATAATGCTCTCATTACTCATCATCATCTGACCTGGTGTTGGCTAAGCGGTTAGGGTACCGGCTTGGGATCCTAGGATCCTGGGTTCGAATCCCGGTCGATTGCTGAATTAACGCCAGGGGGGTTGACTCAGCCTGTCATGCCTTCCGAGGTCGGCAAATTGAGTACCAGCTTGCTGGGATGAATGATCACAGTGTGTACCCCGGTTTAGAATAGGTACACCGTATCCCTGTGCATCATAAGAGCGTGACCAAGGGTTGGCGTCAGGAAGGGCATCCGGCCATAAAAACATTGCCTCAAACAGGGAACCCTGATGGTCATGGGGTCCGCAAGGCTAACCCCTGCTCTAGTGGGGAAAATGGCCTTAAAACGATCATTCATTCATTCATATCTGACCCTTCGTCTATATTTCAGCCATTTGTCTCAGTCAGTTTGACAATACGTTGCTGTGCACGTGGGGACATGTATTTCGCAAGATTCTTCACATATTTTACCTTCGCTACGCATTGTCGGCTAAAGAGGCTGTCCAGGTTTCAGCAAGCAGAATGTGTAATGGCGGCAGACATCGTTTCGGAAATCACAATGCCATAGCCTACTTGTGCTCGACAGAAAATGATAACACCTTTCATCTTCACTACAAACGTTTCTACCTGTTTTGTCGCTGACTTTTTAAAGAGGTGAGAAAGTGTGCAAATGAAGTTCAACATTTGCTTACCAGTTGTGGGGATCACATCAAACACTCTCGGATCATGTCTTCCCACGCATAATACAGCCAGCTCCACCTGCTCCCTCTTTCTCGATTATACTAAAATCCCTGTCACATGCCAGAGAACTGTGCCCACTTACAGAAAGGTGGTGCACAATCTTATCAAACCTTCCATTCATCACTCTTGACTTAAGGTAAACATCATAAAAACTCATTAATTAAATGATTTATTAATTAATTCAAATTCAAATTCATTAATTAATTCATTCATTAATTCAAATTAGTAAAAATTCATCCTCGTAAACATTTTGTGGTTTTCGATTATTTGGCCTCTACAACCATCAGTGAAGGAATAGTCTAGTTGGTAGAGGGGGTTAGCGTGCACCCCTGGAAATCAATTTCTAATGGGCGTTTTTATATCGGAAAAAATGCGTAGAAAACGATTCGCTATGTTAAGAATTTGTCCGGATGTCCCACGTGCCATTTTAATGCAAATTAAGCCGCCATTATGTATAAATCTGTTATTCACCATATCTCCGCCAATATTACAGATAACTGAAAAAACAAGGTGTCTAGACCCATATTTAAGGGTCAAAGATCATTATAAGACCAGTCTTGAAGTGATCACATGTGTCCTTGGCATGTAAAATATGCAAATTAATGCCACGATTACCGAAAAATCTATTTTTTATCATATCGCCACCAATATTACAGATAACTGAACAAATAAGGTGTCTAGACCTATGTTTTGAGGGTCAAAGATCATTATTAGACCAGTCTTGAAATGACCACATGTGTCCTTGGCATGTTAACATGGAAATTAAGAGTGCCAGAATTATCGAAAATTTGAATTAACTCTCTATCTCGACCGAAATTTCAGTGTTCTCCACTATCACGTGCTTCACTCATCATCGCTTTCATCAAAACTGTCAAAGTCAAATTCGTCCTCTTCTCCCTCCTCCTCATTATCATCCTCTTCCTCTTCATGATCAATAGTGTACAGGAGATCAACCAGTGACGTTGGTAGCACCGGGCCACATGACCACAACGGTTCCAACACTCCTTCGTCAGTCCTCATCCATCCCTGCCCCTGATCGTAGGGTTTAGGCTTTTCCAAAATGGGTACGTCAGCTCGTTTGTACAAGCAGACGCGGTGATTCACACGCTGGACATGCGGCTTCAAAGCGGACTAGCAGGGAGGAAGGCGAGCCAAGTCGACTTTAGACTTGGAAGTGAGTTTCTCGTTCTCGCCTACCATCTTGCGGAGCTCGGACAACATCCACTGAAGAATCACGACTTTGGCCGTACATCAGGCAGGTGAATTGTTCCAACTGCTTCAGTACCAGAGGGTTTATGATCCAGTTATTCCCGAGTTGCTGGAACGCCTTATGAAATCTGGGGTTCTTCTCTAGCTTTTTCAGTGGTCCCACCTTCCCTTTCCCTTTGAAGGCACTGGTGCAGTCCTCTCCGCTGAACACATAGTACCCAAGAAGCGTGGCACAGTCGTCTTCTCCCAGAGATTCCGCGAGCTCAGAGAGGTTGACTAGTTGTCGATGTTTCCCTGATCCTGTATCCAGGTACACAGTCAGCTTGATGGCATGAGCGTGGTAGAGAAGAATCACGAAGATATCTGTGTCAAGGGTTCTGACCACAGCGTTCTTGTAACCAAGAGCAGCAGCGTGGTGGAGGTACAATACTACTCTCGTACCAGTCTCTTCCTGGTTGCTGTAGATAGTGGGAAGCTCACGAACCTCGATCTGAAACACAAAGGGGCATTGAACTTGAAATTAGAGGTAGCAAATTGAAAGAGTGAAATCGGCCCGATGTATAATTATTGATATACTGTAAATCATATTAATAAAAATCTGGGGTTCAACTTACCTCACCATTCATTGAAACAAACTGATGAGCTCTCCCCTCCACGATCAGCACTGCCATCTCAGTTCTCTCCAGCCTTGAAGCTGCCTGTTGACCACACCATAACCGCAGCAGGAGCTGGCAGAGCTGCTTCTTATTGTCATCATTTGCAAGGAACATCTTGAAGTCGTATGGCTTCCTGGTCGCTGGTCCAGCCAGAATGATCTTCTCCGAGCTGCCACGCCTCAGTCTCTCCTGCGCTTTGATAGATCCCGGATGATAACTGTCAGTCGAGAACAAGAAGTGCTTCGTGGCCACCATCTGATCGAGTATGTGGAGGCATATCTCACCACAGGTCAGGGGCAGGTTGGTAAGGACATGGAGCAGTGCCATGCCGTCCTGGATGAACAGGGCATCCTTGGGATATGGCAGCTCTTCTGGGGTGACATCTTCCATTAGGTAGTGTAGAATGTTGGCTTTGTTGGTCTTCGAGAAAAATCCATCTGGTGTCCCAAGGCTGGGAGGAACAGGCATCAGGCAGTACTTCATGAGTTCTTCCAAGTCTATTGGTTCATCTAGGCACTGCGACTTAACGAGGAGAAGGAACGTGAGGTTGCTTTGCTCCTGATACTGTATGACCTGGAATGACAATGGGTAACATGTTGATACAGATGGTACAGGTTCATATTAAAAATACATCACTCGGGTATTGGAATTCCAGCTTACCTTTCCCTGTGAGGATGTGAGGTTAACCTTCTTGTTGCAAGCCTCCATGGTCTTGAGTTTCTTCCTCTTGATGGGGTCGAAGAAGCTTTCTGGCTTTCCACTCTGTAGGCGTCCAATAAAGTCAGTTTTCGCAGCCTTGCCCACAGCTTCTGCTTGGAGCACGTCCTTCTCAACATCCATGGGGATGGGAGCACTGGAAGTCAGGGAGTAGAACTTGTCCTTATCTGTGATGGTGAACGGATTTGTGAAGTTCCTGACAGCAGTGAGGACGCACTGAACGGCCTTCTTCAATTCAAGACTGGTCTTATAATGATCTTTGACCCTCAAAATATGGGTCTAGACACCTTGTTTTTTCAGTTATCTGTAATATTGGCGGAGATATGGTGAATAACAGATTTATCCATAATGGCGGCTTAATTTGCATAAAAATGGCACGTGGGACACCCTGACTATTTTTTAACATAGCAAATCGTTTTCTACACAATTTTTCCAATATAAAAATGTCCTTTAGAAATTGATTTTCAGGGGTGCACGCTAACCCCCTCTACCAACCCTACTAGAAGTGTTCTTACATTTTCAGGGAAACCGTGCTGTGATTTATGCAATGAGACGGGCAGCTAACAACTTAATTAACACCTTGTTTGCCTTGTGTGTCTTGGGCCAGGTATATACATTTTGCTTTTGCCTGTCGTGGCAGAGAGTATTCTGAATACAAACAGCCACAACTGTCATGAGTAAAACACATTGCCTGTGGGTACCTGGGGAAATTGCATTTTCTATTTAGAGTCAAAACAGATACACTCAGTATCCTCTTTTTTCCTTCGTTACTTGTGAAAGCTCTGAAGACTTCTGAAGACTCTTCTGAAGAATCTCTGGGAGAAACATTATGTTTCTGGAGTTGTTGTTTGGCCTCCATGATCTTCCTGACTGATGCATTTTTCTCATCTTTGATGTTGAATCAAACTCAGCACATTGGGAACAGACATCTGGTTTGGACCAACCAAAGCCATATTTAAGTTGGTTTTGCAATGATGATAAAACTTGTGCCTGCCTTCGTACTGGACTTTCTTCATGTCCAAACCACCTTTAAACTTCAGTATTGCTCTAGATGACAGAGTTGTACAGAACAGGGTGTACGGTACATCTTCATAAACTTGAATGCAGTATACTGTCGTGCGACTCCGGTTAACATCAGAGACCAGCTTGCTGGGATGAATGCCGCCGCACTGAACGGCCTTCTGGGGTTCAAAGTCTGTATATATATTGTCTCAGTATAAAGCTTATTTTGGAGACGTGTTAGACTGCCAGAATCCTGGGATGAGGACTGTGAAGCCAATCAAATACAGGTGAGCATGTCTTGCTCAAATACCGTTCATCTATGATTGTATACATACATACATACATACATACATACATACATACATATATATATATATATATATATATATATATATATATATATATATATATATATATATATATATATATATATATATATATATATATATATGTATATATATATATTGTTGTGGATATGAGGATTGTGTTTTTTTTATTGTGTTTTTTATTATTATTGCTTTATTCTGGACCCTCCTTACTCCATGTATGTATAAAGGTCAAAGGGCGTCCCATAATTACCTTCGCAAAAGCGGAAGGTTATGTTTTGATCGCTGTGTATTTATTTGTATGTCTGTGTGTGTGTGTGTGTGTGTGTGTGTGTGTGTGTATGTTATTCGCATAACTCAAAAAGTATTCAACCGAATTGCATGAAATTTGGTGGGATGATTGGTTATTATACGGGACACATTTGATTAGATTTTGGGAGCAATCGGGTCAAAGGTCAAGGTCAAGGTCACGAAAAGGTCAAATGTTCACTGTTCTGTTCCCTACACTCCCATGCCAAGTACAGAACAGTAGCTGCGGCGAAGGTATGCGCTCTACCGAGTGCCCATTCTAGTTAGGTCATAAACAATCACGTCAGCCAATCATAGATTTCCCCCTTGTTGATAGTTATATCTTTATTATGTGTATTAGGGTAAGGCCTTGTCTTCCATTAAGATGACAGACACTCCATTGCACCAAGTGAAATAAGATAGATTCCCTTCATTCCCCATTCCCACTCCCAAAACTTCCATTGCTAAGCCTCAATTGCCAGCTACATCCCCTCCAAGCCTCCATTGCCAACTGCACTGGGCAGTTTGCCAGGTTTGCTACAGCTGTGGGTTGCTGATTTTGCCCCAAAACCACCATTGAACATGTGCTCGGGGCGGGTAAGAAGGGCGTGCCCGCCCATCGTCATCAAGGGCGGAGCCAGAGGGCCGTGCCGACCAATCAGGGCCGAGGCGAGCTGACCGATGGGCGTGTCCTGAAGGCCGGTGGCTTGATCGCCTGAGGCACTATAAAAGCGCGCGCGCAAGAAGCAAGGACGTGGTTGAGTTGAGTGGTTGGACTGAGTACGAGACGAGTCAGATGAGTCCTGGAGAAAGCACGTGACGTCCACAGAGCAGCAGCAGCAGCCACAGCAGCAACAGCGGAAGCTTCAGCAGCAGCAGCAGCAGCAGCCACAGCAGCTTCAGCCACAGCAGCTTGGGGGGCCTCGACATCAGTTTACGAGCAGGGCCGCGAAGGAACGGCGGCTGCTAAACGCGCCGATCGTGCTGCAGTACCCGTGGACCTTCCTTTCCCTCCAGCCATCCGCCTCCTGCCTTTCCATCCTTTTGTGTACGTGAGTTTGTTCTGTGTGTCTTGTCCCTGGGTATTAATTTCAGTTTGTATAAGCTAGCATTGCACTGTGTCTCTAATATCTTCTGTAAATTATTTTCTTATCTTTCCTTCTTCCTTGGTTACTTTTGAGCATGTAAATAGTAGGAATAAATTTAGTAGTATTTCCAACCTTTTTGTCTTCTGTCTTCTTCTCCTTCACATCCATGTCGCTTTTGTCTTTTCCATATTGAATATCTGTGGCGCGATCCGGCCAACGTTCGGGAATCGGGTTAGTCGGGGTAACTGTTCGGCCGCGGTGCCATCCGCTCGGCAAACCAACATCCTTATCCGCGGTCCGTAACAATTGGTAGTCAGGAGTTGGGATTCGAATCTGGGACTAAATTTATTTAGCCCAAATTTTGGGACACCAATTGTGTTATTGGCAGTAACAATTGGTGTCGGGAGTGGGGTCGGACCCGAAGCGCGCTTAACGCGCTCAAAATTACAAGCTGCTGAAATTTGTTTTAAAGAAAAACCCGAATTTTGAAATCGCGCCATGGCTAGTCAAGGCGATCGGATGCCGGTGGGGGAACTAGAGGAGGGGTTAGGGGTAACCCAGGATCAGAGGGAAGAAATGGAGGAGGGCAATGAGGAGGTGGTTGAGGAGGTTTCAGGCGCGCAAGATGGCGCTCTCGCGCACGAGGTTACGGCGCGCAAAATGGCGCCTCGCACATGGCTACGGCGGCCGCGCCCGCCGCACAAGTGGGAGGGATTGATGTGCGGTACCTCATGGCGCAGATTAATGCAGCCATACTAATGGCGAATATGGGGCTAGAAGCCAAAATGGATAGGATGGGGGGCCAAATGGGGGCAATGAGGGACAAAGCGAGGGGTACCAGCGAACAGTTGGGAAATAAATTTGAGGGTTTAGACAAGAAATTTGCAGGGTTAGACAATAATTTTAAGGGGTTAGACAACGGGATAAAAGAGGTGAAAAATGGGTTAACGGGGGTGGAAAATAGAATGGCTGCCCAGGAGAATCAGATAGAGGGGGTGAAAAATGGGTTAAGGGGGCTAGAAGATAGGATGGAAGGCAAATTGCGGGAAGTAGGGGAGCAATCCGCCCGGGAAATCAAACGGATGGGGAACCAGATAGAGGAGGTGAAAATCGGGTTAGAAGGTAAATTGGATGCTCAGAGGGATGAATTGGGACAGATGAGGGTGGCATCTACTAAGGAGATGGAGGAGATGAAGGAGGAGATACGACGAGGTGTAAGCGAGGAGGTCTCGGGGGTACGCGAGGAGGTAAATCGAGGTGAAAAGCGTATGGAGAAAGAGGTGAGAAATGGAACGGCTAGGTTACAAGGGGGCATAGAGGACCTGACGCAGGAGGTGGAACAGCTGACGGTGGGACAGACGGAGTTAGTGGAGCAGGTACAAAGGAACACTGCGGTACTAGGAGGGTTAAAAGCGACACAAAGAGACATCAAGGACGACTTGTTAGCGACGAAGAGGCAATGTCAGATGGTACGTGAGGGACTGACAACGAGGTTGGAGGAGGTGACGGAGGTAATGGAGACGAAGGACCGGGAGGTGAGGACGCACATAGAAACGGTCAAAGTAGCCTTAGAGGACGAAATTGAGGAGACGCACTGGGAAATAAAAGAGGTGAAGCAAAAATTAGAGAAGGTGGAAGAGGGGGTGAGTGAAATTAAGAAGAGATGGACGGAAACTAAGAGAGAAATACAGGAGGAAGTGATGGAGTATGTGCAAGGTCTGTGTTCAAATCGTGATGTTGTGCTCACCAACCAAATAAAGAGTTTGCAGGTGGTGAAGGAGGTGCGGAGACGAGGTGCCAAGGTGAGTGGCGATATATTCGGAAATGCATATGATGTGAGGGGAGCTTCAGTCGGCTTGGGGGTTGATTTGGATCCGGGTGTTCGTGAGAGGCCGTTGGTGAAGTGTGCGACAGGTATGGTGTGCGAAGGAGGAGGTGTGCGAGAATGTCCGACTCTGGGGTGTGTAAGGAAAAAGTGCGCGCCGAGGAGTGAGTGTGCTGTCGAGAGTGAGTTGGTCGTAGCGCGGGTGCGAGGGGGCACATGGAAGCGCGCTGTGGTGAGTGTTACAGAGGATGTAACGAGAGAGTGCACACCTGTGGTGAGTGTTACGGAGGGAGTAACGAGAGAGTGTGCGCAAGAGGATGCGCGAGAAAGGTGTGTAACGGACGGGTGCATGAGGAAAGAGTGCGCTGTCAAGAGTAAGAAAGAATGTACACCTGTGGTGAGTGTTACAGAGGATGTAACGAAAGAGTGTACACCTGTGGTGAGTGTTACGGAGGGAGTAACAGGAGAGTGTGCGCAAGAGGATGCGCGAGAAAGGTGTGTAACGGACAGGGGCATGAGGAAAGAGTGCGCTGTCGAGAGTAAGGGTGAGTGCGCTGTCAAGAGTGGTGGTGAAAGTGGTAAGAGTGACACGGAGCGTGAGTTGGTTGTGGCAGGTGAGAGGGGATGCACACCTGGAATGGTAGAGCGTGTGTGGGAATGCACACTGGAATTGGTAGTGAGGCACGTGGTTGGGTGTGCAAGTGAGAGCACACCTGTGGTTGTCACATAGGAGGTGACCGAGAGGGGGGCGCGAAGAGGTGTGCGAACGACGTGTGTGTGAAAAGGTGTGCGGTGGTCAGGTGTGTGACAAAATCTGTAAGCGGACTGAGTGTACCTGGGTGTCAGGGAAGGTGCAATGACCAAGAGCATGGAGACGGCTGGATGTGTGAGCAAGGAACGGGCTGCGGGGTGTAAGCATGCGAATGGAGCATCGACGCTAACCGGGTTAGCGGTTAGAACGACGTTTAGCCGAAGCGGGCCCTCGGTGCGTGCCGGGTTTCGCGTGCCACGAGGACCAGCGGGGATCCGAACCACGGCGGTTTCGAAAGAACCGCCGTACGCGACCCATGCTGGGCCTCACTTTGAACGGCCGCGTCCGTGCTCCACTAGGCAGAGCGGGCAGCCCGATAGGAAGGGTCGTCATGGCGACCCCTTTTTGTTGAGGCGTTCCGGCAGGTCGAGATCGGGCCATTGGACGGCTCTGTGCCGAGATGGTGCGTGGGATCTCGGCCCGAGTAAACCTCCTTCCCTTCACCGAGTGTCGGACGCATCCAACCGCCGGCACCAAAGAACCCGCATTCATTGCTCGGCTGTACGAAGCCGAGCTTTGGAAGTGAATTGGCGCACCGAGAGGCACTAGTGAGAAGACTGATGACGAGGATAGTGGTTTGGACCCGAAATTGCAAAGCAAAATTTGATGATTGGTAGAATGATTGGCAGATGATTGGTAGAGTGATTGGCAAATTTTTGATTTGTTGAATTTGGACGAGCCAAATTGGTAGTGGGAGATACCCGATGTGGGGGGATGGCAACTCTGCCATCTCTCACACGGGGGCAAAGGAGCACTAGACTTATGGGGTTTATGGCAGTGAAAACTAGCCCGGGAGGGTTAGGATATAATGATAGGGATCTAGAGAAGATGACCTTAGGTAACGTTAAGTTTAGGTAGTGACAATGATACCTGTAGTGGGGACGCAGGTAGATTAGTGTGGATGATAATGACGTGGTATGTGCTTAGTTTAAAGGGAAGACGGGGAGCACTAAGTTAGCAGGGCAACAGGTAGATGAGATGATGCCGTGTGTGAGGAAAAGGTGTGATTGCACAGGTGTGCAACTGGACAGGTGTATGGAGCAGTGTTTGAGTGAGTGATAGTGATGTGTGTTGTGTTGACCAAATGGTCCAGGAAGGAAGGAGGGTGCAGGTGGCACCAGGTGTGATTGCACAGGTGTGCAACAACAGGTGAATGAAGAATGGTTGTATGGATTACATGGAGTGTGGAATATATGGAGTATGGGAATGGATGGTCGTGGAGTGAGTATAATGGAAACTGTGGAGTGGAGTGGATGGTGCGGAGGTGTGAATGGGGGAAGAGTGGACCCCCATCACGAATACCCGGGGAGGGTAGTGGAAGTGTTAGGTAGAGGGTACAGGTAAATTGTGGTTGGATATTGGCATCTGTGGTGCGGGTAGTTGCACAGGGGTGTAGTGATGGGTGCATTAGTGTCGTGGAAATGGCTGGGTGTGTGGCCTGTTAGTGTGTGTAGTTGGTTTGGGCACTCCAGCACTGTGAGGATGTCGGCCAGGTGAGGCCGCAGGTGGGCTCTGGGAGCCGGTAGCGTTGTTGTGGATGGGGCCCGAGGATCCGGAGGACGGACCCGGGTAGCCCAGTGCCAGAGGGCACCGAGGGGTGACAGAGCCAGGAGGGGCCTTCCCCAGTAGATAGGTTAGGTCAAGGAGCAGGTAAGCTCAGGTGGCAACTACAGTGGTGGAGGTGTGCAGGTGGGTAGACCTGCTGGGAGAGCTGCACGACCCAGCCTGGAAATTGTGCAAGGGCACAGGGAGTTGCATCGGGGGAGTGAGACCCCAAATTAAGGAAGCACCACAGTTTGGTCAATGGGAATTGGTTTTTAGAACCCATAGTGTAAGTTGGCCAATGGATTGGCAGGGAAAGACCCCGGGTAGTGTAAAGTGTGTTAATGTCATTTAGAAAGTAGTTAGGATGAAAGTCTCCTCGCACCATCTGCATCCACTCACCTGGGATGACGTACCTCCACACCATGCCAGGTTGTTTTATTATTTTTGGTGCAAATGTTTGGAATGAGAGACGCATCATGACGTGGGTGTGACATTGTGCTTTGATGTTCCATCTCTTCCTCCTTATGAGGATTGATGATGAATTGGGTGATGGCAAATTTTGAAGTAGAGGGAGTGAAGACGAATTTGGTATAGGGGGAAGATGTGACGGTAGCGACGGATTTGTAAATGTGAAGATTTTTGTAAATATGGGGTAAGGGCAAGGGTAGTGTAGGTGACAGGGGGGGGTGACGTACGGTAGGGATGAGCTTTCTCACTTCGCTCTCCGTACGCACTTCACCTTGCATTGCCTTGTTTGATGTGTACCCTTGTGACCTTACCCCTCGCTCATCTGTCTTTCCCCCCTTTGTCTCCCACATGAGGACCTGTGTGCCACTGGGCGCCGAGGGGAGCGTGCGTGAGTCCGCCATTGTGCGCCCGGAACTCCCAGAACCAGCAGTCTGCATCGATGCACCACATTATGGACCACATGTCTGTGGCCGAGCACCACTTATGGACCCCATGGGTTGGGGCATGGCCCCTCTGCTGGAACCGGCCATGAAGGCCCGAAATCTTGCTGGCGGACCTTGATCACATGGCACCGATGCCCCACAGGTGAACCACACTAGTCGGCCCTGTGGGCCATAAATAAAGAAAATAAAAATGGACACGTTGGCTGCATTTTAATAGTGTAAATAGGCCGCCAGCAAAGAAGATGACAACATCAGGAAAATAGTAATAGCCAGCAGAGGGAGCCGAAGAGCAAGAGACCACCAGCAGGGTTAGGGGTTTGTTTGTTGTTTTTATTTTATTGAACAATGATGACTGTGCACCGATTGGTGCTTGAGGGTGTGTTGGTGCGTTTTGGGTGCTTTCAGGGTGCATTGATGCAGAGCAGACTGTCTCCCCCCCCAGAAAGAACAATCACAGGTCCTGGGTTACGAGTTGTAAATAAAGTAACGTCATTGTAAATAATGCTCCCCACCGTAAATGTATAGCTTGAAGACCATTCCGCAATTCGGTTAACTGTGGGCATGAATCGGTTAGGCAGGGTGCAATGGAGCAGCGGGACATATTTATTTATGTTTTAAAACTGTCGCACTCAGGGTCAGGTTAAAAGTAGAGGGAACTACACCTACGTGCCACACTAAAAGTTAAGGTAAGAGGCCCGGGACATGCCTAAGAGGAGGAGGGTGCAGTGTTGTGGATATGAGGATTGTGTTTTTTTATTGTGTTTTTTATTATTATTGCTTTATTCTGGACCCTCCTTACTCCAGTTATGTATAAAGGTCAAAGGGCGTCCCATAATTAGGTCATAAACAATCACGTCAGCCAATCATAGATTTCCCCCTTGTTGATAGTTATATCTTTATTATGTGTATTAGGGTAAGGCCTTGTCTTCCATTAAGATGACACTCCATTGCACCAAATGAAATAAGATAGATTCCCTTCATTCCCCATTCCCACTCCCAAAACTTCCATTGCCAAGCCTCAATTGCCAGCTACATCCCCTCCAAGCCTCCATTGCCAACTGCACTGGGCAGTTTGCCAGGTTTGCTACAGCTGTGGGTTGCTGATTTCGCCCCAAAACCACCATTGAACATGTGCTCGGGGCGGGGAAGAAGGGCGTGCCCGCCCATCGTCATCAAGGGCGGAGCCAGAGGGCCGTGCCGACCAATCAGGGCCGAGGCGAGCTGACCAATGGGCGTGTCCTGAAGGCCAGCGGCTTGATCGCCTGAGGCGCTATAAAAGCGCGCGCGCAAGAAGCAAGGACGTGGTTGAGTTGAGTGGTTGGACTGAGTACAAGATGAGTCAGATGAGTCCTGGAGAAAGCACGCGATGTCCACAGAGCAGCAGCAGCAGCCACAGCAGCAACAGCGGCAGCTTCAGCAGCAGCAGCAGCAGCAGCCACAGCAGCTTCAGCCACAGCAGCTTGGGGGGCCTCGACGGCAGTTTACGAGCAGGGCCGTGAAGGAACGGCGGCTGCTAAACGCGCCGATCGTGCTGCAGTACCCATGGACCTTCCTCTCCCTCCAGCCATCCGCCTCATGCCTTTCCATCCTTTTGTGTACGTGAGTTTGTTCTGTGTGTCTTGTCCCTGGGTATTAAGTTTGTATAAGCTAGCGTTGCACTGTGTCTCTAATATCTTCTGTAAATTATTATCTTATCTTTCCTTCTTCCTTGGTTACTTTTGAGCGTGTAAATAGTAGGAATAAATTTAGTAGTATTTCCAACCTTTTTGTCTTCTGTCTTCTTCTCCTTCACATCCGTGTCGCTTTTGTCTTTTCCATATTGAATATCTGTGGCGCGATCCGGCCAACGTTCGGGAATCGGGTTAGTCGGGGTAACTGTTCGGCCGCGGTGCCATCCGCTCGGCAAACCAACATCCTTATCCGCGGTCCGTAACAATATATATATATATATATATATATATATATATATATATATATATATATATATATATATATATACATACATACATATATATATACAGACTTGGCATTTAATATGGAATATTTTTTTTGTGGGGGTGAACTTACTTTTCAAAATGACTTAGAACCAAAAGTTCATTGGAATTATGCTGAAATTATTCTATACTAGGGCATTGCCCGTACTATATCTATATCTAAAATTATATCCCCCCCCCTCTATTTACATGAAATGGTTTGGTCCAAAGCGAACGGCTTCCGTAAAATTATATCCCCCCCCCTCTATTTACATGAAATGGTTTGGTCCAAAGCGAACGGCTTCCGGAGTTTGGTAAAGAAATCGCCATCGCGTGCACAAACGCGCAGGAAAGCGAATGAATCGCAAATTCGTTTTTATTAGTTTTAAAACATAGTTTAACGCCAACATAGTTTGCAAACGTGAAATAAATGAATACGCTCTCAAATGTGCCATCCGAGGCAGAGTGTGTCCGCCACGTTCGGCACACGCGATAGTTCGCTGCTCTCTGATTGGTTGAATCGTTTTTTGGACATAGCTCGGTAAGTAATTGTCCGATTAATATGAAACCTTGAAAAGGCACATCCTCGGGTCCCCAGCAATATACCTGGCAAGTTAAAAGTATATCGGACCCGTGGTTGTCGAGAAACAGCGGTCACAGACAAACGTACAAACAGAGATTACTGGAATTATAGATAGATTTTGTTAATGTGACCTATAAAAGAAACAAAAACCACATTTGACATTTCGAAGCAAATAAATTGATCCTTGAAAGTGATGTAAACTGATATCGAACTCAATTCACGGACAGTACTGTGTTAAACTTCTGTGCGTTTTCCAGAAGTATCTCTTTATTTTGCACATTAGCCAAAATTTTTTTTTAACAAAAACAAAAGTTAAATTACGACTGGGCTTACGGACAGTAAAATTACAGTTCAGTACTTCGTGTAACCCCCACAAGCATTCAGGAGAGCACGTACACGTTGAGGCATGCTGTTCACGAGATTTGCCAAGGTTTGGACAGGAATCGCTTGCCATGCAGTTACAATAGCCTGCTGCAATTCACGCACAGAGGCAGGCTGCTGGTCCAAGTTGTCGATTTGACGTGTTAAATCTGCTCACAAGTTCTCTATCGGATTCATATCAGGGGACATGGCAGGCCACTCCATATGCTCTACACCATGGTCAGCAAGAAAGTGTTGGATCATGCGAGCACGATGAGGCCATGCATTGTCATCTTGGAAGACAAATTTCCTCAAAAGGCTGCACGAACAAATGGAAGCAATGTTTCTTCCAGAATGGCCCTGTGCTTGAACTGGTTCAGGTTTCCATTCAGAACAACCAGGTCAGTTTTGCCCCCTGCATGAAAAGCAGCCCAAACGGTCACCCCACCACCTCTAGCTTGGACTCTTGGCACTATACAATCTTCGTTGTAGGCTTCATGCACTTGTCTGCACACTCGGACGTGGCCATATTGACGATAGACCAGAAATCTAGACTTGTCACTGAAGATTACGTGATTCCAGTGTCCTGGCTTCCATTGATGGTGCTCTCTGGCCCACTGCAATCGGCGCTGGCGGTGTTGTCTGGTCAGACGTGGCTTTCTCAGGGGACGCCTGGCACGATAGCCTGCTTGAACCAGTCGTTGGTTGACTAGCCTTCTGGATACAGGCACATTTGTCAGTTGCTGCCACTCAGCCCTAAGCCGATTATCTGACTTGGTACAGCCATTGCGGACTAACCGGTGCAGCTGGCGATCATCCCTCCTTGTGGTTCTGCAGGGACGTCCTGGCCTCGGTATTGGAGAAGGGGCACCCCTCTGAGCATTTCGTTTCAGGATCTTTGACACCTGACCTTGAGTGATGCCATACTGCCGAGCAATAGCATGCTGTTTCATGCCGGAATTTCGTAAAGCCACCACTAAATGACAAACAGAATTGTCGAGTTGACGGTCCATCTCCAGGGGAAGCGGCAATAACTTTTGTAGACGTGCAGCAGTTGTTTTCCACTAATACAGAACGCAACAACCCTTATATACCCGATTGTGAAGCCAATCGTCAAATGTACCTGTCCGTACATTTTGTCACGCCACCTGTGATATAATCCTGTTATTGACTTCTTGCTGCGACAGACAATCAGTGACATGGTTCTTTTAACAAAGAAATCACCAAAGCGTAAAAGAAACTCACCAGATTGATATACCGAGGTCAGAAAGTAAACCCAAGTCAAGAAAAAAAAATATTCCATTGTAGCGGCTACCGCTGGGTTTTCACAATCGCCTTGCACCTATCAAGGACGCGGAGCGATCACCATGCCGGGCTCGTCCAGGACGCCCGGGCAGGCCTGCGCTCAACTTGCCAGGCCTCGGTCGGGACGCCCAGGCATGCCCGGGCATGCCCGGGCAGGCTCGCCCTCAACTTGCCAGGCCGCAGCCAGGACGCTGGGCCACGCCCCCTCTCGCCTTTCCTGGGCAAACGCTCCGGGATAATATGTATATATATTGCTGCCCGATAAACGGGCTTTTCAGAGTGCCTGAGTGTTTGGTTTGAATAAAGCAACTCGGATGAATTCCAGCTTTTTGTCACGTCCATTCTTCCGATCGACGTGGGAGCCCCAGCTCCTTCATTGGTGACCTACCGACATGGACACGGCAGTCGCTCTTAAACTGCCTACCTTCTGGGAGGCTCACGCGGCGGTTTGGTTCGCACAGGCGGATTCCCTGTTCGCCCTGCGAGGCATCACGGCCGACGACATCCGCTTCCACCATGTGGTAGCAGCGCTCGGTTCGGCCACCGCGGCCCGCGCCCTGAGCCTCCTCGAGAGCCCGCCAGCCGCTGACAAATACGGCGCGATTAAGAAGCTTCTCCTCGACGCTTTCGCCCTCCCATCGGCGGAACGCGCACGGCGCCTGCTCGACCTGCCCGAGCTCGGCGACACGCGCCCTTCCGAGCGAATGGACTACATGCTTTCACTGCTCGGCGAGCACTCTCCGGCATTCCTGTTCCGGGAGCTGTTCCTCCGTCAGCTGCCTAACCCGGTACGCCTCGCCCTGGCAAGCATGACGATCACAGATCCCCGGGCCCTTGCCAGAGAAGCCGACAAGATCTCCGCCGCAGGTCAGCGCATCGCAGCGGCGACATTGGACCCACCGCCGTCCGACGCAACACCCATGGTGCCCGAGCACCCGGCACGGTCGACGACCGAACTGCCGACGCAATTGGCGGCCGCTACACCGAGCCGACCACCTCCAGCACGACGACCGGGGCCTCCACCTGACCAAGCATGGTGTTACTATCATGCCAGGTTCGGACAGAAGGCCCGGACATGCCGACCCCCGTGCACCTTCGGCAGGCCGGGAAACGGCCGGGCCGGCGTTCATTACCAGCCATGAGCGCCGGCCACACGGGCAACTTACTGTTCATCACGGATAAAGCGTCCAGACGGCGCTTCCTGTGCGACACCGGCGCCCAACTGAGCGTCATACCCGCCTCTGACCAGGACAGGCAATCTGCGGTTTGCGGCCCCTCCTTGGTTGCGGCCAACGGATCGACCATCCGCACCTTCGGCCCGCGCAACATCACCCTCTGCTTCGGCGGCCAACGCTTTGCTTGGACGTTTGTAACCGCAAACGTGCCCATGGCTCTGCTAGGCGCCGACTTCCTCTGCGCCCACGGACTGCTGGTGGATGTCCAACGGCGTCGTTTAATCAACGCCGAAACCTTCAGCTCCCTGGTATGCACATTGAGCAGCTCCGCGCCGACCGAGCTGGCATGCGCCGTCCCGGCGGCGAACGAGTTTGCTCGCCTGCTCACGGAGTTCCCGGCCCTCACGCGGCCGACGTTTTCGGCCGTCGCAGTACGGCATGGGATCGAGCACCACATACCAACCACGGGCCCGCCGGTCTATGCCAGGGCCTGCCGCCTCGACCCAGCCAAGCTCGCCATGGCGAAGGCCGAATTCGACGCGTTGGAGCACCTCGGCATCGAGCGGCGCTCCGATAGCGCGTGGGCCTCGCCACTGCACATCGTGCCAAAGCCGGGGGGTGGATGGCGCCCGTGTGGCGACTACCGCCGTCTCAATGACGCTACCACCCCCGACAGGTACCCGATCCCGCATATCCAAGACTTCTCCGCCCGTCTGGCGGGACGGGTCATTTTTTCGAAAATTGATCTCATACGGGGATATCACCAGGTACCTGTCAGGGCGGCCGACGTCCCTAAAACGGCAGTCATCACGCCGTTCGGCTTATTCGAATTCTTGCGGATGCCGTTTGGTCTCAAGAACGCGGCTCAGGCGTTCCAACGCTTGATGGACGGCGTGCTGCTTGACCTGCCGTTCCTTTTCGTTTACCTGGACGACATCCTCATCGCCTTCGGGCGCCTCAGCGAGCACGGCCTCATCGTCAACCCGGCCAAATGCCACTTCGTTACGACGGCCGTTGATTTTTTGGGCCACCACATCACCAAGAACGGGGCCGTGCCGCTGCCAACCAAGGTCGATGCCATCACCACGTTCCCGCGTCCCCGCACCATAAAGGCCCTGCAGGAATTCCTGGGAATGGTGAATTTTTATCACCGCTTCGTGCCCCGCGCTGCTCAACTCATGCGGCCCCTCTACGAAGCCCTCCGGGGCAAGCTGGCCAAGCACGACATCGCCTGGTCCGCAGCAATGGATGCGGCCTTCCAAAGCTCAAAGCGGGCCCTCGCCGACGCAACACTGCTCGCTCACCCGGTGCTCAACGCTCCCATCGCCCTCACCATGGATGCCTCCGACTACGCGGTGGGCGCCGTACATGAGCAATGGGTGAACGGGGTTTGGCAGCCACTCGCTTTTTTCAGCCGGCAGCTCCGGCCGAACGAGCTCAAATACAGCACGTTTGACCGGGAGCTCCTCGGTCTACACCTGGCCGTCCGCCATTTCCGCCACCTCCTGGAGGGCCGACCTTTCACGGCATTCGTCGACCACAAGCCATTGGTTTACGCCATGGCCAAGGTCACGGAGCCGTGGTCGGCCCGCCAACAGCGCCACCTCTCCGCCGTGTCGGAGTTTACCACGGACATCCGGCACGTCGCCGGCAAAAACAACGCCGTGGCCGACTGTCTTTCCCGGGCCAGCGCGAACGCGGTCCACCTGGGCGTGGACTTTGCGCTTATGGCGGCGGACCAAACCACCGACACCACGGTGCAAGCCCTCCGGGCGGCGGACACGGGCCTCCGCCTGGCCGACATCCCCTTCGCGGACACTGTCCTGCTCTGCGACGTCTCCCAAGGCCAGCCTCGCCCCATCGTGCCCGTCACCTGGCAACGCCGCATCTTCGCCTCCCTCCACGGCCTTTCCCACCCGGGCCGGAAAGCTTCCCAGAAGCTGGTGTCGGCGCGATTCGTCTGGCACGGCCTTCGTCGGGACGTCCGCGATTGGACCAGCACCTGCACGGCCTGCCAACGGGCCAAGGTCCACCGACACACCTAGGCCCCGCTGGCACCTTTCACCGTGCCCGAACGACGTTTCGACCACGTCAACGTGGATCTGGTGGGCCCCCTCCCCCCGTCACGGGGGTTCACACACCTGCTCACCATGGTGGACAGGACCACCAGGTGGCCGGAGGCCGTTCCCCTCGTCTCCACCACCACCGCCGACGTGGCGCAGGCTTTCATCGCCACCTGGGTCGCCCGCTTCGGCGCACCGGCGGACATCTCGTCAGACCGCGGACCACAGTTCACCTCCGAGCTGTGGGACGCGGTCGCCCGCAACCTGGGGGTCAAGCTCCACCGTACTACGGCCTACCACCCCCAAGCAAACGGGTTGTGCGAGCGATTCCACCGCTCCATGAAGGCCGCGCTCATGGCCGGCCTTCAAGACGGCGGTTGGGCCGACCGGCTGCCGTGGGTCCTTTTGGGCCTCCGCACGGCCCCCAAGGAGGACCTCCAGGCATCCACCGCCGAGCTTGTCTATGGCCAGGCGCTACGCGTCCCGGGCGAATTCGTGCCCGACGCTACCAGTCCCTGGTCCGCAGCTCACCAGCGCTCGGACCTCCAGGAGGCCGCCCGACGGTTTGCCCCCGTGCCAACATCCCACCACGGTGACCCCCAGTCCTACGTCCCCCCAGCACTTCGCACAGCGGAGTATGTTTTTGTGCGTCACGACGCGCATCGGGGGCCACTCCGGCCGCCGTACGACGGGCCCTTCCGGGTGCTGCGACGGGACGACAAGTCGTTCGTCATCGACATCGGCGGCAGGTCGGACCGGATTGCGGTGGACCGCCTCAAGCCGGCGCACGTGGACGTCGACCACCCACCACGGGTGGCCCTTCCGCCGCGGCGAGGCCGCCCCCCGTCCACGGTGCCCCCCACTCGACCGCTCACCACCACACCGGACCCCCTCCCACGACCCGCCAGGGGTCGCTTCGGCCGGGTCATCAGGACCCCCCTCAAATTGACCCTGCCGGTGCAAGTCGATTCTGGGGGGACGTGTGTAGCGGCTACCGCTGGGTTTTCACAATCGCCTTGCACCTATCAAGGACGCGGAGCGATCACCATGCCGGGCTCGTCCAGGACGCCCGGGCAGGCCCGCGCTCAACTTGCCAGGCCTCGGTCGGGACGCCCGGGCATGCCCGGGCATGCCCGGGCAGGCTCGCCCTCAACTTGCCAGGCCGCAGCCAGGACGCTGGGCCACGCCCCCTCTCGCCTTTCCTGGGCAAACGCTCCGGGATAATATGTATATATATTGCTGCCCGATAAACGGGCTTTTCAGAGTGCCTGAGTGTTTGGTTTGAATAAAGCAACTCGGATGAATTCCAGCTTTTTGTCGCGTCCATTCTTCCGATCGACGTGGGAGCCCCAGCTCCTTCACCATATTAAATGCCAAGTCTGTATATGTCGGGACTCGAACCAGGATTCACAGCCAGAAATCAAGGAGTAACAAGGGTTTTCCGACATATACATGCAGTATATACATCCAGGGTGTCCCAAAAAGTCACTGTGAACCCCTGCAAATTCCATGTAACCATGAAAAGCAGCCCAGTAATTGTTAATACTTACAAACGGCGCACATGGCTTTTGATATGGGTTTTACATTAACAACACGTCAAGCCTTTGTATTGTTGTAAGACAGTTGTTTTTGAGAAGTGGATTAGGTTTATGTTGTTTTTTTTAACTTGAGGCACGTGTTTTTTTGGTGGAACATGTGTTTCATAGTACAGGTGAATATATTGAGAGAGTAACGCAGGAGTTTGCAAAAAAGTTTCCTGACAGTGCTGTTCCACATCGTAACACTGTGCAGGAGTTAATTTTCAAATTTTGCAAGACTGGTTCAGTTGTGGACACATGGCCTGGCAGATCTTCAGTTATCAGATTAGAAAGTTTTTTAAAGTTTTGGTTTGCATGTCAAGAAGCCTGAGGAAATCAGTTATTAAGTTGTCATGGCAGGCTGCAGTTGTCTCAGATAGTAGTACGGTACACACAGAGCATAAACGAAATGTCTGCACCCCACCTGGAGTCCATATAAAGTAACAGCTGTGCATGAACTGCAAGAAAGGGACGACATAAAGTGTTCCGTTTACTGCCAATGATTTTGAAACTTTATTACTGCCAATGGAGACGACATTATGGAAATCACCTTTTTCTCAGATCAGGCTTGGTTACATTTATCTGGCAATGTAAACAGCCAAAACAGAGTTGTGTTTCGTCAGCAGAAAATCAACAAGTAGTATTGGAGTCACTATTGCATGACGTGAAAGTTTCCGTGTGGTGCACCATGTCACATAAGCGGATAATTACTCCCGCCAGGGAGTAATGCATGATCGTGTCCGTGTGTGTGTGTGGGTGGGTGTGTGTGCGTGTGTGTGTTCGTGTGTTTGTGAACAAGATATCTGGAAAAGTTCTGAACGGATTTGGGTGAAAGTTGGTGGGATGATTGCCCTTGGGATAAGGAAGAATTGATTAGTTATTGGTGAAGCTCAGGATATTATTCCGGATCCAGGAATTTTTTGAAGGATTTTTTACCATTGGAAGATAGGGCTCTTTTTTTTTAAACATTATCTTCTATATATTCTATATTTAACATTGTGATATGAAAATAGTTTTCATATTTGTTGTAAATGTAGTTTAAACTCGTGGTTATGCGTTAGAGCGGTGTATTTTGTTAGCAGCGTCGTCTTCAAGGTTCTTTTTTTTCTAATAAAGACATATTCTGTCATTTTAAAACTACCAAAGTGTGTATTCGGTTTCCCCGTTTCGTAAAATGTATCGTTTGATACGTATAATGCTTTAAAACTTTTTTTTTCTTTTTTTTTCCTCAGAAGAGCTATCAACATTTACCTCAGCGAATGTCAATCGCGGTGTCAGTATTTGATAATAATAATAATAATAATTCATTTATTTTGTATAGCGCTTTTCAAGAAGCCCAAAGGTGCTTTGACAGAGTGGAAAACATAATGCATAACAATACATGAAAACAACAATTGCAAAAAGACAAGAATCAATAGGGAAATATTTAAAGCAAAAGGAGGGAGAAGGAGAAGAGATAGTCAGGGGTTAAATGAAGTTATAAAGAGTTAGGTGAGTTATAAGTGTGACCAGCATGTGCAGGGGATTCTTCCCAGAAGAATGAGTGGTCGCATTAGCTTGTGCGACTTAAAATGAGCGAGTTTTGTTTTCACGTTTGGGCCAGTTTTATATGTTGTATCTCCAAGGAATGAAACGAAAATTTTGTCTGGCTTACAATTTTATTTGAAGTCACACATGCCTCAACATACACTCACTTATATAGAATTTAACGCTGAATCCGAAAATGTAAGTGAAATTGCCTTGTTTTTTTTAACATTATCTTCTATATATTATATATATATATATATATATATATATATATATATATATATATATATATATATATATATATATATATATATATATATATATATATATATATATCTGTGCAGTGTCTGTCTTGTGTTGTCTTGTCTTGTGTTGTCACTGAACTACTCCCTCAAACTTTTGTGAAATCGTACTATTCCAACTTGACCCACGGCGGGAGTATGCGCTCTACTGAGTGGCGTTCTAGTTAACCCCATATTTTTTCCACCAGACGATCAACTCGGAACGCTATTGCAACATAATTATTTACGCTTTCATTGGTCAACTGAATGAAGATGAAATTATCAGTGCATATTTCCAACAGGACTTTGCTGCTGCACACACTGTTCGTGGCTTCATGATGCTGCTCTTCAACATGTTTGTAGACAAATGAACTTCATGTATGTGTGTATATATATATATATATATATATATATATATATATATATTAAATATATATATATATACAGTGATTATTAAAAGTCTACACCCCCTTTCAAAATTTTCACCTTTTGTTGCCTTATAGCCTGGAATTAAATTGCATTAAACCAGACTTTCCCACTTTTATTTACACATCGTAACCCACAACTTCCAAGTGAAAAACAAAATCTACAAATTTCAGAAACTTAATTAAAATACAAAACTAGAATATCTTGGTTGGATAAGTGTCATATATATATATATATATATATATATATATATATATATGTATTGTGCATTTTATTAAAATCACAATCAGTTTCAACTAATAAAATTATATGAGCATAACAAGACATATCAGAATAACATTGTTTTTTTTTTATTTATCTTGTTTTGGTGTCAAATTCTTTAATTATTATTTTGGTGTCAAATGTCACCTGATTGTCTCGAAATGCTTAATGAATTATATGGTATTCCTCATTATAGCCTGAAAATGTATATTGATTTGAACATTTCTGGATACTTGTGTTGAACATACATTTATCTGGATTATTTAAGGGTCTGTCAAGTCGATAAGTTGATATGTGGTCCTGGGACAGAGTATAACATTCTACCAATGTAACAATACACGTGACATCTTGTAAGTATGTGCCATTTTATTTGTTTTTCAAAAAGGAGTTGCAAAGATGAAAAAGATCTTTTAGAAAAAGAAAAAGAAATTTCCGATGTTGTGCGAGTATCTAGCTTCATCTAACCATAGGTATTTAGGTCAGTATTTAACCATCGGCCATCACCAACTTACCTGGCTTTATAAATTGATCACCATTGTAAAAGGCCACTTTGGATACCTTCAAGGGTGATTTCTCATCATACATAATGGCTTCGGCTTCCTTATCGTGATAGAATACATCATGATCATGGGTGATTCCTCATTCATATAATGGTGGCAATTAGACTAAGAAAAGCACAGATAAAATCGAAAGTAATGAATACGAAATTATACCAACTTTGCATCTCTGAATCTGTGAGTTGGTGCCTTGTTCACTCAATTTTGTAGCCTCACTGGCTTCCTTACAACTTCCTCTTTTGCATTTGACTGTTGTATACCTTTATAATCTTGGTTTGTGTCAGTTTGCAAACCCAAACTAATTGATATGAGCAGGTGAACACCTCCATATTGGTACGCCAGTCAATCATTGGTGGAGTTTGATTGGATGCAGGCAAACGCCGCCATATTGGAATGCCATTCAAGGCTTCAAAGCAAGTTTATTTTTGTTAGCTATTACATTTACTGCGCATGTTAAGGGACAGAAAGATTTTTCTTTACCGACTCTATGTGGAAAATTTTTGTCAGACGTGTATCTTGTCTGTCGCTTGAGTCAAATTTGTGTACACATCTGAAAACTCCATTCACAGCCAGATTCCTCGAAAGATATAGAGCCAAATCGTATTACTTCCTGAGATATGTTCCATACATATCATGCGGCTTATAATAAATCTGAGCAACTTATTACGATGTACGTGGGAATATATTATTTGACAGTGATAACTGCCCAATGTGTAATATTATTGCTTGCACATCGTGCATTTCGATAATACATGTGCATGCATTTTTCTACTAAGATTTTTTAAACCTCCTTGGTGCTCTTGCCTCACTGTTTCCTGCATGATACTTCTGTTTGGTAAATGTACATGCTGCACCTGTTTCATGTATGCTATTCCTGGCTAATATCATATATGGTACCTACTATGCCTGGCATCATGGAACTACCTGGTGTTAAACTAAAGCTGACTATCAGTACATTTACAGTTTGCTTTATTCAACGTCAGTTCCCCCTTTCATTTCCAGGTTCCAGACAGAAAATAATAATAATAATTATTATTATTATAATCATGATAATGATAAAAAGTAACTCATTCAATAACTTACATGCAACGGTCAATCGCAATGAAGAATTTTTTTTATATCCACTCTTTATGTGTGTGTGTGTGTGGGGGGGGGGGGGGGGCATTGAATAGCAGCTCTTGTTGAATTAATGGTGAAAAAGTTTTGAATTTACGAATTCGATTCACATTGAGACGTCTCCAAATTCTCAGTCGATTGAACAAATGAAATGTATACAAGTATGGACTAAAAAAAGGATTTACACCATTTACTACAGACGATGTACAGAGCTTCCGATGTTGTATGCTTGTACTCTTATATTAATGAATATAGTAACATGATTGGCCCACTTACCAGCAAAAATCATTGCATACTAACTATTCCAAAACCATTCAACCGAGCTAAAATGGACTCATTAAATGGCATTTGTTCAAATTTAATTCCTTCACAGCATTGAGGTGTGTAATTTTATTATTATTCTCGTTATGTAATATTATACACGCCATTACCAAAAGTATTGGGACAACAATGCCACAACCAAACTTCAAATGCGCCCAACTATATAATATGTTTTCTCACAATGAAAGCAACACCTGATTTAGCCATATGTTCAGCAAGTATTGAAACTCAGGTGCAAACAAGATGCCATGAGGTGAGGAGGTAAAGAGCTGCCTGACTTTCAATATGGAGTGGCTATTGGGTGCTCGAAGTTTGGAAAATTTCATTGCACTTTGGCCTTCGCTATGAGGGTAATGTGTTCAGGAAATGCACGTAATCTATAAATCCGTGTGTGTGTGTGTGTGTGTGTGTGTGTGTGTGTGTGTGTGTGTGTGTGTGTGTGTGTGTGTGTGTGTGTGTGTGTGTGTGTGTGTGTGTGCGCTTGTTGGCTTAACGGTTAGGGTGTTGGCTTGGGATTCTTGGGTCCTGAGTTCAAATCCCGATCAGTCGTTGAATTAACACCAGGTGCGGTTGACAGCCTGTCATCCTTCCGAGGTTGGTGAAATGATTACCAGTTTACTGGGACGAATGAGCCATTTGAATGTCGGGGTGATGCCCTGACCAGGATTGTGCCCAAATAGTCAATAAACTGCTTTGGCAGCCATATGCATCTAATGATGTGGGAGTGGACATCATATATATATATATATATATATATATATATATATATATATATATATATATATATATATATGTATGTATACACACACATATCATTATGTGGTGGTTCATTTCAGCCTAAAGTGGTAGTTACTGAGTGCGGAAGAGAGATGCGGATGTGTGAATGGTGTGTGTGTGTGTTGCAGGAGTGGGTGTGGTTTTGCATGAATGTTTTTTTGTTTGAGTGGTGCATGTTGTAAGGGTAGGTGGTCGGTTGTTTTATTTATTTATTTTTTTGGTGTGTGTTTGAGTGGATGAGTGGATGAGGGGCTGTGGATTCTGGGAGTGTAGGTGGTTTTGTTGTTGTAGTCTGTGTTCTCACTGGCTGGGGGTAGGAGTATGTACGCATCCAGGTGTAGCTGCTGCATGTGGAGGCATATGTGCCCCTGCTGGCCCAACTTAGCTGACTGTATTGAGGTTGAGGGCCGAAACGGGATGATGCAGAGGACCTCGACTGAGGACCTGGTCAATGAGGCACTCTTGTGCTTTGAAATTATATATATATATATATATATCAGGTTTATTTGATTTTTATCCTGGATAGTATTGTATATATAATTTGTGTATAAAACACGAGGGGTAATCTTGCTTGAAATGACCATTCAAATAACAAGACTAATTACGAGCGATGGTCATAAAATTTGTCACCCAGTGTTCTGCCCATGGGGTTTTAGACAACTCAAAAAAACAAAAAAACATTTAGAGGCCATTTTCCCCCACAGAGCAGCGGTTGGCCTTTTTCAGGCACCATGGTCCCATTTTTTGAAGCAATGTTTGTGGCCAGAACCCTAGCTGTTCGTCGCCTCTTGTGACACACAGGGAATTACCAGTGAACTGGTACTCAATTATGCCGACCTCGGGAGGATGACAGGCTGAGTCAACCCCCCTGGTGTTAATTGAGCAATTGACCAGGATTCAGAACCCAGGATCCTCGGGTCCCAAGCCGGCACCCTAACCGCTAAGCCAACACCAGGCTAGACAACTCAACACCCGATTAGGAAATCAAAGTAGCTGTGAATCATTATAATGATATTGTTATATATACTCCTGCATATATTGTTACTTTCCCAATACTTTCAGTAATATGTCGTTTCTGTCCATTTAGTCACATAGCCATCTATTATGTATGGAGAGAGAGAGACAGAGAGAGACACACACAGAGAGAGAGCGAGAGAGAGAGAGAGAGAGAGAGAGACAGACAGAGAGATAGAGAGACAGAAGCTTGTAGAATGAATGAATTAAAATTAAAATTTCATCCAATGTGGAATGCGAAATAAATAAATAACCCACAATGAGACTAAGGGTATACACTATACAGCTTTGGAAATGGACACACACACACACACACACACACACACAAAATCACACAATTTTACGTTATGAAAGGAAACTCCTTCTGAGGGCTGTTATAAACACAGATTACATGATAACAAGGTGATCGGGAACACCACTTAATTGCACTGGGCAAGGGGAGGAAAAAGTCAAGGTTTATATACAAAGCGACTACGATCACGCAATGTTCCTGCTCTTCAACACGTTCTGCAATTTTATAAAACCTATTAAAAGCTGTTGCGAATTTCACTGAGAACTGTGAAAAGGCGAGAGAGAGAGAGAGAGAGAGAGAGAGAGAGAGAGAGAGAGAGAGAGAGAGAGAGAGAGAGAGAGAGAGAGAGAGAGAGAGAGAAAGAGAGAAAGAGAAAGAGAAAGAGAAAGAAAGCAAAATAAATGGTATAAACTCGATTCTTCCTCAAATACTCACTCATCCTGTGTACAATTAATGTATGGTGCTATATTCACATAGGATCATGTTTCAGAGATTAAATGTGAATACTGATTCTTGGTTTATCACATTCTTTATTATATCTACTCAGTAATCCTATGTAGGGAGTATAAAAGTTGCAATAATTTTGAGTTTTATTGTTTTTATAGGCTGTATAGGGTTAGGGTTAGGGTTAGGGTTAGGAATTTTTTGGGAATTTTTTGGAAGGTAATAAAGTTTGTTCAGTTTAAGAATTTCTCGTCGTATGTGATAGGTTAACTAAAACATGCATGAAGTGTCGCTCAGGCTCAGGTCCCTTAATCTTGAGGGTTACATCTGCTTGATGAACTAATCCACCTCCTTAATACCCGCATTACCTTATTTTCCTTGTGCGGCACGTGTACAGTACAAACTTGGTCAAAGAGAAGTTCACATATCACAAAATGACCCCCAAACCCACACACACATACACACACCACAAAACTTCATGCACTATCTACCCTCTTAGGGCCTTGATGTTTCTCTATTTTTATCTCAATATACGTCTGTCTGTCTCTAATTCAATCACAGTCTAAAAGTTTTCCTCGGATGAACAATGGCCGAAAAGATGTGCCGAGACACCTCCATGCAATTCCACTTCGACTGGATGCCACCCAATCACAGCTTCAGGAGGCAAACGGGAGCAACTCGCCAGGTCGGACACCTCATGTGAGGTCAGCACGCGGTTCCATACGCCAAGTTGGGCCATCTCACCCATGAATGCCTGCGTGGCATCAAAGTTGCCTCCGATGATATCCTGTGCATGAAAGCGAAAAGGGTGAGTGCACTCTAGTTTGAACCCTTACTGGCAAGCAAGAGCATCTGAGGTTAGATTATGCAAACGACCAAATCCTGCAGATTTTGGTTTGCAGACAATTGTCTTACACTTTATGAGTTGGCTTCCTTCAAAGAAACAAAACCTTTGACAGACGTTTCGGACACATTTTACACTTATGCTCGCCCACAAAAAACCAGGAAGTGCTTCTCACACCAGCAATTTTCTTTTTATAGCAATGGAAAAATGTTACAATATCTAACCAGAGCTCACATAAACCCCTCGTACACTTTTTTTTTTTTTTGTATACAAGATCGAGGCTAGTGTAAGAGCTAACAATAATGACAAAAAAAAACAAAGGGACACGTAAAACGAAATAAAGGGAGCGGGAGACAAGATGGGGATAGAGGGGGAAGCACACAAGTACAACATTTGAGAGCAGGGACATCGGGAGATCTGTGGGAGGGAGAGGGCTTGGGGGGGAGGAGGCGTGGGAAGAGGGGTGGGGGTAAGCGAGGTAAAAAAAAAAACACATGGACACAGCTATGAGTTCCAGGAAAGAAGTCGGTATTACAGAAAAAAAAACATCTACATGTGCTGTATGATATAGCAGCTGTTCCAATGGCATAAAATCCAGAAAAATATGTATTTTCTGGAGACACTCCGTGTAAGCAAACATGCCCATACTTGTAATTATAAAATAAATTATATGCATATACTTTCTGGTATTAGTAACAGAGATGCCCTGTAGATCTGAGTATTACATATACATGAGGCAATACACATGGAAAATCTCGAGTGCCTTGGGGGTGCAGGTGCAGACCTTGCAGAGAGACAGCTGTGTGCAATGGTTCACTTCATATTAGATGCCTTGGATTTCCACTAAATTGTGATGACGACGGTGAAATCCTACAAATGTGACGTGCACACACCCACCTGCTCCTGTCCTAAAATGATTGTCCCACCCGCCTCCACTGGCCTCCAGGGAGCCAGGTTATCACCAGAACCGTGACTACTACCATCTTGGAATGCTTCCCACACTCCATCCCGTGTGGTCCACGTGACGCACACATGGTGCCAACGTGAATCTTTCAGCTTCAGAGGAAGCTGCGCAATCTGGGTGCATTAGGAGACCACAGGATGGAGAAAGATGAACTATATTAGCAAGCAATTCCGGCATGATAGAACAAGCAATACTTAATTACGGAAGCGAGAGAAACATTTCCCCCATGAGATGCACTTAGTCTCATAACCTTGTGCCCCTCAGTTGTATATACAGTGTATTAGAAACTTATCTTCTAGTTACTGTAAATAAAACAAGTCAGGAGACGACGATGGTTCACGAGCGAGCGGTATTCAATGACAAAGGATGGACTATAACCGAAACAGACCTGGACAGACCATGCCTGGAAATGTCAAAACGAAGGTTACTGACCTTGAAATGAGATAGAAAATAATGTATCATCAGTTATGAGGTTAGTTAGCTACACGATACCGAAAATTCGGTTCGATTCCGACAACTTAGAAAATTTGACCTTTGTGATCTTCAAAGGTCAAAGGTCGAAGATTCTGAAATTTGTTGGAAAACTTGTATTTCATGATATATGTGATAATATAAGATCATGTACGACATTTCACCTTATCAGGAAGCGAACAATGTAATAAAACCATAAAAAATCGACTTTTCTAAATTTCTTGACTTTGTGACCTTGACCTTGGGGCGAAAATGAAAAATCGAGCTCCGTGGGGCTAGACACATGACATTGGCCTAACCAAATACCGAAACCCCTGTCAGATTCCACCAACTCCCTCGGAGAAGATGTAGCTTGAAATCGATTACCCCCTAAAAAGTCATCTTTTTCGGGCGTGGCTCCGCCCACAATGGGCGCAATACGCCCACTCTAGGCAGGACACAACTAGATCATGATATCAACCTCCCACCCAAGTTTCATCAAGATCGGATGATATCATCGGGTAGTTATGCTGCGGACAGACAGACAGACAGACGCACACCCAAGACGAATATAGTGGTCACTCTGTTTGATAACTCGTGAACCAATTACTCAAAAACTTAAATAAATAAAAACCCCCAGCACTTATCACCTGAACCACCTTGTATAACAGTAAGTGGCAACACCCAATTTAAATTATTTCATACAAATGGCATTTTATCACTCCTAGTTGCATCATGTATGTCATGTCACCACCCAGAGGCGTATAAATGCGAAAGTGTATGAGTGGTTGGTGATGACACACTCTCTTGACAGTTGAGGTAGATGTCATAAATGTGTGAGTATCAGGTAGGAGCGTCCTTGACATTGTTATAGTTCCTGGATCTTTGTTGCATGCTTATAATCAGACATTATCACATGGTGTTGGCCTAATGGTTAGGGTGGTGGGCTTGGGATCCGAAGGTCCTCAATTCGAATCCAGTTGAATTAATGCCATGTGCGGGTGACTCAGCCTGTCATCCTTCCGATGTCGGCAAAATGAGCATCAGATAACTGGATATAGAGAGGCACTGCATCAGCGGCAGACGCGGCCACAAAAATGATGCAACCAGCAGCCGGGTGGCTGCACACGAACCACCCACATCAGACATTGGATGACATTGTATGAGATCCTCCTCCATTCTTCAGTCAATGCTGCCAGCCCTAGTTCGCTATCCGGGGATCCAGGGATCTGCCATAACCCAAATACATCGATCGATGGTGGACAAATTAAATCTGTATTCATCAATCGTCAGTGAACCGTTCAGGTGCCTAAAGTTGAAGCTGCCATTTTTTTTTCTCGAAACATTCCAGCAAGGCTCTACAGTGCTGTAGATGTGGTTGTGAAACTCTTACTCAAGACAAATTCATGTAACTTCAGTCGCTTATGGTAACTTCAGTAGATCTCCTGAACTGGATGTTTAGTCGTCACGTGCATCACAATGATGATTCCTCAATGCTATATTTTGAAAATATCGATCGTCTCATGGAGTAGCTACTACCCACGATCGTGACCGGGACATCAGATGTATTGATTGTCGTTTGAAGACTCTGTCCATAAACTGTCAATGAGAGAAGAAGACAAACAAATGGCCTGCTACAAGTGTCTGTGTAGCCTCACATTCCCCCATCTGAACAGCTCGCACTGTCGGCGTCTCAGTCAAGAGTTGTCGTCGGCCATCCTACAACATTTCAGATGTGCACAATTATTGTCAAACAGTAGTAGTAAATTATTTCATTGTTAAACTAGAATGGCACTCGGTAGAGCGCATACCTCCACCAAGCTCAACAGTTCACGTTTTGTATCCCACTGAAAGGCAAAACCAAAATCGAATCGAATCGAAAATCGAATCGAAAAATCGAAAATCGAATCGAAAATCGAAACACCAAAATCGAATTGGTTGTTCTTGTCGCCTAACCAATTCAACTCGTTTACCCCAGATCCACTTTTCTGAAATACCGACTTCTTTCCTGGAAGTCCTAGCAGTGTCCATGTGTTTTTTTTTTTTACCTCTCCCACCCCATCCCCCTTCCCTCACCTCCTCCCTCCAAGCCCTCTCCCTCCCACAGATCTCCCAATGTCCCTGCTCTCAAATGTACTTGTGCGCTTCCCTCTGTCTCCCCATCTTGTCTCCCACTCCCTTTATTTCGTCTTATGTGTCCGTTTGTTTTTTTGTCATTAATGTTAGCTCTTACATCGATCTTGAAAAAAAAATAATAATAATAAAACTCATACAACTAGTTTTGTTATAATCCATCCACAACTTTTGAAATACCATGCTATATATCGTTTTTGGCTCCATCACTCAATGGTGAAGAATCACTCATAAGATGGAAAAAAATTTCTCATATCCAGATCCGGATTTTCACCAAAATCGAATAGATTTGTCCTTGTCACCTACCCAACCTGTCTACCAGGTTTCATCCAAATCCGTCCGCAACTTGAGATATCATGCTATATATCGTTTTTGGATCTATCTCTCAATGGCGAAGAAACATTAAAAAAAATTACAGTTGCTGGATCCGGATCTGGATTTTCACCAAAATCTAAATATTTCGTCCTTGTCACATATCCAACCTCTCCACCAAATTTCGGCCGAATCAGTCCACAACCTTTTGAGATATCCTGTTATTCAGACACACAAACAGACACAGGTGAAATCATAATCTCTGCCCACCTTCGGTGGCACAGGTAAACAGCCACCAAACACATTGAGGGCAATGCATGCAAATGGCGGTCACATCGAAATTGAGAAGTCATCAAATAGACCTGTTAATATTCCACTAATAATTATTCAAATGTCCAATGAGATTGACTTTTTTAAATCCCAAATCCATGTGCTCCTTTAATTTTCTGAGCAGTTTACTTTTCTTCCATCATGGCTATGGAATGGGACAATTGGTTGATAAATTGTATGGGAATGATGACAACAGTTAAACCACATCGTCGGACACTAAGTTCTCACATGAGTAATACATAAATATGACTAACCTCCTTATGTAACATATAATGTGGAGCTTGAGAAGACGTTCATGTCAACCCTGCTGTTTCACTTCTGAGCATAGAAATCCTGACTGAAAATTCCAATTTTTGTATTCCATGCAATTTATATACGATAATGGTGAAATGGAATGCGTGGATGAGATTGTTTCCTCTCACTCTACATCATTATATATGCAATTTCAATAATTTTCAAAGATGTAAGTTTATGGACAGGACGAGACAATGGTGTGACTCAACTCATTGACACATGCAGTGGACATCACACTTTGCCTGATGTGACGATGTTGAAATACAGCATGTTTTCTCGGCCCTGATCACAAATACAATCCCTTGTGTTATGATTGCGCTTTTAGTAGCTGTGACCCTGACCATGATGTGAATTCACAACATAGCTGAAGGAGGAGGGGACAGTGGTGGTTTTGCAGCACTCATGCTGGAGCTTACTGATGAGCCAAACCTGTATCAGTTGGGTTATATTTCAGGACTTTTTTAAAGCCTGAAATAAAAATGGATTAAAATGAGATTTTTTATCACTGGTGTACACATAATACCCCATAATGTCAAAGTGGAATTTTGTTTTTCAGAAATTTCTTCAAAATAATTAAAAATAAAATAGAGAAACATCTAATTTATATAAGTATTCAAACCCCAGATTATCAGTGGGATTCAAGTCTGGCCTTTCGCTGGGCCACTCAAACTCTTTCACATTCTTGTTCTGAAGCCATTCCAGTGTTGCTTTGGCTGTATGCTTGGGATTATTGTCCTGTTGGAACGTAAATCTTCACAGCAGTCTGAGGTCTTTTGCACTGTGAAGTCGGTTCTCCTCAAAGATTTGCCTGTATTTGGCTCCATTCATTATTCCCTCTATCCATGCAAGTCTCCCAGTCCCTGCAACTGAAAGGCATCCCCATAGGATGATGCTGCCACCACCATGCTTGACGGTAAGGATGGTGTTAGATGGGTGATAAGTTGTGCTCAGTCGTAGCACTTTACATTCAGGCCAAAGAGTTCAATTTTCGTCTAATCAGAGCACATAATCTTTTGCCTCATGCTCTCAGAGTCTTTCACATGCCTTTTTGCAAACTCCAGGCATGCTGTCATGCGCCCTTTTTCCAGGAGTGGCTTCCATGTGGCTACCATAAAGCCACCATTAAGGTAGCTAGATATTTTTTGAAGGGCTGCATCATCTGTTTTCCTTCCGGCAGGTTCTCCCATCTCAGCCAAGGAACTCTGTAGTTATGTCAGAGTGGTCATTGGGTTCGTGGTCACCCCCCTGACCAAGGTCCTTCTTTCCCGGTTCCTCAGTTTGGTCGGACGGCCAGCCCTAGGAAGACTCTGGGTGGCTCCATATTCTTTCCATTTTCTAATGATGGAGTTCACTGTGCTCTTGGGAACTTTGAACACTAGAAATTGTTTTATACCCTTCCCCAGATCTATGTTTCCTCACAATTCTATCTCAGAGTTCTACAGACAGTTCCTTGGACCTCATGGTAAAGATTTTGCTCCCAGATGCACTGTCAACTGTGGCACCTTATATAGAAAGGTGTGTTTCTTTCTAAGGCATGTCCATTCAATTGAATTGGCCACAGGTGGACTCAAATCAAGTTGAAGAGACATCTCAAGGATGATCAAAGGAAATTGGATGCAGCATCTGCACTTCATTTGGATTATCACAGGAAAGGGGTGGAATACTTATTTACTCAAGACCCGACCCGGATCTCAGTCAACGGAACATCTTCTCTTCTGGACTTGGTTATGACTAACTTCCCTGAAAATGTCTGCTGCTCTTCTTCTGCTCCGATCGGATCATCTGATCATGTCCTTGTTAAAGTGGACATCTCTCTGACCATCCTCAGGGAGCCTGCTCAGCGTCGACGAGTCTGGCATTTCACTCAGGCCAACTGGCACGGTCTTCAAGCAGCCATCAATCATCTGGACTGGTCTCCCATCTCTACCACCTCTGACATCAACTCATCCTGGGAATTCTTCCAAAGTAAATTGCTCTCTCTCATGCACAGATTTATCCCATCTCGTCTTCAGTTGTCATACCCTTCCTCCCGTCCATGGTACACGGAATCTTGTGGTGAGGCTGTTGCCCAGAAACAACTTGCCTTCGTCTCCTGGAAAGCAAATCCAACGGAAGGAAATCTCATTTCCTTTCACAAAGCCCGAAACAAGTGTGTGTCCACCCTCAGAAGAGCCAGGAAACAATATCTCTCCGTTCTCAAGACCGAACTCTCTTATCTGTCTCCCTCTTCCAAATCCTGGTGGCGTCTGGTCAAATCCGTTTCTGGTGTTTGTTCCCCCTCCATCCCCTCCCTTACCTCAAACGGCTACACAGCTGACTCCGCACGTGAAAAAGCTGAATGCCTCAACTCTGTGTTTGCCTCTAAATCTTGTGTCCCAAACCCATCCCTCTCTGTACCCACCATACCCAGTCGTACCCTGCTGCTCCTGGACTCCGTGTCCTTTCCTCCTGACAAGGTGGAAAAGTTTCTGTCAACCCTCGACTCTGATTCTGCAACTGGACCCGACGGCATCAGCCCACGGGTCCTAAAATCCTGCTCTGCTGCTCTATCTCACCCTCTCTCTGTTCTCTTCACCCTCTCTTTTGCTCAAGGTCAACTGCCATCTGCTTGGAAATCAGCCAACATCACCGCTTTGCACAAAAAGGTGCAAAAACAGATCCTAGCAACTACAGACCAATCAGCCTTCTCCCAATTATCAGCAAAGTCATGGAATCCATCATTGCTTCTGATATGAAATCTTTCCTCTTCTCCAATGGCTTGATCTCTGATCATCAATTTGGTTTCAGACCAGGTCACTCTACTCTGGACATGCTGCTTCTGCTGTCTCAACAATGGATGGAGGTCCTCAATGCCAAACAGGAAATTAGAGCTGTCTCCCTCGACATATCACGTGCCTTCGACACGGTCTGGCACCCCGCTCTGCTCACCAAACTCTCCTCCTTTGGTATCCATGGAAATCTCCACGCATGGCTGGCGGACTTCCTCTCTAGTCGTCGTCAACGTGTGGCCCTGAATGGGTTTCTCTCATCTCCTCTTCCTGTTCAGGCCGGAGTTCCCCAAGGCAGTGTTCTGGGCCCCGTGCTTTTTCTGGTCTTCATCAATGATCTCTCTGACTCTCTCGAAAATCCTCTCTATCTCTTTGCTGATGACTCCACTCTCTGCCGCTCCATTCCTCTTCCCTCAGATCGGCAGTCTGCTGCCTCCTCACTCTCTGAAGACCTGGACAAAATCACAGACTGGTCAAACAAGTGGAACATGTCTTTCAATCCTGACAAATCTCACACTCTTACTATGTCTCTCCGAAAAGATCGACTGGACAACCCTCCCATCTACTTTCTCAACAATCCTCTCCAAGAAGTTCTGTCGCTCAAGATTTTGGGTCTCACTATCTGCCATGATCTTTCTTGGGAAAACCACATTTCCAAGCTGGCCTCCAAAGCCAGTCGCCGACTGGGCATCCTCCGTTGTGCGAAGTCCTTCCTCGGCACACCTGAGCTCCTCACCACATACAAGGCTTTCATCCGCAGCTCAATGGAATACTGTTCTCCCCTATGGGCCGGTGCTCCTGCCTCACACCTAGCTCGGCTTCAGGCTGTTGAAACCAAAGCTTTCAGAATTATTGGAATCTCCCGCGATGAAGCTATCTCTGAGGGCCTTTCACTCACTCACCGCAGGCAGGTAGGTGGTCTTTCTGTTTTCTACCGACTCCTCTCCGGCCTTGCACCCCCAGCTTTCTCTGTGCTCTGTCCCCCAAATATTCCTACAGGTCGCACAAGATCTGCCAGCAACCCTCTGATGGTTAAACTGCCGAAATCTCGGCTCGCCGCTCACCTTCACTCTTTCATTCCTCTTTTCTCCCGCCTCTGGAACAAACTCCCTCACTCCCTTCAATCCCACTCCTCCCTCCAGGTCTTTAAAACAGCTGTTCACCACCATCTCTTATCTTCCCCCATCCAAAACCTTGATCTTTTCTACCCCCGCTAATTCACCCCAGATCCACCTTGTTTGAAATTCCAACTTCTTTCCTGGAAGTCCTGGCAGTGTCCATATGTTTTATACCTCTCCCACTGCCCCCTTCCCACGCCCCCCCCCCCAAAGCCCTCGCCCTCTCTCAGATCTCTCGATGTCTCCATGTCTCTCGGTCCCTGCTCTCAAATGTTGTGTTTGTGTCCTTCCCCCTCTCTCCCCATCTTGTCTACCGCTCCCTATGTTATATGTTTTATGTGTCGGTTTGTCTTTCTGTGTGATTAATGTTCGCTCTTTCACGAGCCTCGATCTTGTATACAAAAAAAAAAAGAAGAAGAAAAAAAAAAAAAGACATTTCAGCTTTTCATTTTTAATTATTTTGTAAAGAATTCAAAAAAAAAAAACCGCTGATATTATGGAGTATTATGTGTAGATCAGTGACAATAAATCTCAATTTAATTCATTTTAAATTCAGGCTGTGAAACGTAATTGGGAAAACGAAAAGGGGTGTGAATACTTTCTGTATGCACTGTATGTAAAATTGTGAGCACCCAAACCAATAGATGAGCAAAGCTGTGTTTGAGAAAATTATGTTTGGGGTGTTCTCTATAAATATTCGAATTAAAACTGTATAAAAATCATTTCCCGGCCAATTAAAATGGAACTAAAGTGACTGTCAATTCGCATGAGAACTCAGCTGAACAAGATTTGCTTCATACCTTATCATTCACCACGAGTTCCATGGGATTGCCACCCCACTCCATGAGTGCGATCTCATTTGGCTGCCCCGGTACAGCATAGGAGAATGGGGTCCCGGCATTGGGGCCTGCAGCACGCAACCACAGGCACAGCGAGAAGGAGTGCATCTCAGGAAGTGAGTGCTGCAAGCGTGCATACATGTAGTTGGTCCGCAGTGGAAAGGAGATCTTGAAGTCGTCTGAAGATAGGGTGGATAGCAGTGGGACTGAAACACACACAATCCAACAACACCGCTAGGGACTCCTTGTGTTTTGGTCCATGTTCTCTCAGTGACTAAATGCAATTCAGGAATGAACTAAGCTGTGCCATCCCTGTTGGATGTGTTAATTTATGGCCACTACATTTTGGCCATAAAGCCACAACTCCATAAACATTAATCCTTGACTTATTGGCAATATAGATCCAGAGGAAATTCTGTGCGTCCCATATGTTTCATTGTGCCGAAATTGCACCGCACAAGCTTCTGGTTGCCATGTAGGAGCAACGTCACAAAGCAAGTTTGCGCCATTCTTTACAGACAATCAAACTATTTGCGCAAATTAGATGTTTGTCACGATCTTAGCATTAGTGGGTGAAACGCTGCGCAACTCCAAAAGCAATTGATCTTTTGTACAGGAATAACTACAGAACCTCGGTCCGGATTCATTACAGTAGCCCAGGTGTATTGTTAGATTATTTATTAATTTTCACGAACATACAGACAGTATAGAATATATAGATATAAAAATAGGTTCACGTGGCATATAGGGTGCTAGTAATCAGCGACCCCATCGACCAGTTCATGCAAAACTTTGCTCGTAATACTATATACTCACAATGAAAGTTTCACTTGTTAAACGCATGGTATGTAACACACCTGGTAACGGAAGTGACGCGGAGGGGAAAATGCGGGCGATACCCGCACGGTCGCAGTGGCGGAGCAAAAATGGGATTTAGATCCCTGCAAATATTCTGTACAGTCATTGGACGTGATTGCCATCATATACTTTTAAATTTTTTTTAACAAGATGCTTACTATGAATGATACAGTAAAACCTGCTTTGAGCGAACATATGAAAGTAAATGGCATCCTAATTGCGTGTAATTTTTTTTTACACCCAAAATAAATAAATAAATTTAGGAGAGAATAAGATGTGGTGGACGCTCAAGGCAAAAATTATTGTATACTTTATGTCATACAAAAGCACAGCAACTGAAAATGGAAACACGTCATCGAAACATCCACCCCACTGGATGAGTAGGCACAATTTAAAAGAGAACGTTACACAGCGTTCGTATGTCATATGCTGCGTGCACAGCGTTACACAACGACACTTGTTTCCCGGGCACGTGCGACATGTGCAATGACAACGACCACAGGAGCGTCACAGAGTGGCGTGGCAAGCGAGCGCCGTGAGTACGATCAGCCCAACCGAGCCAGCACATTGTTCGGCTTTCCCAAAAGGCATATCCTCATCAAGGGCAGTTGATGCCGTGCGGTGCGCGCCGCTGGGGCCTCCCTTACTTCTGTGGGGCGCCGGACCCCCCGGCGCGATGTGGCCCTTCTCACGGAGGGCCTTGTCGAGCTCTTGCAAGCGACCGTTAAGGAGTTCCCGCAAGGCCCCTGCACTTTGTCCTCCGGATGCGTTCGCTCGATGCTTGTGCTGCGCACGAAGACAAGTGCAAGGAGTCATTATGATGCACACGGTAAAGTGAAAGATATGCTTTCAATACACCTGAAGGAATTGCCCCACAGGAGAAGATTAACACGATCACTTGCACTGAAGAAGCCAAGACAATATCTCAACAATGCAAGTGGGAAAGTAAATATTGTCACATTGGGACAAAACAACAAAGGAAAAACAACATTAAGTCTAATATATTAAACACAGACCTCTCCAGTATAGATAGGCTGTAAATTGATAAAATTCCATGTGGATAAATCTGGATCCTACATGATCCTTCCATAAGTATGTGCCTCTGTGAATGTCCTTTGTAAGCCAGAATGTGCAAACGCATCTCATCTCACGAGATACATGAAAAGGTTTTGCGCAGAAAAGAGATGGAAGGGTCACCATGGTGATGCCTCTGTATCTGCCCCGATTATCCCTCCACTCCTCCTCTGTACTCCCCCTAGAGAGATGAAGTAGCCTAATTGAGAGATTGAACTAATGTGGTGTTTATAGAGTGCATTCACAATGGGCCAAAGTGGCCACCCCCTGTTCCCACGTTATCTGCTTTTACTCATATGGACCGAACCAGTAAGGAGTGAACCAGAGCTGTGCTTTGGGCTGTACAAGAGCGAGGATTGTTGGAGAGAGAGAGAGAGAGAGAGAGAGAGAGAGAGAGAGAGAGAGAGAGAGAGAGAGAGAGAGAGTGTGAGGAAAAGCTCAAAAAGAGATGCTAATTAGTTAATACAACACTTTTTAATGAAAGTGTCCCTGCGGCAACAGATGTGGTGCGAGGTTGTGCTCTCAAGGTCTTATTAACACAAATGAAAAATACTTGACAATTAGGTTACCATATATAATGACGTAATTAGAAATGTTCACAACAGGTTTATGGAAATCAATCAGCTCTTTTCCTTTTGCTACTCACAGTATAAGCGCTACAATAGTGACGTCATTTTTGAACGATATCACAGAGAAGTATTACCACTTAATAGTGGGGTTACAAGGTATATCTATGGAAGCTTTGAGTTACAATTGCACGTTTGTTTGTACCTATGTGATGTGGATGGGTGCTGCAACACACACACACACACACACACACACACACACACACACACACACACACACACACACACACACACACACACACACATATATATATATCAAATAAATGTATCTTCAATTCAAAAGGAATTATTATTTGTTTTTCTTGACTCCTGCTGTTCTTCAATGTACATCTTTATATTTATACCTACATTTGTAATGCATTCTATACAGGGAATACATGGAGAAACCCAGATTGTAATACACATTCTATCAAAACGACCAATTAAAAGTGATCATTGCGGTTGAACTTGCTCTTAACCTGCACCCACCCTTTCGATAAATGAATCCAATGGTGTACATAAAACATTTGACCATTGTGCATTTCTTCTCAAGATGCTAATGAAAACGCACCTTTGTGAGCAGATCAAGTCAGTTGTAATCAAGCATAAGCTCCTCACCTCGAGGCTGTCGAGCCGCTCTCGCAGAGACTGCACTGTACGGTCCAGCTGCTGGATCGCTGCGTCTGGTTGCGATGCTCCGTGAGCCAGCGGTGGAGCCATTTGTTGCATGGCCTCGTTCTCGCAGCGCTGCAACTTGGCGCTCATCTCGCGGATGGTCTCGCGGTGCTGCAGGATGGTCTCTTTCTGCTGGAGAATGGTCTCGCGGAGTTCGATGAGACTCGTGCGCATCTCCTCGTCCGCCGTCCCCATTCGCGGTACCGCGGGGAGAGGGCAGCTCGCCTCGATGTTCGGAGGTAGAGCGGTGCACACGTAGCACCCGGCGTCGGGCATGTGCTGCTGCTGGTGCTGGAGTGCTTGATCGGTTGCACGCGCGGCGAGAACGAACATCATGACCAGGAGCGCGCGAGGGTAGCTCGAGCTGCACATGGTGGCGACGACCCAGCAAGGATATATATTACCTGTCAAATGCGAATTCCGCGTCCAATACTTCAATATCAGACCAAAGAAGTATCGAAGCGTGGCAGGTTGAGGGAGGTGATCGAGGAATGAAACCCAAAGGAAGCTGAAGAAATCAAGAGAAAAAGCGTCTTCACGGGGACTCGTACCTGGGCTCACCTGCCTGCGTCGAGAGCAGCAGCGCAACGCACAAGCCTCGAGCGGACGCGCGCTTTAAATGGGACGATCGACCGACGCAATCACCGAGCGCGTCATGCGCTTCCGCCACCCATCGGGAATCCGGGAGTATTCCTCCTACCTTGGCACACTACCTCTCCGCTCGCCTCCCTCCCCTTCTTGATGAGTGAATTCGAGTGATGCTTTTCCTTCGAGAGACGTTCTTACGAGGTGCCACGATCCAGGGATCCCGGCTCGGCCAATCGATACCTGCGCACGAGTTCAGGTTAAGAGTTCCATTCGTTACTTCAAATCAAACGGAACTTCCTCGAACGCGCTCGCCTGATCAATTACACCCATCGATCGATGTGTCTGAAGTATCACCAGAGTAATTACGCCATCCATTTCCCTCCTTAATGCTTTATCAATGGCGTGTCTTGTTGTGCTATTATTATCTACAATGTCCGCGATTCCTGGAACAGGTGAACACACGATGCAGAAAAGACATTCGGACGTGAAAAGTGAAAACTCAACATAGGGCTTCGTTCTTCCACTCCCCCGGGCTCACAATGGCATCAATGGACCAGGAACACATGGCATGGCCTTTCCCTCTCTCTCCTCTTTCTCGTCCATCTCTTACAGTGCATTCAGAAAGTATTGAGACCCCTTCACTTTTTTCACATTTTGTTTTGTTGCAGCCTTATGCTGAAATCGTTTCAATTCATTTTTTCCCTCATCAATCTACACTCAATACCCCATAATGACAAAGAGAAAACAGGATTTTAGAAAGTTTTGCAAATTTATTAAAAAGAAAATTGAAATATCACATTGACATAAGTATTCAGACCCTTTGCTATGACACTTGAAATTTAGCTCAGGTGCCTCCCATTTCTCTTGATCATCTTTGAGATGTTTCTACACCTTGATTTGAGTCCACCTGTGGTAAATTCAATTGATTGGACATGATTTAGAAAGGCACACACCTGTCTATATAAGGTCTCACAGGTGACAATGCATATCAGAGCAAAAACCAAGCCATGAGGTCGAAGGAACTGCCTGCAGAGCTCAGAGACAGGATTGTGTCGAGGCACAGATCTGGGAAAGCCTACAAAAAAATCTCTCCTGCATTGAAGGTTCCCAAGAGCACAGTGGCCTCCATTATTCTTAAATGGAAGAAGTTTGGAACAACCAGGACTCTTCCTAGAGCTGGGCGCCTGGCCAAACTGAGCAATCGGGGGAGAAGGGCCTTGGTAAGAGTGGTGACCAAGAACCCGATGGTCACTCTGGCTGAGCTACAGAGATCCTGTGTGGAGATGGGAGAAACTTCCAGAAGGACAACCATCACTGCAACACCCCACCGATCTGGGCTTTATGGCAGAGTGGCCAGACGGAAGCCAAACAGTTCAATCTTGGTTTCATCAGACCACAGAAGCTTGTTTCTCACAGTCTGAAAGTCCTTTAGGTGCTTTTTTGCAAACTCCAAGCGAGCTTTCATGTGTCTTTCACTGACTGAGGAGAGGCTTCCGGGTTCTTGGTCACCTCTATTACCAAGGCCCTTCTCCCCCGATTGCTCAGTTTGGCCGGGCGGCCAGCTCTAGGAAGAGTCCTGGTTTTTCCAAACTCCTTCCATTTCAGAATTATGGAGGCCACTTTGCTCTAGGGAACCTTCAATGCAGCAGAATTTTTTTTGGAGGCTTCCCCAGATCTGTGCCTCGACACAATCCTGTCTCTGAGCTCTGCAGGCAGTTCCTTCGACCTCATGGCTTGGTTTTTGCTCTGATATGCATTGTCAGCCATGAGACCTTATATAGACAGGTGTGTGCTTTTCCAAATCATGTCCAATCAATTGAATTTACCACAGGTAGACTCCAATCAAGGTGTAGAAACATCTCAAAGATGATCAAGAGAAATGGGAGGCACCTGAGCTAAATTTCAAGTGTCATAGCAAAGGGTATGAATACTTATGTCAATGTGATATTTCAGTTTTTTCTTTTTAATAAATTTGCAAAACTTCCTAAAATCCTGTTTTCCCTTTGGCATTATGGGGTATTGAGTGTAGATTGATGAGGGAAAAATGAATTTAAACGATTTCAGCATAAGGCTGCAACAAAAAAAATGTGAAAAAAGTGAAGGGGTCTGAATACTTTCTGAATTCACTGTAATTGGACCTCGTTATTGTCAATTTTGAATTCCACCTTTTTGTCCGGAATATATAGATATCTCCCCACAATCGTGAAACCCTTAAAATCCCTGGAAAAATTCTGCTTCGTCCATAAATTATTTGTTTGTTGTTGTTCTTGTTGTTTTAACATTGTATTCCCTCCCAGCCCCTCTTTGCCTCTCTCCCCCGTGTTCTCCTTTTAGCTCGATATATGACCTTGTTGGTCTTGGTTATACCTAGCTATGACCTAATGAGTACAGGATATCAAGCTCCTCGTGCTGAGACCCGTGGGGGTAAAAAGGCGTCGATGACAAAGCCTCCAGTTTCCCCAGCCGACACAGGTGTGGAATGAGCTATTATTCTCGCACGGCACTTAGGCCTACGTGCAACGGTTCGTCACTTGACAGACGAGCTAGATAAAACTGTGACACGTCACAGAGAAACACTCACCTCGTTCAGATGATAATTATTATATCACAAACCATGGCAGGACGAAGACATATATATTAAGAATGACTGCTCTGCTCAAAGCAATGATTAATTATTTGATGTGCAGGAATAACTTGTTTCTTTATGGCTCTGTTGGACCAGTTCAAGCATTTTATAGATTGAATTGAAGTATTGAACTAATTGTTGAGGAGGTTTTAAAAATTATTTAATTGGTACACAGAGTCGAGGCTCATGCAAGTGTGATGGAAACTAAAAGACAACACTGGTGGCAGTCCAGAAAACATGTGGATGCAACAATGGAAAGAATGACAGAGTCAGAGAGACCAATAACCCAAGACCCAAGTAGAGGGAGAAGACCAGAGGCAAAAAACAGAAAGGGAGGGAGAGAGAGAGAGAGATATACTGAGAACCCAAACCCAAGTAGAGGGAGCAGACCAGAGGCAAAAAACAGAGAGGGAGAGAGAGAGAGACACTGCGAACCCAAACCCAAGTAGAGGGAGCAGACCAGAGGCAAAAAACAGAGAGGGAGAGATAGATACTGAGAACCCAAACCCAAGTAGAGGGAGCAGACAAGAGGCAAAAAAACAGGGAGGGTGTAGAGAGAGAGATACTGAGAACCCAAACCCAAGTAGAGGGAGCAGACCAGAGGCAAAAAACAGAGAGGGAGAGAGAGAGAGATACTGAGAACCCAAACCCAAGTAGAGGGAGCAGACCAGAGGCAAAAAACACAGAGGGAGAGAGAGAGATAGATACTGAGAACCCAAACCCAAGTAGAAGGAGCAGACCAGAGGCAAAAAACACAGAGGGAGAGAGAGAGAGATACCGAGAACCCAAACCCAAGTGGAGGGAGCAGACCAGAGGCGAGAGAGAGAGAGAGAGAGAGAGAGAGAGAGAGAGAGAGATATATATATATATATATATATATATATATATATATATATATATATATATATATATATATATATACTGAGAACCAAAACCCAAGTAGAGGGAGCAGACCAGAGGCAAAAAACAGAGAGGGAGAGGGAGAGAGAGAGAGAGAGAGAGAGAGAGAGATACTGAGAACCCATTCCCAAGCAGAAGGGGCAGACCAGAGGCAACAAGCATTCTGAGTATTGCGCTGCAATACATGTCCCCTACCGGCAGTCTGTCGTCCGGTAAACTGTTGGGGAAATTACCAAGGGTTATTTACCCACAGGTTCTGAATCGTTCCCAATCGCAAATTACCTCAGGACGGGCTCACCTGTGATTCGCACTCGGGACTTCAATTTCGTTATCCACCTTGCAGACAGGTCAGCAGAAGCACGACACAATAAGTTGTTGATAAAGAACCTTTCGAGTCGCTAAATATTAGTAATTTATTATATTTTCCGGTTCACGATCAATGATCGATGTGTATATATATATGTTGCTCGGCTTGGCTCCGCCCCTCCCAAAAGCGCGCGCTGTGTCGAGCTTTTGACATGGCGAACGAGACTGAGGGCACGCGGTGCGGCTTGAGGAGAACTCCAGAATAAACAAGCATTCTGAGTATTGCGCTGCAATACATGTCCCCTACCGGCAGTCTGTCGTCCGGAAAACTGTTGGGGAAATTCCCAAAGTTCAAAGTGCCAAAACTTTGTCAAAAATGATCGAAACGTCGTGCAGTTCGAACTTGATCTGTAACTTATCATGGGGGACTGATACACTGATAGGGGACTAATAAGTCCGCAAGGTCACTCCGTGGAGCAGCCTGCACATATTGCACTATGTGTGAATTATATAATTACCAACTCACGGTTTGAGGTAACTCAGCTAAAAATTATCCAATTTGCACCAAATAAAGTTCATGAATGGTTGCACAGACCCCTACCTCTCACTAAAAGTGGAAACAGAATGTAAATTTGAGTTAAAACAAGGAATATTAACAGCTTTGACTTACCGCACTCCAAATTATAGTCTGGAAAACTGTTGGGGAAATTACCAAAGTTCAAAGTGCCATAACCTTGTCAAAAATTATCGAAACGTCGTGAAGTTAGAACTTGATCTGTAACATATCATGACGAAACCATGTACCAAGTTTGAAATCATTAGCATTAAGAGTTTAGGAAAAAAAGTCCGGAAAGCTGTTCTTTGCGTGACAGACTGACAGACTGACAGGCGGAGGGATGGAGTGCAAACCTATAGTCCCTTCGGTGTACACCAGTAGGGGACTAACACGAGATATCCATTTTTTTTTTTACATTTTCGTTTAATTAACGATATCTGCCAAACCACATGCCCATTTTAGTAGACTGACATGCTGAACAGATCTGTGAAATTTCCCCTCGATTGGATCAAAAACGAGGGAGGAGCTCGGTTTTAAATGTTCATGCTTAAAAACGTCATAACTCTGAAACCATGTGATGCATGACGTCATGCTCGCTGACTTTTTTGTTCGTCATGGGTATGCGATTCGGCCTGCAAATTTTGGCCTAGATCTGTTCAGCCGTTGCAGAGAAAAAGGGGTTTCGTGTTTTCACCAAAAACAATATGGCGGCCGAACCACGTGACCTGTGACGTCATAATTACCATTAAAATATTGTACAGACCGAGTCCATCATATGGTGAAAATTTGATCTCAATCGGTCCTATTATTGCAGAGAAAATCTTTTTTAAAGGAAATTAAAACTTAAAATGGCACTGAGTTAAGGATCATCAGAATTATCAGAATTCCCAAAGTTCAAAGTGCCATAACTTTGTCAAAAATGATCGAAACGTCGTGCAGTTCGAACTTGATCTGTAACTTATCATAAGTAAACCATGTACCAAGTTTGAAATCATTAGCATTAAGCGTTTAAAAATAAAAGTCTGGAAAACTGTTCTTTGCGTGACGGACTGACAGACGGAGGGACGGCGTGCAAACCTATAGTCCCCTCCGGTGTACACCGGTAGGGGACTAATAAACAGAGAGGGAGAGAGAGATGTACTGTGAACCCAAACTCAAGTAGAGGGAGCAGACCAGAGGCAAAAAACAGAGAGAGAGAGAGAGAGAGGAAGAGAGAGAGAGGAAGAGAGAGAGAGGAAGAGAGAGAGAGGAAGAGAGAGAGAGGAAGAGAGAGAGAGGAAGAGAGAGAGAGGAAGAGAGAGAGAGGAAGAGAGAGAGAGGAAGAGAGAGGAAGAGAGAGGAAGAGGGAGAGAGAGGAAGAGAGAGAGAGAGAGAGAGAGAGAGAGAGAGAGAGTGAGAGAGAGAGAGAGAGAGAGAGAGAGAGAGAGAGAGAGATAACCCAAGACCCCAGTAAGCAAAGGGGCAGCCAATGTGTATGCGATGAGTTGTGAGAGATGCCAATAATATTGACAGCTTTCGATTCCACATGATCCAGCAGAGACAGGAGTGATGGAGGGCTGCCAGCCTATAGAGAAGAGCAGTACTCCATGATTGAACTCCGAGCAAAGGCCTTGTACACTGTGAGGAGTTCCTGGATTTGTAAAAAACAACTTTGATACAGACAACCCCAGGAGAGGTCATGGCTGATGGTAAAGGCCCCAAAGTTCGAGAGAGATTTTTTTTCATTTGACATCTTTGTTTGCAAAAGTGCACCATTAATCAACAGATGCCACTTCAGTGATACTTTATATGGAATATATCATAGTTGTCCACTATTATAGCTATCAAACACATGTGAGATCACTTTAAACTTGTTTGTGGGTCCATGGTTGCCTCGAAAACACACAAGTGACATCTCAAATGTGTTTCAACCAAATGTAAACAAGATTTTAAAAAGTCAGTCGCTTGAAATGTTAATTCTACACCTGGCACTGAGCCATGGAGTGTTTCAGGTTGCTTATTGAAATGTTTCCTGGTATCTCTTTCAAACATTCTGAGTGTTTATTATTGTTGTTAATACAATTAATGATTAATAATTATTGGGCTGATAGGACGGCCTAGAGGTGCGCACACTCACCTCTAAGCTGTCCAGCCTGGGTTCCAATCCTGACCCAGCTATACACGGACAACACCGAGGGCAGTTCAGAAAACATGTCCATGCAACAATGTAGAGATAGACAGAGAGAGAGATAGAGACTCAGAACCCAAGACCCCAGTCGATCATGGATTAGACCGGAGGCAGAAAACAGAGAGAGGGAGACCGAGAACGCAAGACCCCAGTAGAGGGAGCTGACCGGAGGCAGAAAACAGAGAGAGACCAATAACCCAAGACCCCAGTAGAGGGAGCAGACCAGAGACAGAAAACAGAGAGAGACCAATAACCCAAGACCCCAGTAGAGGGAGCAGACCAGAGACAGAAAACAGAGAGATCAATAATCTAAGACCCCAGTAGAGAGAGCAGACCGGAGGCAGAAAACAGAGAGAGATCGAGAACCCAATACCCCAGTGGATGAAGCAGACCAGAGGCAGAAAACAGAGAGAGACCAATAACCCAAGACCCCAGGAGAGGGATCAGACTGGAGACAGAAAACAGAGAGATCAAGAATCCAAGACCCCAGCAGAGAGAGAGAGAGCAGCCTTTGGGTCGGAAACCCAAAATACCCTGAAGACCCAAAAGACCATGGATACCCAAAAGACCCAAAATACCTTGATAGGGTCATCTCGGTGTTCCCGATGGGTGTTCCCAGAAGTGTTATTCCGGTGTTTCATAGGCAGGTTGATTCAGTGTATACCATCCCTCCGATAAATTTTAAACTGGGTGTCTGTCTGCCAGCATTAGTTGGTGCATGTTAACGACACCATGGTGTCCTTCGCGATGAGCTATCGGCAGAAACAGCATGAACAAATTACCAGTGCAAGAGGGGATTAGTATGTTTCTAGCTTTTCCATGTCATATTGGTCATATTAGTTTAACGACCTTTCCCCTATTTTAGGTTATTGGTCAATAGATGGCATATTTCCATTTGGTTATTAAATTTGCATCTTCTTTCTTCAGACCTAATCTTTTCATGTTGCTTTTTACACATTAGTTCCATATTTCCTTTGGCTTGCCCGTACTTTATTCTGTGTGAGAGCACAGCCCGAGGCAAGCAATAACTCAAATTCCACCAGCAAGTGTCAACCGTAACACAAAGAAATATGGCCAAGGATCGAGGTTTCGGATTCCACCGTTCCTTTATTTCATGGTCACTGTAAAACACACAACATTAAATACACTACTTCATACCTTACAAAGCCACAGGAGAATCTGAATACAAGCCAATCAATAATAATAAGAAAAGGGAGTTCAGAGTTGTGAAACGCTAATTACAGAGACCACTCGAAAATGTTGAAATCATGTCATTTTTAATCAACGGTAAAATACAGTGATCACCTGCGTAATATCGTTGATTAAGGAAGCAAATAGAGAGTTCATAGAACACCTTACCCCACGTAGTCTTGAGAAAAAGGACAGGGGAAGGGTCTTTTCAACTCTTGCTTTGCGTTTCCAAGCACAATATATACCACTATACCAGCTTTGTCCATTAACTTTGAATAGCAGGTGCCATGGTTACCGTACGAAGCCGGTGGGTCAAACCGAATAGTCCAGAGCTGCACCTTTTGCCAGTTCTTTTCGGAGAAACTGACGATTTTAGAACAATCTTTGAGAAAAAGAAGCACTTAAACAAACATATCTTTTGGACAAAGTTAGCTCTGTAGTTGCATCTTTAGGCACCACTATTTTTGTCTGAATCTCGCTGTTTCTCTTCTCTCAGAGCGCATTACAAATTTGATTGGTCAAAACGGCATACAATTTTGCCAAAGTACTGATAAAATGAAGGTATTTGGAAGTGCCAAAAGGTGATTTGTTTTCTACAGTGTTCAAATATATGATTCAATTGAAATTAAATAACTATTTTAAAGATTGCAGAAAAATAGCTCTTTTTTGGAAGTTCCCTGCCATTTATGCACCTTCTTTTACATTCAAGGGCAGTGGTCTTAGTGATTCTGGAGCTCTGGGCAGAAGTCAAGGATGGGGGCCCCAAACACCTTTATTCCCATCCTACCCACACTGAACAAGAATGAAGTGCCTAATTTTCACAATGCATGTCACTTCAATAATGCACAACAGTTTGCGATTTGACTTTACTCTATTCTCCAATATTGATCAAAACAATACAGAAAATGGAGACCTATTGCTATGAAACGAAAATTAATATTACAACAAGAAAGAGCAATCAGAGATTGCAGACCCTCGATAGGACGTGTTTTCAGTGGTTTAAAAAAAAAGACTTTTATGTTAAACCAAATATGGCGGCAGAACCACATGATCGATGACATCATCATTATTTTTTTTCTCCAACAATTTATTCCTAGATGACACTCAACAAATTTCATCTTTATCGGATGAAGTTTTGTTTTTGTCGAATTATGACGGATTATGAAAAGTTTTTCGATTTTTTCAAGATGGCGACCGAACCACGTCACCGATGACGTCATCATTATTATTTTTCTCCACCAATTTATCCCAAGATGACACTCAAGAAATTTCATCTTGATCGGATGAAGTTGTATACTTGTCGAAATATGACGTCATAATGGAGGCAACTATGACATAATCATTAACATATGTTATTCCACATGGAGAGTTCTTTAAAATGAGCCATGTGTCAATTTTTTCTATGCAGCGCTTTCGGAGATGTAGAGGTGCAAAGTTTTTTGTTTTATTCCAAGATGGCACATGTACTACGTGACCCATTACATCATAATTGTCAAAAAATTCCACAGGTAGAGTTGTATCTATGGAGAAAATTTCCTGTCAATCGGACCAACGGTTGCAGAGAAAATCATATTTATTCATTGTGGACAAAGAAACAAACAGACAAATGAAAAATCGGTCAGAGACCGAGGACTTGCCGAAATGTACTTTTTTATCGGCTATTTTGGATCATTAAAAGTGAATAATGACTCTGCCAAAGTTCAAACGACGTGGGATTAATCTCCACATGAGAGAATTCCACATAGCTATTTGGGCGGTGTATAAGCTAACAGATCACTGTCTCCATCGATCTTGCCAAGGCCGTATCACCTATCGGCTCAAAATCCTTTTAACTGTTGACTTGGTAGCTTTTACAATTAAGGAAACACGTTTCGGGAGTACATACGACATAGTGATTGTGAATGTGAAAGCTCTGAGGCGTCTTTCGCTTCGCATCGCAGTGACGGTGAACACCAACATGGCAGCTGTAAGATTTAAATCTGGCTTCAAGCCCCCTCACCACCCAAAGCCTTCAACCAGACATATTAACATGCTCCTCCCCCTTCATTCCCATTCTTCAAAGCAAACCGGTAAAAATTGTTGTATCGCCATTATATATTACTAGCAAAGGTACCTGCCTTGAGGGCGGGCTTCAATTGGGAGGCGCAAATGATTTGGTGACCATCGTTTTGGGTGACCTTGAGCTTGACCTTGGGCCTAGAGAGTTAAAAATTGGGCACAGTCTATTCCAGGGCAAGGCAAATATGTGTGTAGAGTATGGTGATGCAGTGTGCAACGATGTATACATAGTACTGCGCACAAACAGACAGACAGACAGATGAAAAATCGGTCAGAGACAGAGGACTTGCCGGAATGTACTTTTTTATCAGCCATTTTGGATCAATAAAAGTAAATAATGACCTCTGCCAAAGTTCAAACGACGTGGGTTTAATCTCTACATGAGAGAATTCCACATAGCTATTTGGGTGGAGTATAAGCTAACAGATCGCTGTCTCCATCGATCTTGCCAAGGCTGTAACACCTATCGGCTAAAAATACTTTTAACTGTTGACTTGGTAGTTTTTACAATGAAGGAAACACATATCGGGAGTACATACGACATAGCGATTGTGAATGTGACAGCTCTGAGGCATCTTTCGCTTCACACCGCAGTGACGGTGAGCACCAACATGGTGGCTGTAAGATTAAAATCTGGCTTCAAGCCCCTTCACCACCCAAAGCCTTCAACCAGACATATTAACATGCTCCTCCCCCTTCATTCCCATTCTTCAAAGCAAAGCAGTAAAAATTGTTGTATCACCATTATATATTATGAGCAATGTTACCCGCACTGAGGGCGGGGCTTCAATTGGGAGGCGCAAATGATTGGGTGACCATCGTTTTGGGTGACCTTGAGCTTGACCTTGGGCCGAGAGAGTTAAAAATTGGGCACAATTGGGCACATTCCAGGGCAAGGCAAATATGTGTGTAAAGTATGGTGATGCTATGTGCAACGATGTAGACGTAGTACTGCGCACAAACAGACAGACAGACAAACAGACAGACAGACTAGAAATCGGTCAGAGACCGAGGACTTGCCGGAAAGTACTTTTCTTAATGACCTTGAGTTTGACCTTTCAAAGTCACTCAAGGTCAAAGGTCATGGTGCCAAATGAAATGTCGTATGTGACTTCCTATATGTCAGTAACAGTAAGTGTATGCATATCTCTTGTACTTTTAGAGTTATAGTGGTTTCAAATATATTTTAAATGAAAACTTGACCCCCCTGATTTCACATTTTTGGTGACCTTGAGCTTGACCTTGGGCCTAGAGAGTTCGAAATTGGGCACATTGTATTCCAGGGCAGGGCAAATATGTGTGTAAAGTATGCCGATGCTATGTGCAACAATGTAGACGTAGTACTGCGCACAGACAGACAGACAGATGAAAAATCGGTCAGACACCGAGGACTTGACGGAATGTACTTTTTTATTGTGTTTTTTAAGGCTTTTGTGTTAAAACAAATATGGCGGCCGAACCATGTGACCGATGACGTCATCATTATTTGTTTTCTAAACTAATTCATTCCTAGATTATGCTCAATAAATTTCATCTTGATTGGATGAAGTTTTGTACTTGTCGAATTATGACATCATAATGGAGGCACCTATGACATTTTTATTCCCCATGGAGAGTTCTTTACAATGACCCATGTCTCAATTTTTTCTGTTCAGCACTTTCAGAGACAAAGAGGTGCAAAGTTTTTCGTTTTTTCCAAGATGGCGACCGAACCACGTGACTGATGACGTCATCATTTTTTTTTCTCGACCAGTTCATACCGACATGGCGCTCAAGAAATTGCATCTTGATTGGATGAAGTTTTGTACTTGTCGAATTATCGAATTATGTTGTCATAATGGTGGCTTTGGGCCTAGAGAGTTAAAAATTGAGCACAGTCTATTCCAGGGCAAGACAAATATGTGTGTAAAGTATGGCGATTCTACATGCAACGATGTAGACGTAGTACTGCACACAAACAGACAGACAGACAAACAGACAGACAAACAGACAGACAGACAGACAAACCAACCAACCAACATAATTGCCGGAATCTATTCCGGCAAATAACAAAAAGACAGCTAGACAAACTGACTCAAATGCAATACCTTCTCCTCTGGCGAGGGTAACAAGTGGAGCTGCATTCAAATTCGACTGCTCCCCTGCCAAACGCAAATAAATTAAAAATTAAAAAATAACACATCCTCCATACCACGACATTGCCGCCTTGCAGCAGATGGAGATGGAATTTGGCGAGGGCAGTGCACAATAAATGATTGATCAATTGTGCAATTAAAATGGGTGGTTCATGTGCAGCCACCAGGATGCTGGTTGCATCATTTCTGTGGGCGCGTCTGCCGCTGATGCAGTGCCTCTCTATAACCAGTTATCTGGTACTCATTTTTCCGACCTCGGAAGGATGACAGGCTGGGTCAACCCCACCTGGCATTAATTCAATGGGATTCAGAACTCAGAACCTTAGGATCCCAAGCCCACCACCCTAAACATTAGGCCAACACCGGGTATTTGTTTTTGAAAATAAATAAATAATAATCGTAAAATAATTAATTTCTTAATCAATTGGCTGATAGCATACCTAAACCAGTACTGTTTCATCCAAATCTAACTCTTTGAAAATCAATTTTAAAAGTTATCGAAAATTAAATAATTAATGGATTACTTGATTAATCAATAAATCAAAAATACCCTTTTATAGCCAAATCACTTGGTCACTGTCGTGTCCAGATATCAGCTTCCTAGCTCAAAAGGTGCCTGAAATATTGCCCAGATAAGAAAGGAAATCAATAGTACTTCATAAATCGATAATAATTAAGTAATTAATCAATTGGTTGATTGATCAAAAAATAACGCGAATAATGTTTTTGCCAAAGCACGTGTGCACTTTTGTGCCCACATTTCAGCCTCTTAGCTCAAAGGATGGCTGAGATATCGCTGGACAAACAAACAAGAAAACAAGAAAGAGGTCATACAGAGCACGATACTTGCAAAATCCTCCCCAATCCCCCCCTCTCCCCCCCAAAAAAAGTTGCCATGGATACATCAAATTGGCCATTACATTGAAATTAAAATTGACCTTGAGATTAAAATTTATCTTAAATCAAAACTCGGGTCAATCAGGTGAAAATTTATTATTTTTCAGATGAAAATTGATGATTTTAGAAGTTTCACCTTGAGTTAACCTCTGACCTTTTGATCTCAAAATAGTTGGTTTCCCAATTCAGTGTTGCACTTTGCAATTGCTGTTTAATTCTCAAGTCAATCTGATGAAAATTGACAATTTTTCAGATGAAAATTGATTATTTTAGAAGTTGAAGAGGATTTTAGAAGTTTGACCTTGAAATCCTCGATTTTGCAAGTAACAAGAAAGAAAACAAACAAACTTAGTGAAAACGGAGTACTCCCTTTTGGTGTGCGTCATCACCAGGCACCCTTTGGTGCAGTGCCTGGATATGGAATGCAGTGCCTGGATATGGAATGCAGTGCCTGGATATGGAATGCAGTGCCTGGATACGGAATGCAGTGCCTGGATATGGAATGCAGGGCCTGGATATGGAATGCAGGGCCTGGATATGGAATGCAGGGCCTGGATATGGAATGCAGTGCCTGGATATGGAATGCAGTGCCTGGATATGGAATGCAGGTCCTGGATATGGAATGCAGTGCCTGGATATGGAATGCAGTGCCTGGATATGGAATGCAGTGCCTGGATACGGAATGCAGTGCCTGGATATGGAATGCAGTGCCTGGATATGGAATGCAGGGCCTGGATATGGAATGCAGGGCCTGGATATGGAATGCAGTGCCTGGATATGGAATGCAGTGCCTGGATATGGAATGCAGGGCCTGGATATGGAATGCAGGGCCTGGATATGGAATGCAGTGCCTGGATATGGAATGCAGTGCCTGGATATGGAATGCAGTGCCTGGATATGGAATGCAGTGCCTGGATATGGAATGCAGGGCCTGGATATGGAATGCAGTGCCTGGATATGGAATGCAGTGCCTGGATATGGAATGCAGGGCCTGGATATGGAATGCAGTGCCTGGATATGGAATGCAGTGCCTGGATATGGAATGCAGGGCCTGGATATGGAATGCAGGGCCTGGATATGGAATGCAGTGCCTGGATATGGAATGCAGTGCCTGGATATGGAATGCAGTGCCTGGATATGGAATGCAGGGCCTGGATATGGAATGCAGGGCCTGGATATGGAATGCAGTGCCTGGATATGGAATGCAGTGCCTGGATATGGATGCAGTGCCTGGATATGGAATGCAGTGCCTAGATATGGATTGCAGTGCCTGGATATGGAATGCAGTGCCTGGACATGGAATGCCGTGCCTGGACATGGAATGCAGTGCGTGGACATGGAATGCAGTGCCTGGATACAGAATGCAGTGCCTGGATATGGAATGCAGTGCCTGGATATGGAATGCAATGCCTGGATATGGAATGCAGTGCCTGGATACGGAATGCAGTGCCTGGATATGGAATGCAGTGCCTGGATATGGAATGCAGTGCCTGGATATGGAATGCAGTGCCTGGATACAGAATGCAGTGCCTGGATATGGAATGCAATGCCTGGATATGGAATGCAGTGCCTGGATACGGAATGCAGTGCCTGGATATGGAATGCAGTGCCTGGACATGGAATGCCGTGCCTGGACATGGAATGCAGTGCGTGGACATGGAATGCAGTGCCTGGATATGGAATGCAGTGCCTGGACATGGAATGCCGTGCCTGGACATGGAATGCAGTGCGTGGACATGGATTGCAGTGCCTGGATACAGAATGCAGTGCCTGGATATGGAATGCAGTGCCTGGATATGGAATGCAATGCCTGGATATGGAATGCAGTGCCTGGATACGGAATGCAGTGCCTGGATATGGAATGCAGTGCCTGGATATGGATTGCAGTGCCTGGATATGGAATGCAGTGCCTGGACATGGAATGCCGTGCCTGGACATGGAATGCAGTGCCTGGATACAGAATGCAGTGCCTGGATATGGAATGCAGTGCCTGGATATGGAATGCAATGCCTGGATATGGAATGCAGTGCCTGGATACGGAATGCAGTGCCTGGATGTGGAATGCAGGGCCTGGATATGGAATGCAGTGCCTGGATATGGAATGCAGTGCCTGGATATGGAATGCAGTGCCTGGATATGGAATGCAGTGCCTGGATACGGAATGCAGTGCCTGGATACGGAATGCAGTGCCTGGATACAGAATGCAGTGCCTGGATATGGAATGCAGTGCCTGGATATGGAACGCAGTGCCTGGATATGGAATGCAGTGCCTGGATACGGAATGCAGTGCGTGGACATGGAATGCAGTGCCTGGATATGGAATGCAGTGCCTGGATATGGAATGCAATGCCTGGATATGGAATGCAGTGCCTGGATATGGAATGCATGGCCTGGATATGGAATGCAGTGCCTGGATATGGAATGCAGTGCCTGGATATGGAATGCAGTGCCTGGATATGGAATGCCGTGCCTGGATACGGAATGCAGTGCCTGGATACGGAATGCAGTGCCTGGATATGGAATGCAGTGCCTGGATATGGAATGCAGTGCCTGGATATGGAATGCAGTGCCTGGATATGGAATGCAGTGCCTGGACATGGAATGCAGTGCCTGGACATGGAATGCAGTGCTTGGATACGGAATGCAGTGCCTGGATATGGAATGCAGTGCCTGGATATGGAATGCAGTGCTGGATATGGAATGCAGTGCCTGGACATGGAATGCAGTGCTGGATATGGAATGCAGTGCCTGGATATGGAATGCAGTGCTGGATATGGAATGCAGTGCCTGGACATGGAATGCAGTGCATGGATATGGAATGCAGTGCCTGGATACGGAATGCAGTGCCTGGATACGGAATGCAGTGCCTGGATACGGAATGGAGAGGGAGCGGTGTATAATAGGAATGTAATGACTTTAGATTAATTGGACATCTGTGTGACTGCATCACATTGAGCTCGAAAAACAACATACTCTCGATATAACGATGAAAAAAATGAAATTAGTAAAGTAGAAGTGTTTTTACCTGTTAACCCTAACGTTACCATTGTTGCTGCTGCTTCATTGTTAGTTCTACTTTTGAATAAAATAGTTACGTTTTGTAAACTTTCACGTACTTTCCTCTGCTTCTTTTCGTTTTTCTGCCCTACTTGGATAATTTCGTTTCATTCTTTCGGGCTAACTTTGCCTAGGTAGGCGGTAAAATAACGTCTGCTCAATTGATGACGGATGTGCATCCTTTTTGAAAAAAAAAATAATACAACTGACAAATAGCACGAGCTAGATCGATTACGTGTCAACATGTGGGCGTTAAAAAAAATACAACCTATGAACACAAGAGGAATGACTCATTTGTTTAGGGAAGGTAGACATCTGTAATTAGTTGTTGTTACCTCCGCCACCAAAGGTGGATGGAGCTTATGTTTTCACTCCTGTCTGTCTGTTTGTCCGTTTGTCTGTCTGTCAGTTGTGAACAAAATATCTCAAAAAGTTGTGGACAGATTCGGACGAAATTTGGCAGAGATGTAGCGTATGTGACAAGGACGAAATGATTACATTTTGGTGAAGATCCGGATCCGTCTACTAGAATTTTTTTTAGTGATTCTTCACCATTGGGGGATAGAGCCAAAAACGATACATAGCAGGATATCTCAAAAAGTTATGGACGGATTTGGACGAAACTTGTTGGACAGTTTGTATGTGTGACGAGGAAGAATCGATTCAATTTTGGTGAAGATCCGGATCCGGATCCAGCAAGTAGAATTTTGAAAGTGATTCTTCACCATTGAGTGATAAGGCGAACCAGGTGGAGGTATGCTCTCTAGTGTGTGTCGTTCTAGTTGGATTTGTTTTTGCTATGAGAGAAAATTAAAATACAGTTGATCAAACACTGTCAGATTTTTCATTTATACACTGGGTGATTTAAATGATGGATTCTTCAGTAGGTCATATAGTATATCATCCCCACCAGCCATCGCTATCCTCCTCCCACCACCCCCCCCCTCCTCTCCCCTAACCCCCTCCAGCGCAGGGCCCTGGGCAATCGCCCAGACTGCCCCACAGTTAAGACCTCCCCTTTTTACACCACCTTGTTTAAAACGTTACATTAGTTCTTTGTACCTGTTGTTTGTGTCCTTTATGATGTCCCTAAAAGCAGTACCCTTTCTATTCGGAAAGATTAAAAATTTTGTTTGATGGCCATACCGACTGAAGGTTTTCTTCAGGGTTTGTGTGGGCACCTTATGTCATGATGAGGATGAAGCATTGGTCATCGATGGACATGATTTTTAAGTTGTCCTCTGAGGTTTCTCTGTAGATGTCAGGCTGTGATCCAAGAAGAGTGAGGTTAACTGAGGAGTGAACTTTACCTTCTGCCCTGCTCATGCAGAGTAGAATGATGCTGACGTCCTCTCTTGGCTCCAGAACATTGTCTGCTAACAATCTCAGGTGGGGAAACTGTACACACAGGTCTGGAGACAGGATCTCACTACTATCACTGGGGATGTGGGCATTTTCAATGATCGTCGGCAGTTGTTCTCTTCGACAATCCTGGGCCTACACCATCAATCAGAGAGTTTGCTCGTCTCCTTTCTGCCATGATTCTTTGTGCACCGTAGGTGGAGAGCTCAAAGGGTATGTTGGATTGTAGAATCAGTTATGGGTTTTAAAGAAAACTGTTGTCTGTTTTGAATAAATGATAACATTTGAGAGCATGTCATAAATATATGTTATGGTAATTTAGGCATGATAACATTTTTATTTTTATTTTTTGTATGCAAGGTCGAGGCTCGTGTAAGAGCTAATATTGATCACAAAAAAGACAAACTGACACATAAAACAGAAAACATATGATAAAGGGAGCGGGAGAACAAGATGGAGAGCAGGGACATCGGGAGATCTGTGGGAGGGAGAAGGTTTGGGGGGAGGAGGCATGGGACGGTGGGGGTGGGGGGGGGGTGGAAGAGGTTAAAAAAAACACGTGGACATCGCTAGGACTTCCAGGAAAGAAGTCGGTATTTTTAAAAAAGTGGATCTTCGGTGAATTAACGGGGGTAGAAAAGATCAAGGTTTTGGATGGGGGGAGATAAGAAATGATGGTGAACAGCTTTTTTAAAGACCTGGAGGGAGGAGTGGGATTGAAGAGAGTGAGGGAGTTTGTTCCAGAGGCGGGAGAAAAGAGGAATGAAAGAGTGAAGGTGAGCAGAGAGATTATCAAATTATCAAAAACATCACAATAAAATTATCAAAACTACAATATTTGTTGCAATGAAGCAGATAAAAATAATACCCCCATTCTAATTATTGATGACCACAAGCACCAATAGTTATACAGTTGCCGTATAACATCATAATGTACAATGAAATCAATTTGGGGCTTTATGGGGGGTAATTGTTCGGTATGACATTATGATGACATCATTACACCTTGCATTTTATTTCAAAGGAAAAAAGTAATCTATCTATAATTCCAGTAATCTCTGTATGTCTGTGACCGCTGTTTCTCGACAACCACGGGTCCGATATACTTGAAACTTGCCAGGTATATTGCTGGGGACCCGAGGATGTGCCTTTTCAAGGTTTCATATTAATCGGAGAAGTAGTTACCGAGCTATGTCCAAAAAACGATTCAACCAATCAGAGAGCAGCGAGCTATCACGTGTGCCGAACGCGGCGAACAGACTCTGCCTCGGACGGCACATTTGAGAGCGTATTCATTTATTTCACGTTGGCAAACTATGTTGCCGTTAAACTATGTTTTAAAACTAATTAAAACTAATTTGCGATTCTTTCGCTTTCCTGCGCGTTTGTGCACGCTATGGCGATTTCTTTACCAAACTCCGCAAGCCGTTCGCTTTGGACCAAACCATTTCATGTAAATAGAGGGGGGGGGATTGTCACCGTACTCGCAAGCCGTTAGCTTTGGACCAAACCATTTCATGTAAATAGAGGGGGGGGGGGGGGGGATTGTCACCGTACTCGCAAGCCGTTCGCTTTGGACCAAACCATTTCATGTAAATAGAGGGGGGGGGGATATAATTTTAGATATATATATAGTACGGGCATGCCCTAGTATTAACAATTGAAACAAAAACATCAAGTTAGTTACTTACTACCGAGTTATGGTATTTAAAGTTTGAAACTCTTCAAAAAAGTTTTGGACATTTAAGAGACAATGATGTCATAATGACGTCATAACACCTAATTGATTGGTTTAACTGAAAATTTGATATCAACATTTAATTCCTTGACCTAAAGACTTAGTAACTCAAAATCTCACCGTAGAATACGTATTGTAATATAATTAAACTGTTTTGCTTGTTTTACAAGGTAATTACCAGAATTACCAGACATCATACCCCCATGGTTATCCAATTTTTTGAAGCATGATTTAAAAAAAATCTCTAGGCCCATGTGTGGCTTTTATGAAACAATGGTGCTTTTACAACCGTGTAACGGTGCCATCATAAAGCCACCTACCTACCTGTTGGTCTGTTGTACACCGCACCTTTCCTATGCCATCTCCAGGCATTGCAAATCGTCATTGCTGGGCACCGGAGGGGGCTTGGCAGTGACGCACGCTGAAAGGGAGTACTCAGTTTTCACTCTGTTTGTTTGTTTTCTTTCTTGTTTTCTTTCTTGTTGTACACCGCTCCTTTCCTATTCCATCTCCAGGCATTGCAAATCGTCATTGCTGGGCACCGAAGGGGGCTCGGCAGTGACGCACGCTGAAAGAGAGTACACAGTTTTCACTCTGGTTCTTTGTTTTCTTGGTTGTTTGTTTGTTTGTCCGGGCGATATCTCAGCCATCCTTTAAGCTAGGAAGCTGAAATTTCGGCACAATAGTGAGCAAGTCCTTTGTCAAAAACGGTATTTTTTTGTTTTTTGATTAATCAATTAATTGATGAGTTATTTAATTATTAGCGATTAATTAAGTACTTATTTAATTAATTAAATTTCATTTCTCTTCTGACCATTAACTCAGGCACCTTTTGAGTTAGGAAGCTGATATTTGGACATGCCAATGACCAGGTGATTTGGCTGCAAAGGCTATTTTTGATTTATTAATTAATCAATTAATCAATTAATCGATTAATTATTTAATTATTTGATTAAAGACAATTTTTTTTTTTTTTAAGTTACAGATTCTGATGAAATGGTGGTGGTTTATGTGTTCTCTGACCGAATTGATTAATAATTTAATTTTTTAATGACTATTATTTATTTATTTTCATTAATAATCATTTATTTATCTTCTTTCTCATTTGGCCAATATCTCAGGCACCTTTTGAGCTCAGAAGCTAATATTTGGACATGAGTGACCAGGTTATGTGGCTATCAAGGATATTTTTGATTTATTAATTAATCAATTAATCAATGTATCGATTAATTATTTAATTATTCGATAAATTACTAAAAAAAAATTTTTCCCCCCAGTCACAGATCCTGATGAAATGGTGGTGGTTTATGTGTTCTGTGACCGAATTGATTGATAATTTAATTTTTTTCATGATTATTATTTATTTATCTTCATTATTAATCATTTATTTATTTTCTTTCTCATTTGGCCAATATCTCAGGCACCTTTTGAGCTGGGAAGCTAATATTTGGACATGACAGTGACCAAGTGATGTGGCTATCAAGGATATTTTTGATTAATTGATTAATCATTTCATCGATTCATTATTTATTGATTAATCGATGAATTACTTATTGATTAATCAATTAATTATTTAGTTTTTTATTAATGACTTATTTGATTAAATTTCTAAAAGATACATCTTCGGATGAAGCACAAGTGGTTTTGTTATGGTATTAGCCAATTGATTAAGAAAATATTTTGTGATAATCTTTTATTGATTTTAATTATACAATTAATCAATCAATTAGATGTACATCTCTCCCTCCCAATGCAGCCTCTATGAGCTCCACTGCGGTATTGCCGGGCGCCGGAGGCGCCCCGGCAATGCCGCGCTGTAGGATATTTAATTATTTGGCATGGGGGCGGTGTACTTTGAATGTATGTGTACTTGTTGTACACCGCTCCTTTCCTATGCCATCTCCAGGCATTGCAAATCGTCATTGCCGGGCACCAAAGGGGGCTCGGCAGTGACGCACGCTGAAAGAGAGTACTCAGTTTTCACTCTGGTTTCTTGCTTTCTTGTTTGTTTGTTTTCTTTCTTGGTTGTCCGGACGATATCTCAGCCATCCTTTGAGCTAGGAAGCTGAAATTTCGGCACAATAGTGAGCAAGTCCTTTGTCAAAAACAGTATTTTTTTTTTGATTAATCAATAAATTGAGGAGTTATTTAATTATTAGCGATTAATTAAGTACTTATTTAATTAATCAAATTTCCTTTCTCTTCTGACCATTAACTCAGGCACCTTTTGAGTTAGGAATCTGATATTTGGACATGCCAATGACCAGGTGATTTGGCTGCAAAGGATATTTTTGATTTATTAATTAATCAATTAATCGATTAATTATTTAATTATTCGATTAATGACAAAAAAATTTTTTTTTTTTAAGTTACAGATTCTGATGAAATAGTGGTAGTTTATGTGTTCTCTGACCAAATTGATTAATAATTTAATTTTTTTATTATTATTATTTATTTATTTTCATTATTAATCATTTATTTATTTTCTTTCTCATTTGGCCAATATCTCAGGCACCTTTTGAGCTGGGAAGCTAATATTTGGACATGAGTGACCAAGTGATGTGGCTATCAAGGATATTTTTGATTTATTGATTAATCATTTCATCTATTTATTATTTATTGATTAATCGATTAATTATTTATTGAGTAATCAATTAATTATTTAATTTTTTATGAATGAATTATTTAATTAAATTTCTAAAAGATACATCTTCGGATGAAGCACTAGTGGTTTAGTTATGCGATTAGCCAATTGATTATGAAAATATTTTGTGATAATCTTTTATTGATTTTAATTATACAATTAATCAATCAATTAGTGTACACCTCTCCCTCCCAATGCAGCCTCAATGAGCTGCACTGCAGTATTGCCGGGCGCCAGAGGCGCCCCGGCAATGCCGCGCTGCAGCATATTTAATTATTTGGCATGGGGCGGTGTACTTTGAATGTATCTGTACTTGTTTGTTTCTTGTTTGTTTGTTTGTTTGTTTGTCCGGACGATATCTCAGCCATCCTTTGAGCTAGGTAGCTGAAATTTCGGCACAGTAGTGAGCAAGACCTTTCTCAAAAACAGTATTTTTTGTTTTTTGATTAATCAATTAATTGAGGAGTTATTTAATTATTAGCGATTAATTAAGTACTTATTTAATTAATCAAATTTCTTTTCTCTTCTGACCATTAACTCAGGCACCTTTTTAGTTAGGAAGCTGATATTTGGACATGCCAATGACCAGGTGATTTGGCTGCAAAGGCTATTTTTGATTTATTAATAAATCAATTAATCAATTAATCGATTAATTATTTAATTATTTGATTAATGACAAAATAATTTCTTGTTTTTAAGTTACAGATTCTGATGAAATGGTGGTGGTTTATGGGTTCTCTGACCGAATTGATTAATAATTTAATTTTTTATGATTATTATTTATTTATTTTCATTATTTATCATTTATTTATTTTCTTTCTCATTTGGCCAATATCTCAGGCACCTTTTGACCTCAGAAGCTAATATTTGGACATGAGTGACCAAGTGATGTGGCTATCAAGGATGTTTTTGATTTATTGATTAATCAATTAATCAATGAATCGATTAATTATTTAATTATTCGATGAATTAGTAAAAAAACATTTTTTCCCCCAGTTACAGATTCTGATGAAATGGTGGTGGTTTATGTGTTTTGTGACCGAATTGATTGATAATTTAATTTTTTAATGATTATTATTTATTTATTTTCATTATTTATCATTTATTTATTTTCTTTCTCATTTGGCCAATATCTCAGGAACCTTTTGAGCTGGGAAGCTAATATTTGGACATGACAGTGACCAAGTGATGTGGCTATCAAGGATATTTTTGATTTATTGATTAATCATTTAATCGATTAATTATTTATTGATTAATTGATTAATTATTTATTGATTAATCAAGTAATTATTTAATTTTTTATTAATGACTTTTTAAATTAAATTTCTAAAAGATACATCTTCGGATGAAGCACTAGTGGTTTAGTTATGCTATTAGCTAATTGATTAAGAAAATATTTTCTGATAATCTTTTATTGATTTTAATCATACAATTAATCAATCAATTAGCGTACAACTCTCCCACCCAATGCAGCCTCTATGAGCTGCACTGCGGTATTGCCGGGCGCCAGAGGCGTCTCGGCAATGCCGTGCTATAGGATATTTAATTATTTGGCATGGGGGCGGTGTACTTTGAATGTATCTGTACTTGTTTTAATTTGCCTCAAAACTTAGTGTTATTAAGAAGTTCACCCATTATACTGTATAATAGGGTGGAAGGTGACGTCACTTCCTGATTTTGAACACAGCGCGAAACCCACAGCCGCCTTGTTGATGGTATTGTGGCGGACACAAAAGCCCACTGGCGTGGTGACATCATTCCACGCACCGAGTGGGCGGTGGCCACGCCCGAGGGGTAGGCGTGGCCTCATGATATACCCCGGGCGACCAGCCCGGAGGAGTTTAGTGTTACAGTGTAGTCTTACAATAAAGACGTTTATATGTTACCGCTTGTCCGCTTCCTCCTTGCTCACAAGCAGCGCGCGTAACGCCGCGCTTTACTGGTGACCCTCGACGTTGGATCTGCCGGAGCGATCCTTCCACACGCGATGCCATCGCCATGGCCGCCTTCGTCAAACTTCCGGAATTTTGGGAGGCTCAGGCCGAAGTCTGGTTCGTCCAGGCCGAAGCCCAATTTCAGCTTCGGCACCTCACCGGCGATGACACGCGCTACTGCCACGTCGTCGCCTCCCTCGGGCCCGGCACGGCCGCTCGAGTTGTGTCCGTCCTTCGCCACCCACCGGACGGCCACAAGTACGAGGCACTCAAGCGGCTACTCCTAGCCACGTTCAGCCTCACGGACGACGCACGGGCCGACCGCCTCCTGGATCTCCCCGAGCTCGGTGAGACGCGCCCGTCGGTCCGAATGGACCATATGCTGTCACTGTTGGGCGACGAAGCCCCCGGTTCGCTATTCCGGGCGCTTTTCCGTCGCCAACTTCCAGCGCAGGTTCGCCTCGCGTTGGCCGGGACCGGGCTAACGGAACCCCGAGCATTGGCGGCCGAGGCGGACAAGTACTTCGCCGCTTCGGACACGCGGGCGAGCGTTGGCGTGGCCGTCACGGCCTTCGACGCTGATGTTCCACAGCATCATCTTCTACAGCACGCTGATGTTCCACAGCATCATCTTCTACAGCACGCTGATGTTCCACAGCATCATCTTCTACAGCACGCTGATGTTCCACAGCATCATCTTCTACAGCACGCTGTGGTTCAGCAGCATGCTGATACGCACCTCGTGAACGCCGCCACGCCCCGCCCACCGCCGCGGCGAAAACCGCCACCGCGGGGAAACCCGTCGACTCCACCGGCCTGGCGGAGCCAGCCGCACTCCTCCAGCTCCACCACCTGGTGCTGGTTCCACGCCAAGTTCGGCCACGAAGCTCGGCGGTGTCATCCGCCGTGCTCCTTCAACGGGTCGGGAAACGCCCGGGCCGGCGCTCAATTGTGGCGATGAGCGCCGGCCGTTCGAGCAGCCTGCTGTTCATAACGGACACCTTCTCCGGGCGCCGTTACCTGTGCGACACGGGAGCACAGGTGAGTGTCATTCCCGCCCCACGTCAGACAAGCACGCCGCGGGTGGGGGCCCCGCGCTGCTTGCCGCGAACGGGACGCCCATCCGTACGTACGGAAAACGCTGCCTCTCTCTGCGGTTTGGAGGGCAGGTTTTCCGATGGACGTTCGTCACCGCCGACGTGCCCATGGCACTGCTTGGCGCGGACTTCCTGTGCGCTAATGGGCTCCTGGTCGACGTCAAGCGCAGACGGCTTGTCCAGGCCGAGACGTTCAGCTCGCTCGCATGTGCGTTGCCCAGCTCAACGAGCGGCTTGCCAAGCGGCTTGCCGAACGATTCGGTTCCGGCCACGTTGGTCTGTACGCTTCCGGCAGCGGACGCATTCACCCGCCTCCTCGCCGGCTCCCCGGCCCTCACGCGGCCCACCTTCTCGGCGGGGGCCGTCAAGCACGGGGTGGCCCATCACATCCCCACCGTCGGGCCACCGGTCTACGCCCGGGCACGCCGCCTCGAGCCGACGAAGCTGGCGGTGGCAAAAGCGGGGTTCGCTACCCTGGAGCGACTCGGCATCGTTCGGCGCTCAGAGAGCGCTTGGGCGTCGCCGCTGCACATCGTGCCGAAGCCCGGCGGGGGATGGCGACCGTGCGGGGACTATCGCCGTCTCAATGACGCCACGACTCCCGACCGCTACCCCGTCCCCCACATTCAGGACTTTTCCGCCCGTTTGGCGGGCAGGTCCTTCTTCTCGAAGGTGGACCTCATACGCGGCTACCATCAGGTCCCCGTCAGGCCGGAGGACGTCCCGAAGACGGCGGTCATCACGCCATTCGGACTCTTCGAGTTCCTGCGCATGCCCTTCGGTCTGAAGAATGCGGCTCAGGCGTTCCAGCGACTGATGGACAGCGTCCTGCGCGACTTGGATTTTGTCTATGTCTACCTGGACGATATCCTCGTCGCCAGCGCGTCCCGCGAAGAGCACCTACGCCACCTCCGCACGCTCTTCGAACGCCTGGGCCAGCATGGCCTGATTGTGAACCCCGCAAAGTGCCGGTTCGGCGCCGCCACAATCGATTTTCTGGGGCACCGTGTCACCAGGCACGGCGCCGTCCCCCTGCCGGCCAAGGTGGAGGCGGTGAAGGGGTTTCCGCGCCCCCGCACGATCAGAGGGCTGCAGGAGTTCCTGGGCATGGTGAACTTTTACCATCGGTTCCTGCCCCGTATCGCCCAGCTCCTGCGCCCCCTGCACGAAGCTCTCCGAGGTAAGCCGGGCAAAGGCGACGTTACCTGGACCGAGCAGATGGACACGGCGTTCACGGGCGCGAAGCTCGCCTTGGCTAACGCCACCATGCTCGCGCACCCGGCGCCCGATGCACCGATCGCCCTCACCACCGATGCCTCGGACTACGCGGTGGGCGCGGTGCACGAGCAATGGGTGCGTGGAGCTTGGCAACCGCTGGCGTTCTTTAGCCGGCAGCTTCGCCCGCCCGAACGCCGTTACAGTACCTTCGACCGCGAGTTGCTCGGACTTCACTTGGCGGTCAGGCACTTCCGCCATCTGCTCGAGGGCCGGGCGTTCACTGCCTTCGTCGACCACAAGCCGCTGATCTTCGCGATGGGCAAGGTCACCGAGCCGTGGTCGGCCCGACAGCAGCGTCACCTCTCGGCCGTGTCCGAGTACACGACGGACATCCAGCACGTCGCGGGGAAGGACAACCCGGTGGCGGATTGCCTTTCCCGGGCCGTCGCCCACGCAGTCCACCTCGGCATCGACTATGCCCGGATGGCAGCGGACCAGGCCGCTGACCCCGACGTCCAGGCCTTGCGGACCGCGGTCACGGGCCTCCGCGTCACCGAGGTGCCGTTCGACGGCGCGGGCGCGGCTCTCTTGTGCGACGTCTCCCTCGGGCGTCCTCGCCCCATCGTGCCCGCGGGCTGGCAGCGCCAGGTGTTTGACGCCATCCACGGCCTGTCCCACCCGGGCGTGAGGGCCTCCCAAAGGCTGATCGCCGACAAGTTCGTCTGGCATGGCCTCCGGAAGGCCGTCCGCGGCTGGGCCAGGACGTGCCTCGCGTGCCAGCGCGTCAAGGTGCACCGGCACACCCAGGCCCCGTTGGCCCCGTTCACGGTGCCGGAACGCCGGTTTGACCACGTCCACGTGGACCTGGTGGGACCTCTGCCCCCCTCGCGGGGTTTCACCTACGTCCTCACCATGGTGGACCGCACCACCCGGTGGCCGGAGGCCGTGCCCTTGGCGTCGACAACGGCGGCCGATATCGCGCAGGCTTTCATCGCCACCTGGGTCGCCCGGTTCGGCGCCCCCTCAGACATCTCATCCGACCGCGGCCCCCAGTTCACCTCGGAGCTCTGGGGGGCGGTTGCGCAGGGGCTCGGGGTCCGGCTGCACCGAACCACGGCCTACCACCCCCAGACTAACGGCCTGTGTGAGCGATTTCACCGCTCATTGAAGGCCGCGCTCCGGGCCACCCTCCGCGACGGCGGCTGGGTCGACAGGCTCCCCTGGGTCCTGCTGGGCCTCCGGACGGCGCCCAAGGAGGACCTGCGCGCATCCGCGGCGGAGTTGGTCTTCGGGCAACCGCTGCGGGTGCCGGGCGAGTTCCTCCCCGACTCCACGGCACCATGGTCCGCGGCACAGCAGCGCTCCGCTCTGCAAGAGACCGCCCAGAGGTTCGCCCCGGTGCCAACGGCATGCCACGGGCACCCACCGACGCACGTCGCCCCGGAGCTTCGCACGGCGGAGTACGTCTTCGTCCGCCACGATGCCCATCGGACACCACTGCGGCCCCCGTACGACGGGCCTTTCCGCGTGCTGGAGACCGGGGCGAAGCACTTCACCCTGGACATCGGCGGTACTCCTGACCGCGTTTCGGTAGACCGCCTCAAGCCGGCCCACCTCGATGTGGACCATCCACCGCCAGTGGCCCGACCCCCACGTCGGGGCCGCCCTCCTGCGGGCGGACCCCCGGCACCGTCCAGCCCCGCCGCCACGGCGCCCCCCGGTCCTGCACCCATCCCAGGGGCAGCCAGGGGCATCCCACCTGGTATCCCTGCACCCCGGACGCCGCCGATCGCCAGGGGGCGCTTCGGCCGGGTCATTCGTCTGCCCCGCAAACTGGCCCTCCAGGTGCGCGGGAATTCTGGGGGGGCGCGTGTGGCGGACACAAAAGCCCACTGGCGTGGTGACATCATTCCACGCACCGAGTGGGCGGTGGCCACGCCCGAGGGGTAGGCGTGGCCTCATGATATACCCCGGGCGACCAGCCCGGAGGAGTTTAGTGTTACAGTGTAGTCTTACAATAAAGACGTTTATATGTTACCGCTTGTCCGCTTCCTCCTTGCTCACAAGCAGCGCGCGTAACGCCGCGCTTTAGTATATGCTATATGGTTCACAACACATTATAATGTAAATTTGTGCTTTTCCAGGTTAAAATTATCATCTCTTGTTCTGTATTTGGGTATTCCAACAATGTGATTGAGAGAAGGACAGGTCATTGTTTCGTTTTCCAGCAATAATGACCAACCAGGGCTCTCAGATGGAGGAATTGTGGAGAAATGGCCGATCAAAATGGTTCAGCGATATTTGCTGAGCGGACCTCGTTGAAGACTCCTGTTTGCAGCGATCATTTCCTCAGTGGTTAATATTTTGTTACTTTGAGTTAATTGATTGAAAATCACCTTTTTATTCTTCTGATTTCTATAATGTTTTAGTTTACATAGGTTAATTTCACTAGAAGGTGCTTTTTTGTATACTAAGTCGAGGCTCATGTAACAGCTAACACATGGAACATATAATAAAGGGTGTGGGGTGCAAGAGGGGGTGAGAGAGGGAAGCAAAACAACAATAGAGAACAGGGACATCGGGAGATCTGTGGTAGGGAGAGGGCTGGGCCGGGGTACTTGGGAAAAACAAGATGGACACGACAAGGACTTTCAGGAAAGAAAACGGAATTTGAAAAGGTGGATTTGAGGTGTATTAACGGGAGTATAAAAGATGAAGGTTTTGGTTTGGATGGGGGAAGATAAGAGATGGTGGTGAAAATCCGTTTTGAAGACCTGGAGGGATGAGTGGGATTGAAGAGAGTGAGGGAGTTTGTTCCAGAGGCAGGAGAAAAGAGGAATAAAAGAGTGAAGGTGAGCAGAGAGTCTTGATTTTGGCAGTTTTACCTGAAGAGGATTGCTGGCAGATCTTGTGCGTCCTGCAGGAATATTTGGGGGACAGAGTACAGACAGAGCTGGGGGAGCAAGGCCGGAGAGGAGTCAGAAGAAGACAGAAAGACCACCAACCTGCCTGCGGTGAGAGAGAAAAAGGCCCTCAGAATCAGCTTCATCGCGGGAGATTCCAATGATTCTGAAAGCTTTGATTTCAACAGCGTGAATACGAGCTAGGTGTGAGGCAGGAGCACCGGCCCAGAGTGGAGAGCAGCATTCCATTGAGCTGCGGATTACAGCCTTTTATGTGGTGAGGAGCTCAGGTGTGCCAAGGAATTCTGTTGTTCTCCCAATTACCACTTATATGTTACTGCATTTATTTGTAAAGTATTTTAATGATATATCGATTCATTTTCATCAGGTCTCTTCTTATGCATACATAATTTATGAAAGTTGGCATATCGGTTTATTAGACATTTGTTTTCACGAATGCTGCTATCGTTAATTAATTTTTGAGAAAACCCAAACGTGTTTATTTTTTGCATTCACTTTTGTTGGAAGCAATTGGTTTATTTTTGCCCTCTTAAAATTGAGCGACGATGCATCCATATTATCGAAGTGGAGTATGCATCAATTGGCAAATTGGATGGAGTTTTGAGAAGTGTATGACCTTGGAAATTGAGAGCTAGCCCGTCCATATGTAATTGACCACTCCTTTTTGCATCTTCAGATGCATATGGCTGCCAAAGCAGTTTCTTGGCCATTGGGCACAATCCTGGACAAGAACTCATTTTTCCGACCTCGGAAGGATGACAGAATGAGTGAACCCAGCTGGTGTTAATTCAATGACAGAACAGGGGCTTGAACTCAGGATCCTGAGATCTCAAGCTAACCCATATATAATTAGCTTTTACATATTGTGTATTTCAGTTTATTTTCCACTTGTAAAAATTTTCGATTCACTTATAAAATCCATAATGGCACTTTTTATGCAATCATGGCACTCACTGTATTATCATAACATGGTTTTATGCAATGTGGATAATATAAATTTTGCAGTAAACGTGTTGTTCTAACCCAATCAATAATTATACTTTTATGAGCTCTCTGTATCATTTTTCAATCCGATTCCTATCTATTTTATTCCACAGTTTGTATCCTTTTCATTTGTGCAATTTCATCTGCCTTTCCTATCACCCATCTCGGTCGGGGTACTTTGGATCGTGCGTCAGTCCCTATCATTTGTATCGTCTTTCTCGCTTACATATGCAAAATCCTTGTGTTCACCTGTTTCATGCCATAATTTGATTCTTTTTCAGATGCAAAATCCGCTTTCTTCAAACTGTATGGAATCAATGTGTTCACATAAAGTAATCTTCTGTCTATATCTATGTCTTGCATCTGCTGGTAAATCATCAAAATTCTTCAAAAACGCCATCCCAAGAATGCAATAGCAGACTGAGCAGATGAGCATAGCATCATTTTTGAACACAACAAAATATTGAGTTTTAACCCACAATACACTGCAAAATCACTTCATTGCAACCCTCCTATACTTCTAGCAGCAAGACCTAACCACCTAAGCCTAATCTTTCTCATTTCAATCTCTGTACTGCAAATTTATTAGTGCATTTTTAAGTTCTACACTCTGTCGTTTATCTTTCAGCGGAACACCACACATATGCTACATGTTAACATCCTCATCTCTGTTCTTTCGATCCTTCTGTCATCTTTCATCCTCATGGCCCAAGTTTCATTACTAGACAATAGAGCTGTAGTTAAACAGGTTACATACACTTTTGTCTTTATCACCTTTGGCACATACTTGTTTGTTCGGATACATCCTAACTCTTTCCATTTATTCCAGCCATTTCTTCCCCCCAATGATATCCAACATGTCTCCTCCATAACAAAATTTCTTCACCTTTCAATTTGCACTTCAAATCCAATATCTTCCTGCATTATAGTGTGAACAACGTTTTTAGTTCCTACATTCCTTACAATTTAACCATTCAGCTGCCTGATACTACATTTGGTTTCAGTACTTTATTCTCCATTGCCTCCTTCTATATTTGAAAATCATATTTGCTTGTTGCTCTGTTTCAGCTGTCAAGAGTAAAACATCCATGTATTATAATCAATCTCCAAGAAATCATACTCCAACCGCTTCCATTAATTTCTTCAACGTGAGAATAAACAATATATAGTGGACTTAATATGGATCCCCCATGTACCCCCAAACCTCACATCATAGGATTCCGTTTATCCTTATTTTATTTTCGGGAATAAACTGACATTACCATGAAATAAAAGTTGAAAATGTTAAACATTATTCAAAATGCTGTGAAACATCGCGAAAGGGGCGCCAATTTGATTCATATAGTTGCATGAAGAAGTAAATTTATTTCATTTGCTAGAAGTAGGGCGCCCCTTTATATGAACTTTTCTAGAGCATTACTTGGTTCCTCCTAAGAACACAAGGGTAGTCCAGCATGCACACAAGATTTTTTTTGAATGTCCCTTCTTTTGTATACTTTGCCACAAAGCATATATAAATTGGCTTTTTTTTTCCCTGGCATTTTATCCAAGAAAATTTATTTGTATATATTATATATATATATATATATTTATATATATATATAATTTATTTATTTATTTATATATATATATATATATTATTTATTTATTTATATATATATATATATTTTATATATGAAGAGTTCAGGCGCAAAAACCGATAAACGCCATTTTTGATGAAACTGAACTATGTTTACCGAAGTATATGTTTCAATACCTCCGTTTCAGTAGGCAAATCATTTTCTCCCAAAACCCGATCGCGTCCACGTATTTTAAGATACAGCCCATGTCATTTTGATGGGTTTCACCTGGAATGCACAGCAGAAAATCTTTATTTTCTCATTTCAGCAAAAATGGATATATCTGTTTTTGCATCTGAACTCTTCATATATATATATATATATATATATATATATATATATATATATATTATTTATTTATTTAACTATCTACAGTCACGTGAAAAAGTAAGTACACCCCACATAAAGTTTTGATTTTTTTCAACATATTTCAACATACAGCTATTTGATCTTCATTTCAACAATATTGATAGATAAAGGTGATATAATATAACAAATATCATGAAACATTTACATTTTGCAGTCCATGGTATAATTTAAATAAACATAAATGCAAATTTCGCATGTGGAAAAAGTAAGTACACCCTTGGCTCTAATAGCCTCTATGAGGTGCACTGCGGTATTGCCGGGCGCTGGAGGCACCCCGGCAATGCTGCGCTGAAGGATATTTAATTATTTGGCATAGGGGCAGTGTACTTTGAATGTATCTGTACTTGTTTGTTTTCTTGTTTGTTTTCTTGTTTTCTTGTTTTCTTGGTTGTCTGGGCGATATCTCAGCCATCCTTTGAGCGAGGAAGTTGAAATTTCGGCACAATCGTGAGCAAGTCCTTTGTCAAAAACGGTATTTTTTGTTTTTTGATTAATCAATTAATTGATGAGTTATTTAATTATTAGCGATTAATTAAGTACTTATTTAATTAATCGAATTTCCTTTCTCTTCTGACCATCAACTCAGGCACCTTTTGAGTTAGGAAGCTGATATTTGGACATGCCAATGACAATTAGCCCCCTTTGGCAGAAACAACCGCAAGTAGGCGTTTCTTATATCTGTCGACCAGTCTCTGACATCGACTGGGAGAAATTTTTGCCCACTCCTCCATGCAGAATTCTTTCAGCTGTGCGATGTTTGAGGGGTTAATTGAATGCACAGCTCGTTTCAAATCCCCCCCACAACATCTCGATGGGATTTAGATCCGGGCTTTGACTTGGCCATTCCAGAACCCTCCATTTCTTTCTTTTCAGCCATTCCTTGGTGGATTTACTGGTATGTTTAGGGTCATTGTCATGTTGCAAGGTCCACCTTCGGTTGAGCTTCAACTTTCCGACAGATAGCCTCACATTATACTCAAGCACCCTCTGGTACAATGAAGAATTCATAGTGGATTCCATGATGGTGAGCTGCCCAGGCCCTGATGCAGCAAAGCTGCCGCAAACCATAATATTTCCACCACCATGCTTTACAGTTGGTATCAGGTCCTTGTGGTCAAATGCTGTCTTTGGTTTTCGCCAAACATGTCTTCTGGTACTGTAGCCAAATAGCTCTACCTTTGACTCATCTGTCCAAAGCACATTGTTCCAGAAGTGCTGGTCTTTGCCCAGGTGTTCATTGGCAAACTTTAGCCTTGCCCTGATGTTCTTTCTGGACAGCAAAGGTTTCCTCCTGGCACACCTCCCATGTTGATCAGATTTGTGCAGCCTCTTTCTAATGGTAGACTCGTGCACTTTGACATCAACAGTGGCAAGAGCTACCTGTCGGTCCCGTGATGACATTCTGGGGTTCTTTGAGACTTCTTTCAGCATCTTGCGGTCTGCTCTCGGGCTGAACTTGCTGGGTCGGCCTGGCCTGAACAAGTTGGCAGTTGTTTGGAATCTTCTCCACTTGTAGATGATCTTCTGGACAGTCGAATGGTTGATTTCAAATTGTTTGGAGATCTTTTAAAATCCCTTCCCAGATTCGTAGGCATCTATAACATTCTTTCTGAAGGCCTCAGAGAGCTCTTTTGATCTAGGCATGGTAATGCCACACACTTCAACAACAAAGAGTAAACCAAACAATGTCTGAGGTATAAATAAGACAGGTTCCTCCAAGATCCTCTCTAACAATGTTCTAATCATTTGCACCTGAGCTGGTGCACCTGATTCGAATTTTAGGTATTTGAAATAGTGATAAATGTAGGGGTGTACTTACTTTTTCCACATGCGAAATTTGCATTTATGTTTATTTAAATTATACAATGGACTACAAAATGTAAATGTTTCATGATATTTGTTATATTATATCACCTTTATCTATCAATATTGTTGAAATGAAGATCAAATAGCTGTATGTTGAAATATGTTGAAAAAGTCAAAACTTTACATGGTGTGTACTTACTTTTTCACGTGACTGTATATATATAAAAGAAAGTTTTTGTTTGTTTGTTTGTCTGCACGCGCTAATCTCCTGAAAGGTGAAAGATAGGAGGAAACCTCTGAAACAAAAAATGTCGGGATGGGCCCCGGGAAGGTTATAGGCTAGGTGGCGAGGCCGGTTGAGTCCACCTCGGCCGGGCTGGGCCCATTTTGCAATTAAAAGCTGAGCTGAATTATAGTAGTCAATCGTCTACGGCCGTGAGTGAAAGCTGAATTATAGTAGTAAATTAATTCAAAAAGAACTAAAAATGTCGGGATGGGCCCCGGGAAGGTTATAGGCTAGGTGGTGAGGCCGGTCGAGGCTGCTTCGGCCGGGCTGGACCCATTTCGCAATTAAAAGCTGAGCTGAATTATCGTCGTCAATCTTCTACGGCCACGGGTAAAAGCTGAATTATAGTAGTAAAGTCATTCAAAAAGAATCCGGGCAACGCCGGGTGCTTTCGGCTAGTATATATATATATATATATATATATATATATATATATATATATATATATATATATATATATCGAAAGGAGCATACTGACCCTGTTACATGACATTGACGTCATGCACATAAATTATGTCTAAAATTTAAAAATAATTTAAAAAGCTATATGTCACACTGGAATAAAAAGGATGTGTGTGTGTGTGTGTGTGTGTGTTACTTTATTCTGCGTGTATGTCATGCATGTCACCCAAAGTCTGCAGCAAACACCAGTATCCCGGGTCCAGCGAACATCGCAAAAAGGAAACACTTTGCTCCGGCTCCACGCCTTGTTTTCCCAATCATTACCCAGACGACGCGCAGCTGCTGAATTATTTACAAGTGCTATAGGATTTCCACGGGTTTCAATGAAATGTTCCTTCATGCTTTATGTATGCTGTTCATATCCCAGGCAAGCGGGCACCATACGTTCACTTCACGCCCATTAGAGTAAAGACATATATTCACAGCTAGTCATTATCATACGCAGCACCTCCAAATTGTGGGAATACCGCGATATCTATATCCATCAAGTTATTATTCAACATTAAACAACAAACACATAATAATTCTCAGATGGCTGGAACAAATACCAAAACCCAGCCAGAACCATTTCCCCCGTTTTTTCCTTTTATTAATATGAACCTCTACACTCGATAGTATGTTCAGGGGATCCAAAATGATGGTGCATACCTGTCTAATGCAGTGCAGACCTTTGGCTTGTCTAAGGTGGGTACAACTCGGATCCCGACCTTACTACAAATTGTAGCCTTGAATGGAAGTTACGCCAGGTGTCCCCTCCAGCATATGATGGTGGACGTTAAAGATTCCATAGTGTCTTTGGAAGAAAATTAGGTGAGTTATCGCCGGCATCATAACCAAATTCCAATTTCTTGCTCTGACTACCAACGGGAAGACAAGGCAAACTATAATGATATTCATATAATACTTACCCCATGCAGTCAACTTGGGGCGAGCCAACTCTTCTGTTTTTTAAGGGGTTTTTTTTCTTTGATCCATTATGGCTGCCAGACCACGTGACGACAGACATCATAAATTTACATTCTCTAATATAATTGTTGCGTATATCATGCTCAATAAATTTAAAACTGATGAGACTATAAGCGTTGTCCCTGTCGAATTATGACGTCATAATTAAAGCATCATTGACGTCATCGTTAACGACACTTAATTCCCCATGCAGAGTTCTTTACAATGAGCCAGGTTTAAATTTTTTCCATCGAGCGGTTTTGGAGATATAGAGGTGCAACTTTTAAAATTTTTTCTAAGACGGCACCTGTACCACGTTACGTATGACATCATAATTATCATTAAAAATTCTGCTGGGGGCAATCCTATTTTGAAAATTTAGTGTCCATCTGACTAAAAGTTGCAGAGAATTTTTTTTTTAGTACTGATCGGATCACGCGTTGTACTTTTCGAATTATGACGTCATAATTAAGTCACCGATGACATCACCATCAGCATATATTATTGCCCATGGGGAGTACTTGACAATGAGCCATGTTTTAATTTTTTCCATTTAGCAGGTTCGGAGATATAGAGGTGCAAAGTTTTTCCAAGATGTCCGTACCACGTGACATATGACTTCATAATTATGAATAAAACAATTCTGCAGGTGGAGGCGCTCCTGTGGTGAAAATGTCGTGTCAATCAGACCAACAGTTGCCGAGAAAATGATTTTTAAAAAACAATGCGGACACGCACGTACGTACGCCACATGTACGCACGCAACTGATCGTTTAACTCTACATTTCGCTTCTCAAGTGCAGGGTGTAATTGGGCATCAACGGAACCCAGTGTAATCCGGGCAACGAGACTGCTTTGGCAGAACCAAAACTGCCAAAAAGCAGAGCACCACAAGAAAGATCATGTGATTGTGGATTTTTTCCCCCAAATTTCCCATTACATTTTTTCCTCTGCAGCTAAGAATTGGGAAAACGACACACAAATGTCATTAGTGTGGTATCCAAGAAAAGAGTGTCCCCTTCCCATTTTTTCACTCCCGCAGCTTGCTCCTAATCTCGTTCTTTTGAAGGGAAAAGCATGACCTTTCCAGGGTCGGATTCAAAAGGCGCCTGGGATGCTTGGTGTATGAATCATGGATGGACTTATTTCTGCAAAACCCTCCATAACTCTCACGACGAGGAGGCCAGCTTGGAAATGTGGTTTTCCCAGGAAAGACCATGGCAGATAGTGAGACCCAAAAGATTGAGTGACATACCTGTCTCGAGAGGATTGTTGAGAAAGTAGATGGGAGGGTTGTCCAGTCGGTCTTTTTGGAGAGACATCGTAAGAGTGTGAGATTTGTCAGGATTGAAAGACATGTTCCACTTGTTTTCCCAGTCTGTGATTTTGTCCAGGTCTGCAGAGAGTGAGGAGGCTGCAGAATGCCGATTTGAGGGATTCGGAATGGAGCGGCAGACAGTGGAGTCAACAGCAAAGAGATAGAGAGGATTTTCAAGAGAGTCGGAGAGATCATTGATGAAGACCAGAAAAAGCACAGGGCCAAGAACACTGCATTGGGAACTCCAGCCAGAACAGGAAGAGGAGATGAGAAGAAAATTAAAATTATACCAATTTGATCCCGCAGGCATACTCCATCAAATGGAAATGGTTTGTGCGGGAAGGATGGCAGAAACATACACGCATGCCGGCCTTCTGAAATTAGTAATTAAACTAGATGGTACTCATATCATTATAACATGGTAGATCAGGAAACTGAAAGGATCAGAACATGCAAGACGTTATAACATGCTCGATCATGTCATTAAAAGGATCAGACTGCACATGACATTTTAAGATGTTAGATCAGGTCATTGAAAGGATCAGACCGTGCATGACATTTTCACATGTTACATAATGTTAATAACAGGATCAGACCGTACATGACGTTATAACACGTTTGATCATAGCATTGAAAGGGTCAGACTGTACATGACATTATAACAAGGTAGATCAGGTAATTGAAAGGATTAGAGCATGTTCATGCACTGTCATGTACAGTCTGATCCTTTCAATGACGTGATCAAGCGTGTTATAACGTCATGCATTTGCTGATCCTTTCAATGACCTGATCTAACATGTTATACTATCATGCATGGATTGATCCTTTCAATGACCTGATATATCATGTTATAATATCATGCATGGTCTGTTCCTTTCAATGACCTAATCTAACATGTTGTATTGTCATACATGGTCTGATCCTTTCAATGACATGATCTAACAGGTTATGATGTCAAGCACAGTCTGATCGTTTCAATGGCATGATCGAACATGTTTCTAACGTCACGCAGGTTCTGATCCTTTCAATGACATGATTTAACATGTTATAATATCATGCATGTTCTGATTCTTTCAATGACCTGATCTAACATGTTATGATGTCAAGCATGGTCTGATCCTTTCAATGACGTGATCAAGCGTGTTATAACGTCATGCATGTGCTGATCCTTTCAATGACATGATTTAACATGTCATAATATCATGCATGGTCTGATCCTTTCAATGACCTGATCTAACATGTTATAATATCATGCAGGTTCTGATCCTTTCAATGACTTGATTTAACATGCTATAATATCATGCAGGTTCTGATCCTTTCAATGACCTGATCTAACATGTTATAATGGCATGCATGGTCTGATCCTTTCAATGACATGATCTAACATGTTATGATGTCAAGCACAGTCTGATCCTTTCAATGACCTGATCGAACATGTTTCTAACGTCATGCAGGTTCTGATCCTTTCAATGACATTATTTAACATGTTAAAATATCATGCATGATCTGATCCTTTCAATGACCTGATCTAACATGCTATAATATCATGCAGGTTCTGATCCTTTCAATGACCTGATCTAACATGTTATAATGGCATGCATGGTCTGTTCATTTTAATGACCTGATCTAACATGTTATAATGGCATATACAGTCTGATCCTTTGAATGACATGATCGAAAATGCTATAACGTCATGCATGTTCTGATCCTTTCATTGACATGATCTAACATGTTATAATATCATGTACGGTCTGATCCTTTCAATGACCTGATCTAAGATGTTATAATATCATGCACAGCCTGATCCTTTCAATGACATGATCTAACATGTTATAATATCATGCATGGTCTGATCCTTTCAATGACCTAATCTAACATGTTGTATTGTCCTGCATGGTCTGATCCTTTCAATGACCTAATCTAACATGTTGTATTGTCATGCATGGTCTGATCCTTTCAATGACATGATTTAACATGTTATAATATCATGCATGGTCTGATCTTTTCAATGACATGATCTAACATGTTATAATATCATGCATGGTCTGATCCTTTCAATGACCTAATCTAACATGTTGTATTGTCATGCATGGTCTGATCCTTTCAATGACATGATTTAACATGTTATAATATCATGCATGGTCTGATCCTTTCAATGACCTGATCTAACATGTTATAATATCATGCACAGCCTGATCCTTTCAATGACATGATCTAACATGTTATAATGGCATGCATGGTCTGTTCATTTTAATGACCTGATCTAACATGTTATAATGGCATATACAGTCTGATCCTTTGAATGACATGATCGAAAATGCTATAACGTCATGCATGTTCTGATCCTTTCAATGACATGATTTAACATGTTATAATATCATGCATGGTCTGATCCTTTCAATGACATGATCTAACATGTTTCTAACGTCATGCATGGTCTGATCCTTTCAATGACATGATTTAACATGTCATGATGTCATGCATGGTCTGATCCTTTCAATGACCTAATCTATCATGTTGTATTGTCATGCATGGTCTGATCCTTTCAATGACCTAATCTATCATGTTGTATTGTCATGCATGGTCTGATCCTTTCAATGACCTAATCTAACATGTTGTATTGTCATGCATGGTCTGATCTTTTCAATGACATGATTACCTTCGCAAAAGCGGAAGGTTATGTTTTGATCGCTGTGTATTTATTTGTATGTCTGTGTGTGTGTGTATGTTATTCGCATAACTCAAAAAGTATTCAACCGAATTGCATGAAATTTGGTGGGATGATTGGTTATTATACGGGACACATTTGATTAGATTTTGGGAGCGATCGGGTCAAAGGTCAAGGTCAAGGTCACGAAAAGGTCAAAATCGTATTTTTACCAAGTACAGAACAGTAGCTGCGGCGAAGGTATGCGCTCTACCGAGTGCCCGTTCTAGTTTAACATGTTATAATATCATGCATGGTCTGATCCTTTCAATGACCTAATCTAACATGTTGTATTGTCATGCATTGTCTGATCCTTTCAATGACATGATTTAACATGTCATGATGTCATGCATGGTCTGATCCTTTCAATGACCTAATCTAACATGTTGTATTGTCATGCATGGTCTGATCCTTTCAATGACATGATTTAACATGTCATGATGTCATGCATGGTCTGATCCTTTCAATGACCTAATCTAACATGTTGTATTGTCATGCAGGGACTGATCCTTTCACTGACCTAGTCTAACATAAGTAATAGTAATAATAGTAATAATAATAATAATAATAATAATAATAATAATAATGATAATAACATGAGTCTCCCTGCCGCTCCCGTAGTCAGCCGGTGAACTAGTGGAAGAAAAATTTCAATCTCTACATAAACTGGGAACATCGTCGAAGAAGAGAAACAACGACGTGAGTATAAACACCTCTCTCGAGTGCATTATGGTTACGACATGTGATGACATGTACAATCCTCTTTACGCTGTGTTGACACAACCGAAGTAGTTTCTTGGCAAGGGTTTGCACTGGGTGGTTTGCCAATGCCTTCCCAGAAGTCGTTGGGGTAGGAATTTTGGAATTTGCCCATGCTCATGGAGGAGAACTGGCATACTCTTCGCGAAGGGCACCATGGGTATGGAATCTTTAACGTCCACCAACGAATACCCGCAGACGGGCCGGGGCGCCCGGTATCCCAGGGACGGCACACACACCGATGAATCACCACACCTGTGAAACACCCGGGATGACGGCTTATAGCTGAGATTACATTGAAACAACGGCTAGCCCAATCAAAGGCAAGCTAACATACCTCTAGGCTATCCTCCGAGCCCCGAGAAACTCTACATGACACAGATCTCTTCCCAAGATGTCATTTGTGACTCAGTTGCAGTGGGTAGCAGGACATTTCGACGATGGTTCAGCAGGTGTACACCTCACGGTGACTAATAAACAAGTAACATTTTCTCCCTTGAATCTTTTTCTTTCTAAAATCTCGACTTCGCCTTCGCCCACAGGTGCACAGCCATCGCGATTAGACAGGTGCCAAAATTGGTAACATAGCATGTTCCCTAAAAGAGGTGTGTGTACAGAATGTGACGTCACATTGAGATAAAGGTGTCCCCGTTTATGTAACATCTCACTGAAAGTTAGAGAGTCTTGAGCTATGTCCTGCGAGCTCGTGCTGTGGCACATCTTCCATCGATTTGTCGGCAGTCGCTGGTGTCGTAAACTGGCACCATGGGATTTCCGATAGTCTTTGCAGAAATCAATCGATCATCACTTCTTTTCCAGGTAATACACTTCCGGGAAATTTAAACGGCAGTAAAGACAATGCTACCCTTGCAGCCTGCGATGCATATACAAACCACAACATTAATAAAACCTCCACTGTCAAAAATTGTTCTCATCCTTCATTGTGCACAATGTTCCTTCCCAGGAAGTCCGAGTTTTGTTGGTGCTCTCTGCTCACCTTCACTCCTTCATTCCTCTCTTCTCCCACCTCTGGAACAAACTCCCTCACTCTCTTCAATCCCACTCCACCCTCCAGGTCTTTAAAACAGCTGTTCACCACCATCTCTTATCTTCCCCCATCCAAAACCTTGATCTTTTCTACCCCCGTTAATTCACCCCAATTCCACTTTTTTGAAATACCAACTTCTGTCCTGGAAGTCCTTGGTGTCCTTGTGTTTTATACTTCTCCCTCCCCCTCCACCCCCCTTCCCACGCCTCCTCCCCCCAAGCCCTCTCCCTTCCACACATCTCCCTGCTCTCAAATGTTGTGTTTGTGTGCTTCCCCTTCTCTCCCCATCTTGTTTTCCACTCCCTCTTTTTGTGTGTTTTGTTTGTCTGATTGATTTGTTTGTGAAGTAAATGTTAGCTCTTTCACGAGCCTCGATTCAGTACACAAAAAAAAAAAAAAAAAAAAAAAAAAATACCCCCATGTAATACATTGTTAAGGGTTATTCTAACCCCTTATAGGGTATTTTAGCATCACCCCTCCACCCCCCTCTCCCCCACCCCAACTCTTTCCTTGCAGCAATAAATCCATTTTACGTTTGGAAATCTTTCCTTTTCCTTTCCTTATTTGAATTTATATGTGAAACACTGTCAGGGCTTTCTAATCTCTCCGGTCATTGGCAGAGTCTGAGTCCATAAATCAGCCATCCATGAATTTCGGATTGTCACACTTGTGGCTTAAAATGCTGTGGCTAGGTTCTGGTAATGCCAGCTGATAAGTGAATTTCATTCCTTTTTATTGTCATTGTCTTATGTTATAAGTTCATAGTCACGAAATAGCAAATTAAATATCTCCATATACTCGTATATCTCTCTATCTCTCACTCTTTCCCTCTCTCTTTCTCCCTCCCGCTCTCTCTGTACCCCTCCCTCTCTATCGCTCTCTCTCTCCCCTCTCTCTATCTCTCCCCCGCTCTCTATCTCTCCCTCTCTCTCCTCCTCCATCTCTATCGCTCTCTCTCCCCCTCCCTCTCTCTCTACCCCTCCCTCTCTCTCTCTCTCTCTCTCTCTCTCTCCCCTATCTCTATCTCTCCCCCGATCTCTATCTCTCCCTCTCTCTCTACCCCTCCCTCTCTCTCTAACCCCCCCTCTCTCTCTCTCTCTCCCCTCTCTCTATCTCTCCCCCGATCTCTATCTCTCCCTCTCTCTCTCCACCTCCCTCTCTATCGATCTCCCCCTCCCCCCTCTATCTCTCTCTCTCCTCTCTCTCTATCTCTCTCCCGCTCTCTATCTCTCCCTCTCTCTCTCGCTCTCTCCCCCCCCCTCAGTCTCTCTCTCCTCCTCACTCTTTCTACCCCTCCCTTTCTCTATCCTCCCTCCCTATCCCTCTCTCATTCTCTTCTCCTCCCTCACTATCCCACTCCCTCTCTATCCCCTCTCTCCCTGTCTTATTTTCCCCTTTCTCTCTGCCCCCCCCCCCTTCTCTCTCTCTCTCTCTCTCTCTCTCTCTCTCTCTCCGCTCTCTCTCTTCCCCTCCCTCTCTCTCTTCCCCTCCTTTCTCTTCCCCTCCCACTCTCTCTTTCCCTCTCTCTCTACAACCCCCTCCCTTTTTTCTCTCTCCACCCCCCTCTCTCTCTCCCTTCTATCTTTCTTCACTCTCTCTCTCTCTCCCCCCACCACCTCTCTGTCTCCCCCCTCTCTCCCCCTCTCTCTCGACAACCCTCCTCCCTTTTTCTCTCTCCCTCCTCTCTCTCCTCTCTCCCCCCACCCCCTCTCTCTCCCCCCACCCCATCTCTCTCCACCCACCCCATCTCTCTCCCCCACCCCCTCTCTCTCTTTCCCCCCCTCTCTCTCCCCCTAACCCCCTCTCTCTCCCCCCACCCCCTCTCTCTACCCCCACCCCCTCTCTCCTCTCTCCCTTCTATCTCTCTCTCTCTCCCCCCACCCCCTCTCTCTCCCCCCACCCCCTCTCTCTCCCCCCACCCCCTCTCTCTCTCTCACACACACACACACACACACACACACACACACACACACACACACACACACACACACACACACACACACACACACACACACACACACACACACACAGTATTATAGCATATTCGAGGTTTTGTACTTGCCTGTGATAATCCAGGTAAAAAATCCGCACAATGAGGTAAACATCCCGTATTATGTACCAAATCGTCCATTTAAAGCGTCTTTGGGCTTCCTGAAAAGCGCTATATAAAATAAATGCATTATTATTATTATTATTATTTATGTCGATTTTTAAATCATTAATTAATCGACAAGTGCAAAGGTTGGCATTTTGGTGCTCCCATATCTGCTTGAATGAGATCGTCAAACATGTCGACTTTTACACTTCACATTTATCCTTTTACAACAATATTATGAGGAGGGACTTGGTACATCTTCTGTGGTGGCTATGAAGGAGGTTTATTATCATTTTTTAAAATCAAAGTCGTTAGAGCAACGTGCAAAAGGTTCTAAGACTGAGTCTCCCCAAAATGTATAAATATACGTAAAACGCATTTATCTTCTTTTTTTTTTTTTACTGATTATATATTATACTTCATATTGAAAAACATAAAAACGTTGACATGTCTTCGACTATTGTGACTATTTTGTTCATCGAACGTTTCGGATGCCCCATGCACCGGGGAAGCACGGAAGCTATCTCTGAGGGCCTTTCACTCACTCACCGCAGGCAGGTAGGTGGTCTTTCTGTCTTCTACCGACTCCTCTCCGGCCTTGCACCCCCAGCTCTCTCTGTGCTCTGTCCCCCAAATATTCCTACAGGTCGCACAAGATCTGCCAGCAACCCTCTGATGGTTAAACTGCCGAAATCTCGGCTCGCCGCTCACCTTCACTCTTTCATTCCTCTTTTCTCCCGCCTCTGGAACAAACTCCCTCACTCCCTTCAATCACACTCCTCCCTCCAGGTCTTTAAAACAGCTGTTCACCACCATCTCTTATCTTCCCCCATCCAAAACCTTGATCTTTTCTACCCCCGCTAATTCACCCCAGATCCACCTTGTTTGAAATTCCAACTTCTTTCCTGGAAGTCCTGGCAGTGTCCATATGTTTTATACCTCTCCCACCGCCCCCTTCCCATGCCCCCCCCCCCCCCAAAGCCCTCGCCCTCTCTCAGATCTCTCGATGTCTCCATGTCTCTCGGTCCCTGCTCTCAAATGTTGTGTTTGTGTCCTTCCCCCTCTCTCCCCATCTTGTCTACCGCTCCCTATGTTATATGTTTTATGTGTCGGTTTGTCTTTCTGTGTGATTAATGTTCGCTCTTTCACGAGCCTCGATATTGTATACAAAAAAAAAAAAAAAAAAAAAAAAAAAAAACCGAATTTGACTTCATGTTCCAATTAGCACCATTTTGTTTGAATAATAATTTACTTCACTTTTTCTTTCTGTCTTTACAAAAGCAAGGCTGGACAGTGGGACAAACATCTTTACAGGACAGTGGGACAAACATCAAGGAAATAAACAAACAGGATAAGAGTAGAGGGAGAAGTGGCTAAGGAACCACTTAACCGAGCAAATAAGATGTTTGGGTTCGAAAAAGTTGATGGGGACAATAAACATCATGGGACAGAATGGGGGATGACAAATCATGGTGACGCATTGCTTGCTTGAAGCCCTAATTGATAAAAATTATAAACATTCTGATCACTCATCTTGATTTATTTCGCTGCTTGCAGAATTCAAGAACAATCCACTTCATTAAATATATAAAGTTTATATTTATTATCTTTGCATGTTCGATACACCCCAGTATCTGCTTGCAGTCTGCACGCATTCCGCACGGATATCTATATTATAATACGCTAAGGGTCGAGGGGGGTCGATGCTTTTGGAGCTAAAGACTTTTTTCACGAGGGCCCCCGCACCCACTGACCCTCCCAGTCGGACGCGGGCTGCTGTCCCAGAGTGCAAACCACTCTTCAATTTTCCCATCATCGTCATCCTGCAGAGCCCAGATCGCTAAGAACGCCCTCCCCCACTCTCTCTTCCCACTGCCTCCTCTACTCTCTCCCCCACTCCTCTGTCTCCCCCCACTCCACTCTCTCACAGTTCCAGTCCCCTCTCCCTCCCCTGTCTCCCCTCTCCTGTCCCTGTCTCCCCTCTCCCTCCACTGTCTCCCCTCTCCTGTCCCCCCTCTTCCCCCTCTCCCTTCTCCCTCCGCTGTCCCCCCTCTTCCTCCCCGTCTCTCCTCTCCTGTCCCCCCTCTCCCACCCCTGTCTCTCCTCTCCTGTCCCCCCTCTTCTCCCTCTCCCTCCCCTCTCCCTCCCCTGTCTCCCCTCTCTTCCCCTTTCATCTCAATGTGTATTGAAGGGAATACGTAACCATGGCAACGGTTTTTTGAACCAAGTAAAGCGATGATTACCTTTCCAACGTAGATAATCTTGTGAAGGAGGAGGGACTTGGTACATCTTGAGTGGTAGCTTAAAATAAAATGGTGGCATCTTCAGTGTGTAGACTGAAGGGGTTGTAATTCAAAACCGCAAACAGACGTTTTTGGGATCTGAACACGTTGCCAGTGAAAGAAGAAGATGTCGTAGTGTGTGGAGGTACAAAGAAACACTCCCCTGGGACCCGTATCAATAACACTCCCTAAATGGACGGCCATATTACACACAATTATGGCACTATCTTATAAATAAACAATTAATATTAATAAAGAGATGCATCATAAAAGAATACGGATTTTTTTTTTTTTTTAAACTTCATCAAGGCTCGTGAAAGAACAAAAACACAGAACGGACAATGACGTTCACGGGATCAACAAAAGTCGACACAAAAAGTAAAATCCGAATCACAAAATATCGCCACTGATCCCCTCCAATATATATATACACACACAAAGTCAAGAAACTGTTTGTCCGTGTGTGTGTGTGTGTGTATGTCAGTGTGCATGTGTGTGTGTGTGTGTGTGTGTGTGTGTCAGTGTGTGTGTGTGTGTGTGCGTGGCAGTGTGCAAGTGTGTGTGCGTGTGCGTGTGTGTGTGTGTGTGTGTGTGTGTGTGTGTGTCAGTTAGCATGTGTGTGTGAGTGTGTGTGTGTGTATGTGTGTCAGTGTGCATGTGTGTGTCAGTGTGCATGTGTGTGCCTGGGTGTGTGTGCATGTGTGTGTCAGTGTGCATGTGTGTGCCTGGGTGTGTGTGTATGTCAGTGTGCATCTGTACGTCACTGTGTGTGTGCATGTGTGTTCGATATAACTTTGTCTTTTCTAGGGACAACCATTATTCAAAGAAAGATGCATGGATGGTTTCACATGATCATTTCTGTTTATCATCCCTACCTTGTTGACATACCTTTTGGAGTAGCATCCCGACATCCCTTTACATTGAAAAAAAATGTTTTTACACTCGCCAGAGGAGAAGGTATTGCATTTGAGTCCGTTTGTTTGTTACTTGCAAAATCGACGATTTTTCAAGTATATTGGTCGGTTGCGTTTGTCGTTCTGTCTGTCTGTCTGTCTGTCTGTCTGTTTGTTTGTTACTTGCAATATCGAAGATTTTTCAAGTATATTGGTCGGTTGCGTTTGTGGTTCTGTCTGTCTGTCTGTCTGTCTGTCTGTCTGTCTATCTGTTTGTTTGTTACTTGCAATATCGAAGATTGTTCAAGTATATTGGTCGGTTGCGTTTGTGGTTCTGTCTGTCTGTCTGTCTGTCTGTCTGTCTGTCTGTCTGTCTGTTTGTCTGTCTGTTTGTCACCGGCCTACAGGTCACAATTTTCAACCGATCTGCACGGAACTTCACCAAATGGTAGAGTTGGCCAAAAGCAAGAAGCCTATTGTTTTGGGGTCAATAGGTCAAAAGGTCAACATAAGCCAAAGGTCACCAACTTTGCTAGATTTCTAAAATCCTCAATTTTCATCCGATTGACTTTAAATTTGAAGAGGACTTGCATATCTGGTCACTGAATTCAACCACCAAGTATCCTTGAGGTGAACATAGGCCAAAAGGTCAACATAGGCCAAATTTCTAAAATCCTCAATTTTCATCAAATTGACTCGAAGTTTGAAGAGGACTTGCATATCTGGTCACTGAATTCAACCACGTATTATATTTTAGGTAAACACAGGCCAAAAGGTCAACATAGGCCAAATTTCTATAATCACCAATTTTCATTTGATTGACTTGAACTTCTAAGAGGATTTATATATATGGTCACTGAATTCAACCACCATCTATTTTTGAGGTCAACATAGGCCAAATTTTTTATATCCTCAATTTTCATCCAATTGACTTGAAAATTGAACAGCATTTGCACATTGAGTCAATAAATAGGGAAACTAACCATTTTGAGGTCAAAATGTCAAAGGTCAACTCAAGGTCAACCTTCCAAAATCATCATTTTTCATCTGAAAAACGTCACTTTTCATCCTGTTGACTCGAGCTTTGATCAAGATTGTAAATTTTAATCTTCATCAAATGGACAATTTGCTGTATCATTGGAAAACTTTTTTGGGGGGGGGGGGGGGGGTGGGCGGATTTTGCAAGTATCGTGCTACGCATGATGTCTTCTTGTTTGTCTGTTTGTTTGTCTGTTTGTCACCAGCCTACAGGTCACAATTCTGAAACAGATCGTCACGAAACTTCACCAAGTTGTCTAGGTCGTCCCAATTGAGGAGCCTAGTGATTTTGAGGTCAAAGGTCAAATGTCATCTGGAGGTCAAATTTCTAAAATCGCCATTTTAAATCCGATTGACTTGAAAATTGAATAACATTTGCATATCGAGTCAATAAATTGGGAAACATACTATTTTTGAGGTCAATATGTCAAAGGTCAACTCAAGGTCAAAGTTCCAAAATCATCAATTTTCATATGAAAACCCATCAATTTTCATCCGATTGACTTGAAAATAGAACAGCATTTGTGCATTGCCTCACTCAATTGGGAAAACAACTATTTATGAGGTCCAAAGGTCAAAGGTCAACTCAAGGTCAAACTTCTAAAATCATCATTTTTCATCTGAAAAATCGTCACTTTTCATCCTGTTGACCTGAGATTTGATCAAGATCGTAAATTTTAATCTTCATGAAATGGACAATTTGCTGCATCAATGTAAAACTTTTTTGGGGGGGGGGGGGGGCGGATTTTCCAAGAATCGTGCTACCCATGACATCTTCTTGTTTGACTGTTTGTCTGTTTGTCCGCACAGAATAAATATGATTTTCTCTGCAACCGTTGGTCGGATTGACAGGAAATTGCAACTCCACCTGTATAATTTTAATGAGAATTATGACATCATAGGTCACGAAGTTCGGCCGCCATCTTGGAAAAACCGAAAAAATTGCACCTCTATATCTCCGAAAGCGCTGAATACAAAAAATTGAGACATGGCTCATTGTAAAGAACTCTCCATGGGGAATAAAATATGTGAGTGATGATGTCATAGGTGCCTCCATTATGACATCATAATTCGACAAGTACAAAACTTCATCCAATCAAGTTGAAATTTTTTGAGCGCTATGTCGGCATAAACTGGTGGAGAAATTTTTTTTAATGATGACGTCATCGGTCACGTGGTTCGGCCGCCATCTTGGAAAATCGGAAAAAAAATGCACCTCTATATCTCCGAAAGTGCTGAATAGAAAAAATTGAGACATGGCTCATTGTAAAGAACTCTCCATGGGGAATAAAATTTGTTAATGATGATGTCATAGGTGCCTCCATTATGACATCATAGTTCAACATGTACAAAACTTCATCCGATCAGGATGAAAGTTCTTGAGCATAATCTAGGAATAATTTAGTTTAGAAAAAAAAGATGATGATGTCATCGGTCACATGGTTCGGCCGCCATATTTGTTTTAACACAAAAGCCTTAAATACCACTGAACATATATCCTGGCGAGGGTTTGCAATCTCCGATTGCTCTTTTTCTTGTTATTACTTGTAACTTATCGAACGAGCACATTTACTTCATTCCATGTAAATGCTGCTTCATCAGAATGAAGATTACTGCACACGGTACCTCATTGCTCGTTTTAAAAATTACTCTCTGGAAAATCCTCTCTATATCTTTGCTGATGACTCCACTCTCTGCCGCTCCATACCTCATCCATCAGATCGGCAGTCTGCAGCCTCCTCACTCTCTGCAGACCTGGACAAAATCACAGACTGGTCAAACAAGTGGAACAAGTCTTTCAATCCTGACAGATCTCACAGTCTCACTATGTCTCTCCGAAAAGACCGACTGGACAACCCTCCCATCTACTTTCTCAACAATCCTCTCCAATAAGTTCTGTCACTCAAGCTTTTGGGTCTCACTATCTGCCATGATATTTCCTGAGAAAACCACATTTCCAAGCTGTCCTCCAAAGCCAGTCGCCGACTGGGCATCCTCCGTCATGCGAAGTCCTTCCTTGGCACACCTGAACTCCTCACCACATACAAGGCTTTCATCTGCAGCTCAATGGAATACTGCTCTCCCCTCTGGGCTGGTGCTCCTGCCTCACACCTAACTCGGCTTCACGCTGTTGAAACCAAAGCTTTTAGAATCATTGGAATCTCCCGGGATGAAGCTAACTGTGATGGCCTTTCACTCACTCACCACAGGCTGGTAGGTGGTCTTTCTGTCTTCTACCGACTCCTATCCGGCGTAGATCCCCCAGCTCTATCTGTGCTCTGTCCCCCAAATATTCCTAAACGCCGCACAAGATCTGCCCGCAACCCTCTTCTGGTGAAATTGCCAAAATGAAGACTCTGCTCACCATCGCTCTTTCATTCCTCTTTTCTGCCGCCTCTGGAACAAACTCCCTCACTCTCTTTAATCCCACTCCCCCCTCCAGGTCTTCAAATCAGCTGTTCACCACCATCTCTTATCTTCCCCAATCCAAAACTTTGATCTTTTCTACCCCCGTTAATTCACCCCAGATCCACTTTTTTGAAATACCGACTTCTTTCCTGGAAGTCCTAGCAGTGTCCATGTGTTTTTTTTCCTCTCCCACCCCGCTCCCATTCCCATGCCTCCTCCACCTACGCCCTCTCCCTCCCACAGATCTCCCGATGTCCCTGTTCTCTGCTGTTGTACTTGTGTACTTCCCTCTCTCTCCCCATCTTGTCTCCCGTTCCATTTATTGTATGTTGTATGTGTCCATTTGTTTGTTTTTGTGTTTAAAGAAAGCTCTTACACGAACCTCGATCTTGTATCCAAAAAAAACTCAACAAAAAAATCCCCAGAATGCTGTGCCGTTCAATGAACCAATCGATTAGAGAATTGATTTAAAATGTATCGATTCACAGCCACTCAATACCGTCAATACGTCAACCCGGGCATGGCACCGATCCAGCACAGTATACACTTAATGTGTGTGAACTGTGAAATGACGTCATTATTTAATCAACTTTATAATCAGAATCGGTAGCATAATCTGCAGGTTTTTTGTTTTTTTTCGAATTGGTTATCGGTTACAGTCAAATTTCCTAATCAGCCCAGCACTGATGTATATAAATATATATATATATATATATATATATATATATATATATATATATATATATATGTATATATATATATATATATATATATATATATATATATATATATATATATATATATATATATATATATATATATGTATATATATATATATATATATATGTATATATATATATATATATATATATATATATATATGTATATATATATATATGTATGTATATATATATATATATATATATATATATATATATATATATATATATATATATATACACATACATACACGTGTGTGTGTGTGTGTGTGTGTGTGTGTGTGTGTGTGTGTGTGTGTGTGTGATCTCAGAATAGTGAAAGATAAAAGATTACGTGCATTACTTACAAAAGGACCAAATTATAGAGAAAATGAAAGAATAAACTGGAATAAAGCAATGGAACTTACAATGATGGGACTGGGTGAATGGATGAAAGAACAAATTGATAAACATAAAGTACCAAACACACAAATGGCTTTGTGGTTGGAGGAGGTAGAGAAACATGTGAAAAGGAGAGTTGTTGATTTGAAAAGAAAAGTTCGAATCAATAATCCAAAGGCAATTTTAAACAATCCAGAGACACGTGATTGCTTAAGGCAGCTTCAAACACAATATGTTATTGTTCCAATTGACAAAGCAAATAATAATATTGCATTTGTATGTAAAACATTCTACATTCAAACACTTTTGGAAGAATTGGGCTTAGACACGGGAATTTCAAAGACCTACAAAATAAGTAACGATAACAAAACAGACTTGATACAACACCATACAAATCACTCAAAGGTGAGAAGACTGCGAATTCCGGATAAACACCATAAATTACCATTCATTTACTGGATCCCAAAAATGCACAAACACCCTAGTAAGATGAGGTTCATCATCGCAAGTAGAGAATGTAGTTTGAAACCTTTGTCGGGCAGTATAGCAGCGGCGATGAAACTAATCTATAAATGCTTAAAAAACTACCATGAAAAAGTGAAGTTTTATTCTGGTATTAAGAAATTCTGTATCATTGACAATTCCACACCGGTAATCGACAGTATCCATAACATTAACAACAAGGGTAAAGCAAAATGTCTTTCAACCTTTGATTTTTCCACATTGTACACAAACATTCCACATGACAAGCTCGTAACCGCATTGGACAGAGCAATAGATAAAGCATTTGCAGGAGGTAATAAAGTATACATTAATGTATATCAAAACAGAGCACACTGGTCTGTAAAGGATAATCAATATTCATGTAGTTTTTCAAAAAGTAAACTCAAAGAAAGTATTCGATTTCTGCTAAACAACAGTTTCTTTACATTTGGCAACAGGATACTCCAGCAGACAGTGGGCATACCCATGGGTTCAGATCCCAAGATTCTCCAGCAGACAGTGGGCATACCCATGGGTTCAGATCCCAAGATTCTCCAGCAGACAGTGGGCATACCCATGGGTTGAGATCCCAAGATTCTCCAGCAGACAGTGGGCATACCCATGGGTTCAGATCCGGCCCCTTTCTTTGCAAATTTGTTTCTGCACATGTACGAGTTTGATTGGGTCCAGAACATGTGCAGGAATAAATTAACAACTGCACGAAGATGCGGAAACATCTTCAGGTTCATTGATGATTTGTTGGCAATTAATGATGGATTTATATTTGAGCAGCTTCATGATGATATATATCCAAAAGAACTTGAATTAAAAAAGGAAAACCAAACTTCCACTTCAGTTTCCTTTTTAGAATTACAAATTGACATCCATAATAATAAATTTCACACCAAATTATTTGATAAACGAGATGCATTTCCATTCCACATTGTCCGAATGCCTTTCTTAGACAGCAACATTCCCAAAAAGCTATTTTATGGTACGGTTGCAGGTGAAATAATTAGGACTGTGAGAGCAACCACACACAGCTCTGAACTTGTCAATAGATTACAACTAGTCAGACGTATGTTAGCGCAGGGAGCTACAGTCGGTCGATTAAAACAAGTTTTCTTTAAAATCACAAAACGACACCAAATGGAATTAGTGAAATACAATACGAATAGTAAAAATATTATTCATGAGATCTTTGTGTAAATACAGTACAATATAATAATTAAATATACTACAAATCAATGTTGCTAGGAATCAGTGGTTGCTAGGATATGGCAGCATGCCAAAAACCGTTATAGGTGACAGTTTGAACATTCGAAGTACAGTTTGATAGAAAGGTAGGTGGTGTGGACATGCTGGTCGGTAGATTGATGTATTTAAGGGTAAGATGTGAATGATTTAATGATATTATCATATTATAGAGTGTGTAAGGAAAGTTATAAACATATGATAACACATTAAATCCTATTGCGAGTAAAGTTGGAATATGTTATGTTGCATTGATGGGTTGACTGACTGCCTGGACGCAACTGAGGTTGTGGATCTACTGATGTACCATCAATTGATGTGGATCCATGATTGAGGTTGTGGATCCGCCGTTTGGAGAGGTCCTGGGCTGAAAGGATCGAAACCTCGAGGAAGAACGGTGCCCAGCTGATGATCCATGCAGTCGGGAAACTAGTCAATTGCTTACAGGTTAAGGTTCTTGCTTTAGGTGGAGAAACTATGTTTGAGGTTTATAATTTAAATAAAGTTGAATATGGGATGTTGTGAAATTAACATCATTTACAACAATCCTTTAAATTATTTATATTTAAGTTTAGAAACAACCGATACTGTACAATTAATTAAGTGTGTGTGTGTGTGTGTGTGTGTGTGTGTGTGTGTGTGTGTGTGTGTGTGTGTGTGTGTGTGTGTATAAAAGAGAGAGATATAATTTTGAGGAACAGAAATGAAAAAATGAGGTGTGTGTGTGTGTGTGTGTTGTGTGTGTGTGTGTGTGTGTGTGTGTGTGTGTGTGTGTGTGTGTGTATATAATAGGTACTGCAACCTATAGTTGTTCCTATAGTTGTGCTGTTTGTTTAACCACATTGATGGAATCATGCCTCTATAAATTAAGCAAATCAGAAGCCAGGTGATACATACTCATTTATGGATCAATATGCTGTTGTACAATTGATCTCCAGTTGAGTTATTTGTCTAATAAAGACGTTGCAGATGGTAAAAAGGCAATTAGAAACGTGAATAAAGGATAGCAACCCAATGATTTCCTGAAAACATTAAACAACCGCTACTTTAATTGTCGGGGAAGCGACGTCAAGATGAAACCTGACCACAATTCCATGAAATAGCATCTGATCTTCAACGGCAGTTATTGGAAGACATCTTAAAAGAGAAGCAGATAAACGGTTTGGCCCATTTGGATAAATTCAAATATAATATTAAATCTTCCAATAAATTTCTTATCTCACCTTTTTTTGGGAAAGCTCACCCTCGCCCCAATAGGTAATCGAAACAGGAAAAAAACCGAAGCAGTTTATTGGCCTGCTGTGTGGTTTGCCATTCCTCTCCCAGCAGTAGTTCGGGCAGAAATTTGGAGTTTGTTCATAATGCCAGCGATAGCTCACCTAGTCCTTGTGAAAGTCACTGTAGGATCTATAACATCAATCATCTAATGCCGATGATGCCCGGTTAAGGTCCATCCAAGGGACGGCACACACAATTGCTGAATCCCCCTGCCTGGGAAACACCAGGATGACAGTTGAGATCTCGCGAGATCTTTTTTTCGGCGAGGGCACGGTTTTTCGAACCTGTCCACGCTCTCACGCTTTCGAAGTTAAGTAATATTGTTCACAATTGTATTTTTGTCGAAACTGTATTTATCTTTCGGTGTGTGTACCGATAGTGTGTCCCTTGGAAGATTCTCGGTGTTAATCTTTCATACCTGTATAAAAAATTGTGGGTTATTTCGTGCCTCGTTTTTTGCGGCCTGGTACCTTCTTTCCTACCTTGAGGCTTTGTTTCTCTCAGTGATCGATTGTGGTCCATTTACTTTCGTTCTCAGTTTTTCCCAGTCTTTTCACCCCACACTTCCTTATTTAAAATCTTAACAAAAAAGATATATATTTCCTTCTTTGTTCTTATTCGTTTATTCATTGTTCTTATTCATTCATTCGTTCTTTGACCACGTGTTTCACCCACATTTCCCCAGAGAGTTTTCACTGTTCAATTTAAAAATGTTCAAACTTTCCCCTGAAGTACTGTATTCTGTCATATATTATAACACCTTTTTCTTCTTCTTCTTTAAAAGGGTGCTTTCAACTTGCTCACCAAATCTATTCATTCCAAAAAAAAAATCCATCTCTTACAGTTCCTCTTTTCTACATTCCCTAATATCTCCTGCACTCCATCCCCCATCCAGCATCCTCAAACGTATCTTTGACTCGAAGATCACAAGAAACTCATTTTGCAATAAATGTTCGTTTCCCTTCAATCATACACTTTCTAAAATCCAATCTCACCCCTCCCCTCCAAATCTTCCCCATCACCCATCCCTTTCAAATCTCCCCCCTTGCCCCTTCCCTCCTAAACTCCCACCGCACCCCTCCCCTCCTAGACTCCCCCTCGCCCCTCCCCTCTGAAACTCCCCCCTCCCCCACCCCTCCAAATCTCCCCCATCACCCATCCCTTTCAAACCCCCCCCATTTGCCCCTTCCCTCCTAAACTCCCCCCTAACCCCTCCCCACATTAACTCCCCCCTCCCCTTATAATACCCCCACCCTCATTTTTTCTGTATTTCCCCCCTCTCACCCCTCCTCCTCAAAGCGTCTTCCCTGCTTCTTCCCCCTTCCAACTCTCACCTCCATCTCCCCCAACCTTCTGCCTCGCTCTGCCCCCCCCCCCTCAAATAACACCTCACTGTGCATCACCCAATCACCATCAAACCTTTTGTCTGCCCCATCCTTCCCTTTCTCCCAGCTATTCTGATATCTCTGACACTTTCAACAGCTCTCCCTACCTCTTCCTCCTCTTCCACATCTTACCCTACCCCTCCCCCCCTGTTCTGTATCCGATGCTCCCCTTCATTAACGGTATGGACCTCAAACATCCGGGGCCTTCACTCAAAATTGACTGATCTCTACATTCAGGTTGCTTCTGACAAACCAGACTTGATCTGCGAAATAGAAACTTTCCTCCTTCATGATGTCTCTGATTCCTTAACATCTCTCCCGGGTTACTCCCTCCTCCGGTATGGGGTTGCTATGTTTATCAAAAACTCTCTTCCTCACTCGCCCTGCACTGTCCTCTCTCCACCTCACCCCCAGGAGTACCTCTGGCTATGGCTTCACCTTCGCTCCCACCTTTTGTTCATATGTGTGTTGTACCGTCCACCAAACAGTGACGACTCCATCTACATCTCGCTGTCTGATAATATGGACCAACTTCTGTCCACTCATCCCAACTCTCTCTTCCTCATATGCAGTGATTTCAACTGGATTCATGCCAGCTGGCTGAGTGTGGGGACCTTTCTCACCAGCCATGGCACCTCAGCAAAGGACTTCTGCGACTCATTGGGACTGACACAATCTGTCAATTTCCCAACCCGGATCTCAATCAACGGAGCATCTTCTCTTCTCGACTTGGTTATGACTAACTTCCCAGCAAATGTCTGCTGCTCTTCATCTGCTCCAATCGGCTCATCTGATCATGTGCTTTTTAAAGCGTACATCTCTCTGACCATTCTCAAAGAGCCTCCTCAGCGTCGACGAGTCTGGCATTTCACTCAGGCCAACTGGCATGGTCTTCAAGCCACCATCAATCATCTGGAATGGTCTCCCATTTCTACCGCCTCTGACATCAACTCATCCTGGGAATTCTTCCAAAGTAAATTGCTCTCTCTCATGCACAGATTTATCCCATCTCGCCTTCAGTTGTCATACCCTTCCTCCAGTCCATGGTACACGGAATCTTGTGGTGAGGCAGATGCCCAGAAACAACTTGCCTTCGCCTCCTGGAAAGCAAATCCAACAGAAGGAAATCTCATTTCCTTTCACAAAGCCTGAAACAAGTGTGTGTCCACCCTCAGGAGAGCCAGAAACCAATATATCTCCACTCTCAAGACTGAACTCTCAAACCTGTCTCCCTCTTCCAAATCCTGGTGGTGTCTGGTCAAATCCGTTTCTGGTGTTTGTTCCCCATCCATGCCCTCCCTTACCTCAAATGGCTACACAGCTGACTCCGCAAGTGAAAAACATGAATGACTCAACTCTGTGTTTGCCTCTAAATCTTGTTTCCCAAACCCATCCCTCCCTGTACCCACCGTACCCAGTCATAACCAGCTGTTCCTGTACACTGTGTCCTTTCCTCCTGACAAGGTGGAAAAGTTTCTGTCAACCCTCGACTCTGATTCTGCAACTGGACCAGACGGCATCAGCCCATGGGTCCTAAAATACTGTTCCACCGCTCTTTCACTCCCTCTCTCTGTTCTCTTCACCCTCTCTTTTGCTCAAGGTCATCTGCCATCAGCTTGGAAATCAGCCAACATCACCGATTTACACAAAAATTGTGCAAAAACAGATCCCAGCAACTACAGACCAATCAGCCTTCTCCCAATTATCAGCAAAGTCATGGAATCCTTCATTGCTTCGGATATCAAATCTTTCCTCTTCTCAAATGGCTTGATCTCTGATCATCAATTTGGTTTCATACCAGGTCACTCTACTCTGGACATGCTGCTTCTGCTTTCTCAACAATGGATGGAGGTCCTCAATGCCAAACAGGAAATTAGAGCTGTCTCCCTTGACATATCATGTGCCTTCGATATGGTCTGGCACCCCGCTCTGCTCAGCAAACTCTCCTCCTATGGTATCCATGGAAATCTCCACGCTTGGCTTGCAGACGTACTCTCTAGTCGTAGTCAATGTGTGGCCCTGAATGGGATTCTCTCATCTCCCCTTCCTGTTCAGGCTGGAGTTCCCCAAGGCAATGTTCTGGGCCCTGTGCTTTTTCTGGTCTTCATCAATGATCTCTCTGACTCTCTTGAAAATCCTCTCCATCTCTTTGCTGATGACTTCACTCTCTGTCGCTCCATTCCTCATCCCTCAGATCGGCCATCTGTATCCTCCTCACTCTCTGCAGACCTGGACAAAATCACAGACTGGTCAAACAAGTGGAACATATCTTTCAATCCTGACAAATCTCACATTCTTACTACCGTATTTTCCGGTGTATCAACAGTGGTTTTTTTTACCGACGGGAAACCCCTAAAAAAGGGGGTGCGGTTGATACACAGTAACAGAAAAATTTGTGCCTTGAAAAACTGTCATATCAACGGGACGTAATCTTTATATTACTTTGGGGTTGCGGGGATACAATGATGAATGATCGTCAATTACGTTACTAAGGTAGGTTCAACGCCGATTACTGCTGCCAGTCAAAATACAAGAAATATTGAAGTTTGTAAATTTGATTTTTCTATGCGTGTTTGTGAAAATGTGTACTTTCACTCGTACTCTTTGAATGACAGGTCACATAGTGAATAAAGTGTGCTAAATAAAGACAGGATTAAGTCACAAAACAAAAGCGTCAACATGGTAAACAGGATGTTTTGCATTGGACATTATGACGTACCTATTGTCTAACCAACGCCGCGGTATTCCTATTGAGGTCGGCTTTGATGCCGCCGCATGGGCTGGGTGAACGTATAAAATGGAGAGGTCAACGGGGAGTTTCACCATTCGTTCTATCCTGTTCGAGCTATCAAGACCAAGATTCACCATTCGCTTCTATCCTGACCAAGACCAAGCTTCACCATTCGCTTCTATCCTGACCAAGACCACGAGATGGCACCGCGATCATTCACAGCAGCTTTTAAGCTCCGTGCCTGCAGGTTTGCAGAAGAGTTTAGTCATCGGCCGGCCGGCCGACACTTCGGAGTCGACGAGTCCGTCATTAGACGCTGGCGGACTAACAAGCAGACGCTGGAGTCGATGCCGAAGAAGAAAAATCTTTTTTCCCTCGAAAATCTGATTTTTATTTATTTATTTTTTGAAGTCGAAAATCGGGGGTGCGTTTGATACACCGGAAAATACGGTATGTCTCTCCGAAAAGACCGACTGGACAACCCTCCCATCCACTTTCTGAATAATCCTCTCCAAGAAGTTCTGTCACGCAAGCTTTTGGGTCTCACTATCTGCCATGATCTTTCCTGGGAAAACCACATTTTAAATCTGGCCTCCAAAGCCAGTCGCCGACTGGGCATCCACCGTCGTGCGAAGTCCTTCCTTGACACACCTGAGCTCTTCACCACATACAAGGCTTTCATCCGCAGTTCAATGGAATACTGTTCTACCCTCTGGGCCGGTGCTCCTGCCTCACACCTAGCTCGGCTTCACGCTGTTGAAACCAAAGCTTTCAGAATCATTGGAATCTCCCGCGATGAAGCTAACTCCGAGGGCCTTTCACTTACTCACCGCAGGCAGGTTGGTTGTCTTTCTGTCTTCTGCCGACTCCTCTCCGGCCTTGCTCCCCCAGCTCTCTCTGGGTTCTGTCCCCCAAATATTCCTACTGGTCGCACAAGATCTGCCTGCAACCCTCTTTTTGTTAAACTGCCAAAATCAAGACTCTTTGCTCACCTTCACTCCTTCATTCCTCTTTTCTCCTGCCTCTGGAACAAACTCACTCACTCTCTTCAATCCCACTCCTCCCTCCAGGTCTTTAAAACAGCTGTTCACCACCATCTCTTATCTTCCCCCATCCAAAACCTTGATCTTTTCTAGCCCCGCTAATTTCAACCCAGATTCACTTTTTTGAAATACCAACTTCCTTCCTGGAAGTCCTTGCAGTGTCCTTGTGTTTTATACTTTTCCCACCCCTCCCCCCCTTCCCATGCTTCCTCCCCCCAAGCCCTCCCACAGATCTCCCGATGTCCCTGCTCTAAAATGTTGTGTTTGTGTGCTTCCCCTTCTCTCCCCATCTTGTCTACCGCTACCCTTATTATATGTTTTGTGTGTCCGTTTGATTTTTTGTGTGATAAATGTTAGCTCTTTCACGACCCTCGATCCTGAATACCAAAAAAAAAAAAAAAGGGTCTGGATTCTAACTCAGGCTCAACAGCTTAAAGGCGAGTATGCTTACATCTCGGCCATCCTGTCAGCCCCATATTTATTTATGATCTTAAAATCACGATTTTATAAAGAAATGTGCTGTAATTTCAAAAGATGTCACAGAGATGACCATACGGTTATGGCAGCTACACAAATGTTATTTTCTTTTGAAATGTGTAGAAAATATCGTTGGAGAAAGGAAGTACTAGATATAATTGTTGTATCTTACATATATTTTGAACCATAGTGTATGTCCGTGCATTCGTCTGTCTCCAGTTTATGGCGGCCGCTTCCCGCACTGCGATGGAAAATCTGCTGATTGGTTATTTTGCATTTTCATTTCACTTTTCTTGATGCAATATAGTCAGTCTATTATATAACTAACTATAGACTAACTATATAACTAACTGTAGACTATTATAGACTAACTATGTTCATTGACAACGTGTCATACTCGTCTGAATTTGTTCTAGGACCCCATGGGAGTACAAATCAACGAAAAAAGTTCATTGGATAGAACATTTCTAGGTTGAGTATTGAGTACATAGGAACGTCAAACCGACTAGTCCCTTTATTTCCACTTCCAGTAATGCTTAAAATCAACATGAACATTTGGATTAAAGTAGATTGAATAAAGATCTTCATAGAGTAACACACAATTTCAAATAGCTTTATTTTGCCCTCTTTTCGACAAAGGGCAAATGATGCATGAAGTCCATTAAATAATTTAAATTGATAGATTAACTTAAACTTTTCGTGTCATTCGGCACGAGTACGTTTGATTGCTTTTCCCATCACTGGGGATGGGTACTTTTGCTAGTATTGCTATAAAGTGGAATTGATCAAACAGCTAGACTGATAGGATTGCTCAGATATAGTGTACTCGCATGTGAGCTGTCTAGCATGGATTCGATTCCTGACCCGACTATAAATTGTCGAATTAGTGCTTTGCAGGCAGGGAGATGCAGCACAATACATGCCATCTCTTGATTGGACGTTCAGCTGGTTGGCCCCGCCTTCTGGCATTAGTTGGTCAACTCAGGGTCCCGCGGTGTCCTTTGTGAAGAGGATGGCTAAATTCCACATTCTTGTCGTCTACAATCTATCATCAGCAGACAGATCTTGAGAGAGTCGGACCAAAAACATTCCCCAGCTGATCCCACAAAAGGTGGGAATAATTGGAGTAGTAGGAGTCGTCATAGTAGTAGTAGTAGTAGTAGTAGTAGTAGTAGTAGTAGTAGTAGTAGTAGTAGTAGTAGTAGTAGTAGTAATATTAGTAGTAGTAGTCCTTGCTTGATGCTCCTATTAGAACCCACCATGGGTGATAATACTGAAGTTTCCACATTCAAATACAATATGTTGTTTTATCCATTATTTGACTATGTCCTTGTAATCGATGTAAAAATATTTTGATGTCCATTGATATCTCTGTTCCAAACCTTATTTATAAACAATTCGCAAGAGAAAACTTAGATATTGCTTTTTTTTTTTAAGCCTCATATTTTATTAGTTTCTGTGTGGATTTATTCATGGACATTGACAACGAATTTAATCAGTTGAACCTCTTCTTGAAGCAAAATGGAAGCAATGTCCTCAAATACTGCGTACGAAGGGAAAAGCTTAATACTCATATACTTATTTATCTCATTCTCTCAGGACATTATATACTTTTCCCCCCTTTGTCTGAAATCATGAATTCATATTCTCATTGCTGACAATTTACTTTTTGAACAAATTATCTTAAAACTTTGCAACAGTTCAGAAAAATAAAACAAAAATAGACAAAACTGAGGAGTTCATAGAACACGATACCCAGCACAGTGTTTAAGTCTATACATCAATTTTAATACAATAATGATTTAACAGATTGTTTAAAAAAATCGATCCCGTGTCCAAAGGAAGCAATTTAGCTTGACATTTTAAATATAAAATAGGCGAAGCCTAGAAACGAAAAAAATTCTTGAGAATTACCCTTTAGAACCCACTAGAATTACCCTTTAAAACGCTTTATAATTACCCTTTATAATTACCCTTTAGAACCCAGCAGAATTAGCCTTTAGAATACATTATAAATACCTTTTAGAATTACCCTTTAGAATGACCTTTTAGAACCCACTAGATTTACCCTTTAAAACGCTTTATAATTACCTTTTATAATTACCCTTTAGAACCCAACAGAATTAGCCTTTAGAATACATTATAATTATCTTTTATAATTACCCTTTAGAACCCATTAGAATTACCCTTTAAAATTACCATTTAGACCATTTAGAACCCATTAGAATTACCCTTTAAAATTACCATTTAGAACCCATTAGAATTACCCTTTAAAATTACCATTTAGAACCCATTAGAATTACCCTTTAGAACCTTTTATAATTACCTTTTATAATTACCCTTTATAACCCATTATAATTACCCTTTAGAACCCATTATAATTACACTTTAGAACCCACTATAATTACCCTTTAGAACCCTTTATAATTACCCTTTAGAATTACTCTTTAGAACAAATTTGAATTACCCTTTAGAATGACCCTTTAGAACCCTCTAGAATTACACTTTATAACCTTTTAGAATGAAATAGATGGGTTAGAATGGTTCTTCTTCTTCATTTTTGATGGGCGGATGGACAGATGGAAGGAAGGATATAGCCAGATATTGAAGTGGCTTCACCGCTTAAAATCCAGAACTTTAGCACTATTGAAGCAGTCTCATACACCACCATTATACACCACCTTATAGAACATGTCCAAGTACTGCAAAACTGGGGGTTATTGTAAGTAACAAGACGGCAATTTGTGTTCTACATTATTCAAGTATATAATTCAATTTAACAAAATAAAGATTGTAAAAGTCGTAGAAATAAATTAATTCCGGATTTTACTGCCGTTTTATCCAGTGGCTATTACACCACCCCATCTAACACATTATTATAGTTTTTCGTGTCTGTTGTTTGTTTCCATTATGACATCCTTAAAACAGTAAATTTCCTGTTTGGAATGATTTTCAATTCTGTTTGATTGCCAGGCAGACAGACGGAGTACAAATAGTACGGTATCTCCCTCCTCTTTGCGCATACGTGATCGGGTCAAATTCAGAGACAGAAATTCTGTCTCTGTTCAAATTCTGTCTCGGGTCAAATTCTGTTCAACAGAAAACTTGTCTTCCTATTCCTGTTCCGATTCATGTTCAAAATAGAACATTCGATTTAAAAAAGTTGTTCCTCGATCATAAACTGACGATCGTAAACTGATCAGATGGGCAGACAGACAGACAGCCAAACCAATTGCTTAACCCCACTTTTCGCTTCGTGTGCGTGGGTTAAAATAAAAAGAAAGGGATGGCAAGCGAAGCCAGGCAAAGACCTGGTGATGCATGATGCACTAAGTCCAGAGCTACAAAGAACCTGAGCTGCGTATTGAATATTTCATGGCGCAGCTTGTGGCTTCCAAAAGAATCTTAAGATGGATATTCTGAAATGTTCCTCAATCCATATACACATTCATATACACTTTTGTGGTGAAGCTATGGCATAGTCATTCTATCCCACAATAGGATGCACTTTATATGGAAGGAGAATGATCGAGGATGGTTGTAGAATATGTGGGTAAGCAGACAGCACAGATCCAGTCAACTATAAATAAAGGAAACAGGGTATTGGGTTGTATTCGCAGCGGATAAATTATTAATCAAAAGAGTTCGTGTTAAAATTGCACAACTATTTAGTGAGGTCTCATCTAGAATAGCATGCTAAGTTTTGGTCAACTCATCTGAGGAATGATATACTGTCGCCGAGATAGAGAGAGTTCAGCGTAGAACGACTAGATTGAATAATTGGCAGCAAGACTAAGCTATCTGGAGCGACTGATGGAGACAGGAATTTATATGATGTATTATAAAGGAAGTAACTATGAGAATATCTCACAAAGATGTTTAAGATAATGAAGATACCAAACTCGGTGGTGTAATGGTCAGAGCGTCTGCATATTGTTACAGATACGACTTTGATGGTATGGTGGGCCGAGCGGGATGGCCGCCGTATCCGTACAAGTTACCCCGATTGCACCCGGGGTTGACTAATCGCGCTATGCTAGACCAATGAAGGAAAAAGAAGACACCCGGCTGGGTTATAATGACACAATACGACACCAGGGGTTCAGTTCTCAAGACCTCCGGAGGAGGTTATATTCGTGCGGAAGGTCAGATTACAGGGACGAGAGGTACATCATAGGAAGACAGGCACTTAGACACAACCTTATATTATTCCCGACAGACCACAGAGAAACAGGACAAAAACTGACTCACACGGGGATTGATGAAAAGGAAAGGCAGGTAGCGATGGCTCAAGGTGCACTCTTGGCTCAAGGCAGAATCGACTCGGTCCGGTCCAGAGATGCGGGGAGGTATCGTCGCGCTGGGGGTGGCGGTGGCTTCTCTCTCCAGTCTCCAAGCTGAGGCGCATCTGACGTCACGTCCGGCAAGCGGCTGCGTATATCCGGCGGGGAGTGACACGCCCTCGGCTCGTTAGCTCCGCCTCGTGGAATCGGCACGTTGCTTCTCATTGGGTGCGTGCGGGGGGGGTTACTGGCTCCGCCCCCGACGAGGAGCTGACAGCCAGCCCCTTCGGGGTAACCCCGTGGAGCGCATGGTCTGGAGCTAATCGAGCCGGTGTGAGGACGCATCCTCCCCCGCTCCGCCGCCATCCCCTCTGTTGTTGTTGTAATTGTTGTTGTAGTTGTTGTTATTGTTGTTGTTTGGGGAAGAAGATGGGAGGAGGTATGGGAAGGTCCTAAACTCACTACTGGTGCCATATAATCACATTCTGGTGCAACGAAGAGTCATAATTAATGGAAACGAGGCCTTAACTGACATAGATTAAGAATAACTAGGAAGATGTCCGAAAGTTGTCTACGTGTGGTGCGGTGGACCTGGGCACGACATTTAATGGGGGAATAAGGGGAAGGTCGGCTCTACTGATTGTTATTTACATGCAATGGGACTAGGGAATGGGGGACTGGGGAAAGTTGGGGAGTATTGGAAAAAAATAGGGGAATATTTACAAGCGGATATGGAGGCCAAATTCCATATTCGCAACATTGCACCCTTCTCTACCCTCGGGGCGTCCCGACCCGATAAATTTTTACCTACTTTAGTGTGGCACGCAATGTAGTTCCCTCTACTATTAACTCTACCCTGAGTGCGACAGTTTTACAGATATTCACAAATGAGTAAATATGTCCCCCTGCGACGTTGCACCCTTCTCCTCACAGAAACACACCCACAGGATAACCGAATCCGGAAAGAATTCTCAAACTAAACATACAGCCGGTAGGGAGCATTATTTACAAGACTATGCTGCTATTTACACTATGATCCAGGACCTGTTTTTGGAGGAACACATGCAGATGTTATGCATAGAGAGAGCGCGCTTGCCAGCATCGATACACCAACCCACGAGTGCTCTGTGGCCGACGGCCTTTAATAACGTGCAGAGCACCCTTCCCGAGCATCAAAAGCACCACCCCACCACCAATCGGTGCAGTCACCATTGTTCATTGGAATAAAAATAAATTCGACAACCCCTAACCCTGCAGGTGTCTCTTGCTCTTCTTGTGGTGCACTTGGTGTTAATTAACAGTGGTTCACCTTTATGGCATAGGTGCCACGTTGACCCATAGGTCCTTCCACGGGTGGTGCTTGGCCGCAAAAGAGCTGCGGTCCATTGTGGGTGGCCACAAACATTGCGGTCCATATGGTGTATCGATCCAGGCAGCCAACAGCGAAAGTGCAGGCCCACAACTGCGTAGCCAGCACCTCTCTCTCCTCTCTCTCTACCCCAAAGCCAGATCCTCGGAGGTGGGAGACAAAAGAAGAAACAAGTGAGTAAGGTGGTAAGGGCGCAAAAGTGCACGCAATATAAGGTAATGCACACTGGGGGCACATGGGAACCAGGTGAGACAGGTACGTTCCTATCGTACGCCCCCCCCCCCACCAGGTAACCTACATGGCCCCTCCCTTACCCCTTACTGTATCCACACAACACAACACTACCCATAAACATCTACTTTACAAATCAACAAACATCCCTACTGTCTTCCCCGTTCCTCCCATAAACCAAATTCGTCTTCTCTCCCTCCTAACCAATCAAATTTGCCATTTTCAACTCTCATCAAAATTTGCCATTTTCAACTCAACATCAAAATTTGCCATTACCAATTCATCATCAGTCCCTCCTAGGGAGGGAGAGATGGAATCACCCCAATGTCTCATCCACGTCGTGATGCATCTCACAAATCCACAGCAATTTCATTTCCTGCACAAAACAAAGAAAACACAGGTGTGGAGTCATCATCATCACCACAGGCAAGTGGCTGCGTATGGTGCGACAGGTTCATCAATCCTAACTATCTCCTAAATGACTTTAACAACTTTACACTACCCGGGGTCTTTCTCCGGCCAAACCATTGGCCCTCTTACGCTATGGGTTCTAAAAACCAATTCCCATTGGCCAAACTGTGGTGCTCTTCAATTTGGGGTCTCACTCCCCCGATTCATCTCCCGGTGCCCTCGTACAATTTCTGGGCTGCGACGTGTACCTCTCCCAGTGGGTCTACCCACCTGCACACCTCCACCACTGCAGTTGCCTCCGAGCTTACCTGCTCCTTACCCTAACCTAACTACCAGGGGAAGGCCCTCTGGCTCTCTCCCCACTCTGTGCCCTCTCTGGCACTGGGCTGCCCGATCCACACCCGGGATCCTCAGGCACCCACTCACAACTACCGGCTCCCAGAGCCCACCTGCGGCCTCACCTGGCCGACATCCTCACAGTGGTGGAGTGCCCAACCAACTACACACACTAACAGGCTACACGCCCAGCCATTTCCACAACACTAATGCACCCATTCACAACACCATTCTGCAACCGCACCACAAATGCCAATATCCAACCACAATTTACCTGCACCCTCTACCTAACACTTACACTACCCGCCCCGGGTACTCGTGAAAGGGGTCCACTCTTCCCCCATCCACACCTTCGCACCATGCACACCACTCCGTACCACTCACTCCAACTCTCTCCACACACCTGTACCTGCACACCTGTGCTCTCACACCTGGTGCCACCTGCACCCTTCTCTCCCCAAGCGCATTCGCGCTGATCCACACACTCACTACTCATACACTGCTCCACACACCTGTCCAATTGCACACCTGTGCAATCACACCTGTTCCATCCTCACACACACGGCATCATCTCAGCTAACTACTCCCTTCTGAAACTTGCGCTTCCCAGTCGTCCCTTTAAACTATTGCGCTCCCACGTCATTATAATCCACACTAATCTACCTGCGTCCCCACTACAGGTATCAGTCACTAACTAACCTTAACGTTACCTAAGGTCATCTTCTCTAGATCCCTACACACAATATCCTAACCCACCCGGGCTAGTTTTCACTGCCATACACCCCATAAGCTATTGCTCCTTTGCCCCCCACCTGTGAGGGATGGTGGATTTGCCATCCCACCACATCGGGGGTCTCTCACTACCAATTTTGCACATCAAATTTCAACAAATCAAAAATTTGGCCAATCACTGCCCATCATCTGCCAATCACTACTGCCAATCCTTTGCCAATCATCAAATTTTGTTTTTCTCTAATTTTGGGTCCAAAACACTAACCTCATCACCCAGTCTACTCACTAATACCTCTCGGTGCGCCAATCCCTGTCCAAAGCCCGGCTTCGTAAAGCCAAGCAATGGATGCGGGTTGTTTTGTGCCAGCGGCTGAATGCGTCCGGCACTCGGTGCAGGGACGGGGGCTTACCCGGGCCGAGATCCCACGCATCACCTCGGCGTGGAGCCATCCAATGTCCCGATCTCGACCTGCCGGCACGTCTCAACAAAACGTGGTCGCCATAACGACCCTTCCTATCGGGCTGCCCGCTCCGCCTAGTGGAGCCCGGACGCGGCCGCTCCACGCGAGGCCCAGCGTGGATCGCGCACGGCGGTCCTTTCGAACCCGCCGTGGCTCGGATCTCCGCTGGTTCTCGCGGCACGCGAAGCCCGGCACGCACCGAGGGCCCGATTCGGCTAAAAGTTGACCTAACCTCTAACCCGTTTAATGTCGATGCTTCACCTGCATGCTTACACCCCGAAGCCCGTTCCTTGCTCACACATCCAGCCGTGCTCATGCTCCTCGTACCTTTCCTTACACACCCAGGTACCCTCATTCCACTCACAGCCTTGGTCACACACCTGACCACCGAACACTTTGGCACACATTCGTTGCTCGCACACCTCACCAATACACCGCTTCGCACCCCCTCCTCGGTCACCTCCTCTATGACAATCACAGGTGTGCTCTCATTCGCACACCCAACCACGTGCCTCACCACCAACTCCAGCGTGCATTCCCACTCACGCTCTACCATTCCAGGTGTGCATCCTTCCATCCCAGGTGTACATCCTCGCTCACCTGTCACAACTAACTCACGCTCCATGTCACTCTCACTACTTTCACCTCCATTCCTGACAGCGCACTCACCCTTACTCTTGACAGCACACTCTTTCCCCATGCACCTGTCCGTCACACACCTTTCTCGCGCACACTCTTGCGCACACTCTCCCGTCACACCCTCTGTAACACTCACCACCCCGCGCTTCCACGTGCTCCCTCGCACACGCGCTACGACCGACTCACTCTCGCCAGCACACTCACTCCTTGGCACGCACTTTTTCCTCACACACCCCAGAGTCGGACTTTCTCGCTCACCTCCTTTTTCGCACACCAGACCTGTCGCACACTTCACCAACGGCCTCTCACGAACACCCGGATCCAAACCAATCCCCAAGCTTTTTAAATCCCCTGGCGCATCATACGCACGACCATATTGGTCACCACTTACACCGGGTCCTCTTCCTCTTCGCTTCTCCTCCATCACCTGCGAATCCCTCATCCGGTTAATGAGCACATCATCACGATCCAAACACAGACTTTGGACCAATTCTTTTATCTCCTCTTTTATCTCTTTCTTATCCCCTCTCCGTCGCTTCTTAATTTCGCTCACCCCTTCTTCCACTTCTTCTAATTTGTGCCTCACCTCTTTTATTCCCCGGTATGTCTCCTCAAGCTCGTCCTCCAAGGCTACCTTGACCGTTTCCATGTGCGTCCTCACCTGCCGGTCCTTCGTCTCCATTACCTCTATCACCTCGTCCAACCTCGTTGTCAGTCCCTCACGTACCATCTGACATTCCCTCTTCGTCGCTATCAAGTCGTCTTTTAGTTCTTTCTGTGTCACTTTTAACCCTCCTAATACCGCAGTGTTCCTTTGAACCTGCTCCGTTAGTTCTTTTTGTCCCTCCGTCAGCTGCTCTACTCCCAGCGTCAACTCCTCTATACCACCTTGCAATTTTACAGTCCCCTTTCTCACCTCTTTCTCCATGCGCTCCTTACAGTGTCTCACCTCCTCGCGCACTCCTCCGACCTCCTCACTCACTCCTCTTCTGATCTCCTCTCCCATCACTTGCATCTCCTGCCCAGATGCCACCCTCATCTGCTCCATTTCCTCCCTGTGAGCATCCAGTTTGGTTTCTACCCCCATTCTGACCCCCTCTATCTGCTGCTCCATTTGTTTAACTTCCCTTTCCGCTTGGTCCCTCATGTCCCTCAATTTGCCTTCCATACTGTTTTCTAACCCCTCTAACCCTTTTTGCATCCCTTCCATTTGATTCTCTTGAGCGGCCATTCTGTTTTCTACCCCCGTTAACCCATGTTTCACTCCCTCTATCTGATTCTCTTGAGCGGCCATTCTGTTTTCTACCCCCGTTAACCCATTCTTTACTTCTTTTATCCCGTTGTCTAACTCCTCAAAATTATTGTCTAACTTCTCAATTTTCTTGTCTAACTCCTCAAAATTATTGTCTAACTTCTCACTGGTACCCCTCGCTTCGTCCCTCATTACCCCCATTTGGTTTCCCAACCGCTCACTATCAGCCCTCATTTGCTCACTATCAGCCCTCATTTGCTCACTATCAGCCCTCATTCCCACCATTTGTTCCATAAGGGCCCTCATTTGCAGGAGGAAAAGGTTCGAATCCACCAGGGGCGCTGCCACGGTCGCGGGCGCGGTGACCAGCGAGGCGCCATTTTGCGCGCCCGCTTCTTCGTGCGTGACGGCGCTATTTTGCGAACCTGCCGCCCTCACTGCTTCGCTCTCCTCCTGTCCCTCATTTTGGTCCTGGACCGACCCTGCTTCACTCTCCCCTACCGGACCCCAGCCGTCTTGATCCGCCATAGCGCGACTTGCAAAATTCGAGTTTCGTAAAACAAAACAAATTTCGGCCGCTCCAAATTTTGACCAAATTTTTTTTTTCCTCTATTCGTTTTTTTTTTTTTTTTTCAAAATTTGGTCGGGCCTCGAATCTCACTCCCGACACCAATTGTTACAGATACGACTTTGATGGTATGGTGGGCCGAGCGGGATGGCCGCCGTATCCGTACAAGTTACCCCGATTGCACCCGGGGTTGACTAATCGCGCTATGCTAGACCAATGAAGGAAAAAGAAGACACCCGGCTGGGTTATAATGACACAATACGACACCAGGGGTTCAGTTCTCAAGACCTCCGGAGGAGGTTATATTCGTGCGGAAGGTCAGATTACAGGGACGAGAGGTACATCATAGGAAGACAGGCACTTAGACACAACCTTATATTATTCCCGACAGACCACAGAGAAACAGGACAAAAACTGACTCACACGGGGATTGATGAAAAGGAAAGGCAGGTAGCGATGGCTCAAGGTGCACTCTTGGCTCAAGGCAGAATCGACTCGGTCCGGTCCAGAGATGCGGGGAGGTATCGTCGCGCTGGGGGTGGCGGTGGCTTCTCTCTCCAGTCTCCAAGCTGAGGCGCATCTGACGTCACGTCCGGCAAGCGGCTGCGTATATCCGGCGGGGAGTGACACGCCCTCGGCTCGTTAGCTCCGCCTCGTGGAATCGGCACGTTGCTTCTCATTGGGTGCGTGCGGGGGGGGTTACTGGCTCCGCCCCCGACGAGGAGCTGACAGCCAGCCCCTTCGGGGTAACCCCGTGGAGCGCATGGTCTGGAGCTAATCGAGCCGGTGTGAGGACGCATCCTCCCCCGCTCCGCCGCCATCCCCTCTGTTGTTGTTGTAATTGTTGTTGTAGTTGTTGTTATTGTTGTTGTTTGGGGAAGAAGATGGGAGGAGGTATGGGAAGGTCCTAAACTCACTACTGGTGCCATATAATCACATTCTGGTGCAACGAAGAGTCATAATTAATGGAAACGAGGCCTTAACTGACATAGATTAAGAATAACTAGGAAGATGTCCGAAAGTTGTCTACGTGTGGTGCGGTGGACCTGGGCACGACATTTAATGGGGGAATAAGGGGAAGGTCGGCTCTACTGATTGTTATTTACATGCAATGGGACTAGGGAATGGGGGACTGGGGAAAGTTGGGGAGTATTGGAAAAAAATAGGGGAATATTTACAAGCGGATATGGAGGCCAAATTCCATATTCGCAACAATATCATCATATTGAAGGTGTTGGCAAAATAAATGCAGAAGCTCTTTTTTGCAGAATGACCAATGACAAGATTAGAGGTCACATACTTAAGGTGAAGAAGAGGAGAGTTAGGATGATAGTCATTGCTTGGTAGGGGTCTTTCACTTAGAGTAGTTAATGCACTAGCAGGGAATGGTCTCCCTGGAAAGGTAGCAGCAGCAGTAACAATTGATAGTTGTAAACTGGATTTAGGTACCTCTAAGAGTTGGGGATAGAGGGGTAATTTCACATTAGCAAATAACGGTGGTTTCGATCAGTGATTAGAAATCTGTGTTGTGATGTCTAATCAAAAGTTAGATAAATAAGCTGAACATTAAATGAACAGGGTGTGGATTAAGCCACAGTCATGATGGGCTAAATGGTCTCCTCCTGTGTCCAAGTTCCTTGCATTGCTCTCGAAATATAAGTTCAATGTTTTTGTAATTCGACACCTGAGTATCTCGTGGGATTGTGAGCTGGACAGGTAACCACGACAGGCCATGACCTGCTCATGGTCACTTGTTTCGTCGCCGGAGGCATTATGTTTTCAGGTTGTCCGTCTGGCTGTCCGTCCGTCCGTCCGTGATAGGTTTTCGTTACTGCGATAACTTGAGAACGGCTGAAGGGATCTTTATCAAACTTGGTGCAGTTTTGTATAACTATGTAAAGATGAACTGATTAGATTTTAGGGTCAGGAGGTCAAATGCCAAAGGTCAGAGGTCATGTTAGGTAAAAATCCTGTTACCACGATAACTTGTGCACCAGCGATGTGATTCTGACCAAATTTGGTACAGTTATGTAAAATGATGTAAAGATGAACTGATTAGATTTTGGGGTCAAGAGGTCAAAGGTAAAAGTTTGTAATAGGTCTATAACTTGAGAATGGCTGAAGTTATATAATTCAAACTTGGTACAGATATGTATTAGACTGGTGGAAAAATGTTCAAATTCCACTTCAGGGGGTACGGAATGTTAGGAGCAGGCATCCATGTCAGCTAGTTAATATGACCCATACTGAACATATTTCAGGTGGATGCCCATTGATTTGGGCCTTTTTAATTTTTTTATACCAAAAACAAAATGGCCGGACAAATAGAAAATGTATAACTTAGAAAATGTCTGATAACTTCAGTTGTACTGAAGCTGTGGTTCTGAAATTTGACATATATCATCGCAGCAATACCAGTAAAGTGTCCAAGAAGTATTAGGCCATTCCATAACGAATTGATAAAGTTATATACAGATCAGTCACAAAAATGTACAAAAAATCTCAAAGCTGAACTCTGTTAATTTTCAAATCACGCGACTTATCTTGACTTTTACTGTGGGTATGTTTGTGTAGTTTGGTATATTTTACTCCAGTGATACCAGTAAGATGTCCTGCAAATATCATGCCAAACTATACATATTTGATAAAGTTATGTGCATATTTATATACAATAGTCAGATTTGACTATTAAGAAAAATATGTTAACCTTTACCAAAAATATGGTTCTGAAATGTTGCATTTGTATCTCATTGATACCTATGAATTGTTCTAAATATATGAATTGTCCTAAATATATTGATGCAAAGATATTATGTTTTAATCACATGTTAAAATCATTTATTATATAATAAATTATTTTAGCATAATGTGATTTTAGCATATGTGTTTAAAACATAATTTCACCAAATCATTAGGCGTTAAACCTCTCACAAACTTGAAACTCATTATGGAAAGATTCACGTATTTTCTGTTCGTATCCACCATGTTGGGCGCGGCCGGAAGTGCCTCGTTATCAGGTCAGCTTCACTTCCGGTGTTTCCGCTTCCGTTCAGCGTCAGTGTTGCCTGATGTTCAGACCGATGACCGATGTTTGAGATGAACTTCAGCTTTTCACCAGCTTATACAGGTGCAGCATTGATCTTTTTTGGCTTGAACACGGACATCTTTGCGACGGGAAAACGCTGATTGAAAAGTTTGATACCTACAGCCCGCAGTCCGGCTATCGTGAAGTCGGGCTGCACAAATTTCAATTTTTTATAGGATTCGACATTACGGCAGTAATGGGACGGCACGGTCGGGACGCCACGTAAAAATGCCGGCAGAAACTGGCTATCATATTATGCAATTTCTGATGTTTGCAGGATGTGGTGAACTGAGTTGAGCTTCAACATGGAATCCAAGGTAAAATGCCAGAGCCAAAAGCGGAGTTCTGACACAAGTACTGACTGGACCCTCTGCATCTTCTGTCAAAACAGAGACCCAAAGAAACCAACGAGAAACCTCGGAGACGCCGGAATTCAAAGAGTCCGTGAAGCCGCTGCAGAGCGCAAGAAGTACAATGACTCTGAGAACTGGCACACTGTTGAAAGAATTCAAAACATTGACTTTAAGGAAATCACAAAACAGACTGAAGTCCTGAATCACAAAGACTGCTATTCGACGTTTACAAGTTCGTTCAAAATAACTCGACTCAGGAAAAAATATGAAAGCACTCTTGCCACCTCAAGCAGTGCACCTGAGACAAGTTCACCACCGAGACCATCTCTACGCAGTAAACTGTCCATTATGGACACTGATTTGTGCTTTTTCTGCCAAGAGAAAAGTTGCAAACAAACGTATTTGGTCGCTACCTTTGATGTTTCTGACAAAATTCTCCAAGGAGCTCAAACAGACCCTGTGTTGCGGTGTCGCCTGGCAGGAGTAAGTGATCTCGTGGCTGCTGATGCCAGGTATCATCGTAAGTGTTATGTACAGTTCAATAGAAAAGCATCGAAATCTAGTACAAGCACAACTCAAACGTCCAGAGATATCTGCTTTGAGAAAGTCGCATCTGAAGTATCGACTGGACTGGCCCGAGATGAAATCTATACGCTTCTAGACGTTTGGGAAAGGTACAGGTCTTTGCTCAGCGAATTCGGCATTGACGCTGGACCATACCGGGACAATAAATCCCGCCTCAAAGAGAAACTACACCGACTTCTTCCAGGACAGATCAACTTTGTACCTCAACTCGATCCACATCAACCACAATTGTTGTTTTCCACACTGTCATCTAAGATCGCTGTTCAGACACAGAAAAGGCGTTCGGATGAAATGGAGACAAAGAGAAATATGGATGATCTTAGGCCAACCCAGTTCTCGTGCTCAGAGACAGAAGAGTTGTTGACCTTGCATCACTGCGCGTTACGCATTAGAGGTGACATCAGTTCTCGTCCAGGCCTAAATAATTGCACGTCAGTTAGTAAGGAGAGTGCCGAAAAGATTGTACCGGAGAGCTTGTTTCTATTCCTCAGTATTTTGCTGTCTGGGGAAGTGGACGGACAGGCTGACGATAAATTTGTGAAGCAAGCAAGACCTGGAACACTTTTTGAGCATGGAGCTCATTCGTCAAGCAAGGTCGACTCAACCGAATCGTGAAGTCGTGACATCTGGCGGATTCCATGACCGAACGGCGGTTGAGTCATCCCGTGGAACGGACGTCAACTCCCTCAAATCAAACCACGATGAAGCCGATACCAGAATATTGTTACACGCCAAGTCTGTGACAGATCTTGGGTTTGAGCGTCTGATCATTTGTTCCAGGGACACAGACGTCCTTGTTCTCCTCGTTCACTTTGCCAGTGACTTATCTGGAGAGCTTTGGCTGCAAACGGGAACAGCGAAGCAACGGAGCTTTGTTGCTGTGCACGCTGTAGACCTTGATCCAGCTCCCCGCCACAATCTTCCAGCATTCCATGCCCTCTTGGGCTGCGACACAGTCAGTCAATTTTGTGGCATTGGCAAAACAATAGCATGGAAAACGTTCATCAAGAACTGTCCCTTATTGGACGGGCTCGGACGCGGCACACTTACTGAAAGAACACTGACAGATGTAGAGAGCTTCATCTGCAGACTGTATTCAAACAATGATAACAACACAAACATCAATGACGTGCGTTTCAAAATGTTCCTCAAAGGTCACAAAGAACCAGAGAAGTTGCCACCAACCCGATCTTCTCTGAAGCTGCATATCAAGCGAGCACACCATCAGTGTACAATTTGGCTCTCTTCACTGATCGCACAACCAGATATATCTTCCCCGGTGGGAAATGGATGGAACAAGGACGGTACAACTGGAAATATACTTCCTCATTTGATGAGTGATAAACCATTTCCAGAGGTTTACCTCAAGCTTACACAATGCCAGTGTAAGAATTGCGAATCTCACAGATGCAGTTGTCGTCTTAAGGAGCTAAGATGTACCGCTGGTTGTGGTTGCGCTGACGGAACGTGTCGGAATCCTTTGAACAGTGCCCAAGATGACTCGGACTACACCACCGAAGACTGATGTTAATATTATCCCAACACAGTTTTTTTTTTAAATCAAACGAACTTCATCAAAGTATGTCCGTACATTTGTACAAGCTCAATATAATGCATCAAGATGTAATTTTCTTAGATTTTCAGAGCATTTTTTCATGTTTGTCTCCCCATAGGGAAAGAAATAGATAAAATATCACTTAGATCGTTTGAGGAAGATGTGTGTATTATTATAATATGTCCAAATACAGCAAATTTCATTGTTATTCTGTATAAATACAAAGTTGTGTAATTTTATTACAATCCGGAGTTTTCGGAGTTTTCGATAATGGCGGCCACTTTGTTTTGGCTGTATAATATTTAAAAAGGCCAAATTTGATGGGCATCCACTTGAAATATGTTCACTATGAACCACTTTAACAGTCTGACATGGATGCCAGCTCCTAACATTCCGTACTCCCTGAAGTGATTTCTAGGCCCCTTTTCAGATTTTGCCTCTAGTCTATATGATGATGTAAATATTAAATGTTTAGATTTTGGGGTCCCAAGGTCAAAGGCCAATGGTCAGAAGTCATGTCATGTAAAAATATGATAACTTGTGAACAGCTGAAGGGATTGAAATTAAAACTTGGTACATGTATGTATAATTATATAAACCTGAACTGATTACATTTTGGGGTCAAGAGGTCAAAGGTCAGAGGTCATGTCATGTAGAAATGTGGTAACTTGAGAACAGCTGAATGGATTTAAAATAAAATTGGTACAAGTATTGTAATGATGTAATAATGTGGGCGGAGGCATATCAGTCAATGTCGTGATGAAGAAGAGTGCCGTTCTAGTTTCCACATATATCGCGGGATTGTGAATTGAACAGGCGACAGTATCGGGCCATGACCTGCTTGTGGTCAATTGTTTTTTCCACATATATCACAGGATTGTGAGTTGGTCAGGTGACTGCGACAGGCCATGACCTGCTCGTGGTCACTTGGTTTTTCCACAAATATCACGGGTATGTGGGTTGGACAGGCGACCATTATGAGCCATGACCTGCTCGTGGTCATTTATTTTTTCCACATATATCGTGGGATTGTGATTTGGACAGGCGACCGCCACAGGCCTGCTCATGGTCACTTGTTTTTCCACATATGTCGTGGGATTTTGAGTTGGACAGGCGACCGCGACAGGCCATGACCTGCTAGTGGTCACTTGTTTTATGCCTCCACTGACGAAGTCACCGGAGGCATTATGTTTTCAAGTTGTCCGTCCTTCTGTTTGTGATAGGTTTTCGTTTCTGCGATAACTTGAGAACGGCTGAAGGGACCTTAGTGAAAATTGGTGCATGTATGTATAATGATGTAAAGATTAAATGATTAGATTTTGGGGTCAATGGGTCAAAGGTCAAAGTCTGTAATATGTCTATAACTTGAGAACGGCTGAAGTGATATAATTCAAACTTGGTACAGGTATGTATAATGATGTAAGGATTAAGTGATTAGATTTTGGGGGCAAAGGTCAAAATCTGTAATAGGTGTATAATTTGAGAATGGCTAAAGGGATCTCATTCAAACTTGGTACAGATATGTATAATGATGTAAAGATTAAATGATTCGATTTTGAGGTCCCAAGGTCAAAGGCCAAAGGTCAGAGGTCCACAAAGGGTTGTCAGGTACAAATGTGAGAACTTGTGAACCGCTGAATGGATTAAAATAAAACTTGGTACAAGTATTGTAATGATGTAATAATGTGGGCGGAGGCATATCAGTCGACGTCGTGACGTTGAAGAGTCCCGTTCTAGTTTCCACATATATCGCAGAATTGTGAGTTGGACAGGCGAATGTGATGGGCCACGTCCTGCTTGTGGTCATTTCTTTTTTTTCAGCACACATCGCGGGATTGTGTGTTGGACAGGCGACTGTGATGGGCCGTAACCTGCTCATAGTTATTTGTTTTTTTCCACATATATCACGGGATTGTGAGTCGGACAGGTGTCCATTATTGGTGGGAAGGTTGTTTGAAGGCTTGAAGTAGAGAGAGGACATTCTGTTGAAATTCCAGGTGTCCCTGCTTGTAAGAACAAGATGTCAGGAATAATTCAAGAAATACAGTTTATTAATTTGAATATGTAAGTACTGTATCTATACAATTAGGAAGAAATTTTTTCTTACCATAATTATATATATATATATATATACGTATGTATATATATATATATATATATATATATATATATATATATATATATATATATATACACACACATACATGTACATATCTGTATATATAAAAAAGACAAATAATGGCGTTTCCTGGACTATTGCATATCGTTATTAGAACATTTTGAATGCCACACATAAGTGTATGTATATTATATTTTTATATATATATATATATATATATATATATATATATATATATATATATATATATATATATATATATATATATACGTGCATAAATATTGGATTTACTCCACATTTTGTGAGAACATCAATAGCAAGTGTGCGTGATTGTGGTTTGGGACTCTGCACAGCCAGCGTGCCCATTGGGATTACACCAGCGTTCACCGAGTGCGTTGCTTAGAGCTTACATTCCCTAAAGCCCCGGGCTGTTTCAGGCCATTGCACCTCATTCTATATATATATATGTATGTCATAGAGCCATGAGAGAACTTTTCATATCATTTGCCAATATACCTTCTTTGTTACATCAAATTTCCATCAGAAACCAATTTTTAACCTAAAATACATATTGCATTAGAAAAAAAAATGGGAGGATTTCTTTTTTCATCATTTTCTTTTTAATCCTTTGCTCGCTCATTCCCAGTTTCCCTCCCATCGATTCTCACTCCTCTTATCTTCTTTTATCTTACCCCTCCTCAGCATCTCCCCATCCTTACCTTTTTCCAATTTCCTTCCCCTTTTCACATTCCTCCCTGCCCACTCCCACATATGTTATGGCTACTTGAAGGACAATTGTGCATTACGAATACGATCAAATAATGGATTTAATCTGCATATGGTATATTACATATAACCATGACCTACTAGAAGAGTTTTTCATTTTATTGATAGAATATAAATGGAGAACTTCTTGGGATTTTACTAAGAGTCATTATAACCATTTTTGATGTGGTATAACCCTAATCTCCCCTTCCCCCAAATTAGAGTATAAGATACCCCGACATACCCAGGGGCGTCTTGAGCCAGCATGGGCCCCAGGGCAAACCACCTCGCAGACCTCACCTCACCCTTCCTCTGCCCCCACTATTTCTCTCTCTCTATTCTGTAACTTTTTAAAATAACCTTCTTCAATAAAGATCCTAAAATAGTACAACAACAAGCTCATAAACCAAGCAAAATCACAGCAGCCTTTTTCGATCACAGTAAAAATGTTGAAAAATAAATAAATAAACTATAAACAAATGTATATGTATAAAACACAGTTTGTGTGTGTGTGTGTGTGTGTGTGTTTGTGTGTGTGTGTGTGTGTAATGTTACCGATAGACTCCTAAACGGAGAGGCTCACGTGCTTCATATTTGGCCATGGCCATTGAACCTGGGAAGAACATGGCCGACCTAAAAAAAATTATTTCATAATATTTCTTTACCATATTTTTACCTCAGCGCATTTCAGCGAGGAATATAATACACGGCATCTGAGCTGGTCGCAGAGCAGCGCGCTGATTCCTCCCCCCCCCCCTCTTCTCTCCTCCCCCCCCCCCTCTTCTCCCCTCCCCCCCCTCTTCTCCCCTCCCCCCCATCTCCTCCCCTCCCCCCCGTTCCCCTCCCCTCCCCTTCCCCCTTCCCCCCCTCCCCCGCCCGGCAATGCCGGGTACTTCTGCTAGTGTATTATAAAAGTTGAAGTTTGTGTCGCACCGCTTTTGGTGCTGCTTTTACTTTTCTAGCCTGGGTATCAATCCTGACCTCGCTGTAAACTGTCATCCCGGTGTTTTACATACTATGGGTGATGCATCAACAGGTGTGCCATCTCTCCGATGGACATTAAACACATCCCATCACCGACATTAGTTGGTGGATGTCAAATATCGCACAGTGTCCTTCGCGAAGAGTAGACGAGTTATTGCCGGCACTCTGACCAAATTACAAATTCCTGCCATAACTTTAGTCAAAAGTCAAGCCTGACCATCCGGTTCGTGAAAGACTTGAGCCAAACTCCTGCTCACTTTCAATCATGTAACTGACTCTTCAATCATGTAATGATGAGGAAGTGAGCAAGACGAGGGCTTTCGCTGTACGTACTGTTAAAAAAATAAGGGGGAAGCTCGGCCCCTCAACGGACCCCAGGCTCCGGGGGCAGCAACCCCCCATGATCACCCCCCTTTTATCGGCCCTGAGGATACCATAGGATGCACCTACATCTTAGGAACATCTATATTTTACCATAACTGTATATGTTGAACAATGGGTGTAACACAGTTAAAAAGGTCACATTGCAGCTCTTTCAGCAATTCCTTGTCCAACTTTTACTATTTTGACTCTAATCCCTTCCATTTTTGATGGACACCTAAACTAGGACAAATACGTTCCCGCAATAGCTACTCGTTCCCTCAAAGTGAGAATGTGGTAAGTGATTCTGACTAATACTTTCTCCCATATTCCCCTATGTTTGCAGCAATCCACATAGCGGGACGCTAGGTGTGATGTGCTTTAATTTCCACAACAACGACTTGTCATGTGTTGTCTGGACGACTCTCTTTCGCCTCAGTAAATGCCATTCTCCTTTGCGATATGGCATTCTAAAATGAGGGACAATCTGGGTGAGTTTCATTGACTGCTCGTCGCCTCTGAATCATAAATCAGTCACCAAGGCACGTCATTTTCACATCTTGAAATATATATTTTTTAGAATGTATTCTGGCAGAAGCTCGATAATAATCATTTGGTATCGTCGTTGAAAAATACCCTTTATCTGCAATGGCGATGTGAACGATTCGCCTCCGAAGTGAAATGTGAGCAGACTTAACATCCTCTTTTGGGTCAAACATGTCATGCAAATACCCCAGCTACTAACGTTGAACAAAATCAATATCAAAGCTCACATTAAACTGGTTGTAGTTGTCAATTTCCAGATTCCTAACCAAAGGCACCACCGAACGAATGCTGACCAGGATCCTCAGTTCCGAAGTTCAATATCTCTAAATAATCTTCATCTGGACGCATTGAGATCACTTGGTGGTGGAAGTGTCAGACTTAAGCCTTGCTTGTTGGTCAGCTATACTAGTTAGCCCGCCCCCTGTTTTGCAATCACGTCAGTGTGTGTGTGTGTGTGTGTGTGTGTGTGTGTATGTGTGTATGTGTGTATGTGTATGTGTATGTGTGTGTATGTGTGTGTCTGTCTTTACCTTTTAAGCTGTTGTCATCAAAGTTTCACCACAGCTTTATCTATCTATAATTCCAGTAATCTCTGTGTGTGTCTGTGTGTGTGTGTGTGTGTGTGTGTGTGTGTGTGTTTGTCTGTGACCGCTGTTTCTCGACAACCACGGGTCCGATATACTTGAAACTTGCCAGGTATATTGCTGGGGACCTGAGGATGTGCCTTTTCAAGGTTTCATATTAATCGGAGAAGTAGTTACCGAGCTATGGCGATTTAGCCGTTCGCCGTTCGCTTTGGCTTTGCGAATGGACCAAACCATTCATGTAAATAGAGGGGGGGGGGGTTCTGTGGTCGTTCGCTTTGGCTTTGCGAATGGACCAAACCATTTTATGTAAATAGAGGGGGGGGTTCTGTGGTCGTTACTGCCACGCGGTTTGGAATGTTTTTCCGAACGGGCACCCACATACGGGCACGTCCTAGTCTATCTATAATTCCAGTAATCTCTGTGTGAATGTCTGTGTGTCTGTGTGTTTGTCTGTGACCGCTGTTTCTCGACAACTACCGGTCCGATATACTTGAAACTTGCCAGGTATATTGCTGGGGACCCGAGGATGTGCCTTTTCAAGGTTTGAAATTAATCGGAGAAGTAGTTACCGAGCTATGGCGATTTAGCCGTTCGCCGTTCGCTTTGGCTTTGCGAATGGACCAAACCATTTCATGTAAATAGAGGGGGGGGGGTTCTGTGGTCGTTGCGAATGGACCAAACCATTTCATGTAAATAGAGGGGGGGGGGGGTTCTGTGGTCGTTACTGCCACGTGGTTTCAAAGTTTTTTTTTGTTGTTGTTGTTTGCACGCACGCTTTTTTGCACGCACGTACGGGCACCCACGTACGGGCACGTCCTAGTTATTATAATAGGGAGAAGGCAAATTCGGAGTATAATTTTTGTCATAATGTCATAATTTGTCACAATGTCACAAACAATTTTGTCAAAAGGTCAAAAGCTTTGAGGTCATAATTTTTTATAATTCTTTATAAATATAAGAATTTTATAATTATAATTTGATTTTATTAATTAATTCTAATTATAATTAATTAATTAATTAATTAATTAATCTATATACAGTATATATAAAAGTAAGTTTTTGTTTGTTTGTTTGTCTGCACGCGCTAATTTCCTGAACTACCTACAAGCCCTACCAATATCTCCATATGGCCCTCTATCTCCAATGAATCTACGTATCTATATAATTCCAATCTATACCCATCTACCCCCTCTACTGCCACAACCTTTCCGAGTGGACGATACCATGCATTAACCACTCTACGACTGAAACACTCCTGCCTTAAAATTGTCCTAACTCCCAACTTTTTTTATGCTCAGGCTATGGTTGCTGGTCATAACATTGTCCATTCTGCTGATAAACTCCCCTGTACCTATGTTGTCCACACCCTTCATTATTTTAAACATCTCAATTAAATCCCCTCACCAACACCTATTGTCGAATGTATAAAGTCCTGACTTGCTCAACCACTCATCATAGCTTAGTCTAGCTGGTACTGGAATCAATGCAGAAGATATACACTGTTCCCTCTCTCTGGCAGCTTATGCCCTTCCTCAAATATGGTGACCAAAACTGAACACAATATTCTACCTTTCAGTTTTGAACATGGATAATATCAAATCTGACACTAACTGCTCAATTTTAGTGCTTTCTTCCTTTGTGTTTATAGTGAAACAAATTTGACGTGATGTTACATATACGTGGAGGTTGAAAGAGGTGACAGTAAGGGAGGCATTAAAAGAGAGGCTGAGTAGGGTCAAGGATGATGTGGTTGAGCTTGAAAGTGGTTGGATGTCAATGAAAGCTAGTCTGTTGGGAGCCGTTGGTGAGGTATGTGGATAAACAAAAGGACCACCTAGGCACTCGGAAACATGGTGGTGGGATGATGAAGTTGGAAAGAGGATTGACGAGAAGAGGAAGAAGTTCAAGGAGTGGCAGAAGGCGAAGGGTACGGGAGCAGAAACAGCAGAGCATGAAAGTTATAAGGCAGCCAGGAAGGCTGCAAAGAAAGAGGTAGCAAAGGCGCAGGAGGCATGTAGGAAAATGTTCGGAGAACGCTTGGATTCGGAAGAGGGTCAGAAAGCAGTATTCAGGATTGCAAAGCAGATAGCGAAAGAGAGGTGTGATGTGATGGGGGTGAGTTGCTTGAAGGATGAAGTGGGACAAATCGTTGTCGACCCAGATGGAATTAAAGGAAGATGGAAAAGATATATGGAAATGCTGTTGAATACAGAGAATGAATGGGATGGCAACATAGAGAGTAACCCAGTTTTAGAACCGGCAGAGAAGATAACTGAGAAGGAATTTGAGGAAGCGATAAAAGCAATGAAGGGTAGAAAAGCGGGAGGGCCGACGGGAGTTGTGGGAGATATGTTGAAGGCAGCAGGAAGTTGGGGTGTGAAGAGAATGACAGAGATCTGTAATCTGGTGGTGAAAGAAGGCTGCATTCCAGTGGATTGGGAACTGAGTACCCTCGTCCCTCTATACAAGGGGAAAGGTGACCCTCTGGAGTGTGGCTCGTACCGAGCGATAAAGTTATTGGAGCATGGAATGAAGGTATTGGAAAGGGTGTTGGAGAGGAGGATAAGGAAGAAAATGAAGATCGACGAAATGCAGTTTGGATTCATGCCAGGAAGAGGAACAACAGACGCGCTTTTCATTGTGAGGCAGTTGCAGGAGAAGTACATGGAGAAGAGGAAGAAGTTGTTTCTTGGGTTTGTTGATCTGGAGAAAGCATTCGATCGGGTTCCACGCAAAGTATTGACATGGGCATTGAGGAAGTTAGGAGTGGAGGAATGGTTGATCAGAGTAGTGATGGCAATGTACAAAAGAGCGCGCACAGCTGTAAGGACGAAGGACGGGAACAGTGGTGAGTTTGAGGTGAAGGTGGGAGTGCATCAGGGGTCGGTACTAAGTCCACTACTATTTGTAGCTGTGATGGAGGTGCTGGCTCAGAACGTAAAGGAGGGTTTACCGTGGGAGTTGTTGTATGCAGATGATCTGGTGTTGATTGCGGAAATTATGGATGGACTGAAGGAAAAGATGAACACGTGGAAGGAATGTATGGAGACAAAAGGTCTGAAGGTGAATATCAGAAAGACGAAGGTGATGGCAAGTGGTAAAGCATGTGGTGAGGTGGAAAGAACTGGAAAGTGGCCCTGTGCTGTGTGTAGGAAGGGTGTCGGAGTGAACTCCATTCAGTGTACAATGTGCGCTGAGTGGGTTCATCAGAAATGTAGTGGTCTGAGAAGGTCATTAACCAGTGTGGCAGCTACATTCAAATGTAAGGTGTGCACAGAGGGAGCTGCAGATGGAGGAAATGTTGAGTTGGATCTTGGAGACGGCGTGAAGCTGGAAGGTGTGAAAACATTTTGCTACCTCGGAGACATGCTGAATGGAGAAGGTGGATCAGACTCGGCAACGGTTGCTCGAGTGAGATGTGCATGGAAGAAGTTTCGGGAATTGAGTGGCATGCTGATGATGAGGGGTGTGTCGTTGAAGCTGAAGGGAAAGGTGTATGCTGCATGTGTGAGAAGTGTTATGATTTATGGGAGCGAGACATGGGTAATGAACGTAGCGCAGCAACGAAGGTTGGAAAAGGTGGAAATGCAAATGGTTCGACGGATGTGCGGAGTATCGTTGAGAGAGAGGAAGACAAATGATGAATTGCGAAAGATGATGGGAATAGAGCCTGTGATTGATGCTGTGAAGAGGAACAGGTTGAGATGGTTTGGTCATGTGTTGAGGAAGGATGAAAGTGACTGGTTGAGGAGAGTGATGGAAATGAATGTAGAAGGAAGTAGAAGACGGGGAAGACCGTGAAAGACTTGGCTAAAGATGGTGGAAGAAGAAATGCGGGCAAGGGGGTTAACAAGGAGAGATGCAGAAAATAGGGCAAAATGGAGAAGATTGTCATGGGGACCGCAAGGCTAACCCCCGCTCTAGCAGGGAAAATGGCCTTTTAAAATGCATGTTGTTGTGTTGTTGTTACATATACGTTCTGGCCAATCATGCAGCAGACATGAGTGCCTCTGCAGAAATTGCTGGGAAATAAAGATATATATATATATCCTGTTTGATTGTATGTTTGTACATACAGTATAAAACAATGCTGAGTGAATGCTCTGACTTATGTCGGAATGTTCCGACTAATAAAACAATGCTCCGACTGGCACGATGAGGAAGAAGAAACCCCATGTGTCATAAGTAGGAAATTAGTTTAGACCGGATGTCGTGTAAGCATCTATAAGCGTCCCCAGGAGATGGGTGGGGTTATGTTAATTAGTTAGGGATTATGGGTAATGAATCCCCTGTATGTAATTGCCTCTGCTATTTCCCCTCTGTTCTTTATGACAATGCAGCACACACACAAAGCCAGGGAATAGCGCATTAAAAGATACGAAATAAAAGCAACCGGAACAAGGCATTAAATTACCGCTGGCACTGCCAGCCACCACATCACCACATCAAGCAGGCAGGGCCGTAAGGCCACGCCCCAAAGGGCAGTGATTGGTTAGGATTGTCGAGCAATGAAGAGAGGGACTTGCTGGTTGAAGCAGGCATGGGCGGCGTCAGATGACGTCAGAGCCTTGAGTACAAAGGAGTTGGAGGGCCGACATTTTCTCTCTCTGCTTCGGGATTTCATAAAGAACGGTGTCCCAGACATTTTCCCTCTCGTTTTTTGGATCTGGAGGTGAACGGTCCCCGATAAGCTCTCTTGCATTGGGACGAGCTCTTGCGGTGGGACAGTCTCAACGAACGGTTGAAGTTTATGAGCTCTTGGCTGTGGGGTTTGGTGGTGAATGGTCATGTTCCGACATCATCACCGTGATCGTAGGGAAGAGTGAACTGCAGACCAAGGCCTGCTGTTTCCCACACACGGACTGCGGACCGAGGCCTGCGTTTCCTGCAAGCGAACTGTGCACGGAGGCCTGTGCTGTTCCCGCCAAGGACGCGGGGGTTTTGAGGATTCCCGAGGGGGTTCAGGAGACGCTCAGAGCTAAATACCGAAAAACACACACACATTTATTTTCACCAGTTATTTGTGCCCTTTGTCTGTAAACGAGTCTGTATGGGGACGTCCCATTTAGGAATCTTAGCTTTGCCATGTGTTATTTTGTTACCGGAATTTCTTCATTAAAGCCGGTATTTTTGTACATTTGAATCCATGTTGGTTTGAGTTGATCTTCGCAGGAGCGAAGACGTCTGGTGGAAGCCGTCCAGGTAAGTTCGTCATTCTCCTTTCCCTCGCGTGTAAACAACACCGCTATATTTTTGACTGAACGCCTCTGAGTTAAAGCTCGATTGGTCATCCGTCACCCAGGGGTCTTAATCCCGGTGGTGAACACAACAGTATGTCTGTCTGCTCTATACCCATTGGTTGGACAGCTGGTCTGGCACCACCCACAATTGTAACCTGAAAAAAAAATCATATGCCCACCATTTTGGTAAGCCTCTTTGGAAGTGTCATATTCACAATTGCCATGCCCTCCATTTAAGTTTTTTGTTCAGTGTAAAACAACCAAAGTGACTGTCAAAAGGATCATCAAATATCTAAAGGTTGGAGCATGCATGCGTCATGGACCTTGTGAAGGTGACAGCGCCTATAGGCCTCAGGCCTCTTGTGTCACATGAAGCACTAGTACAATTGGAATTATCTGAGCTATATAACCACGATGTATTATATATGCACATAAGTAGT
>NC_136261.1:116844450-116846950 GCF_964187855.1 Myxine glutinosa | reverse complement strand
CATGCATTGTGGCCCCTTTGGGGGGCATGATGCATGCGTTTGAATGACCATGCGCTTCCCCCTCGGGGTTGAGGCGCATGTGTATTGTTATGGGGGACAGCCTTGTTGACGTTGTGCCTTGACCATGGGGTCAAGGTGCACGTCCAAGGCTGTTCAAATGTTTGACTTTTTACCTTTTTTCAGTGTAAAAAAGGCTGGCCTTTTTCGTGCGGGCCCTAAACGCCGAAGCATAAAACTGCATGCAAATCTGACCTGGCAGGAGTAATTCCCTGCCGGTGGATTAAGGGGTCTCACTCCTATTAAGAGGAGTGGTCCCCACCTGTATGACCATGCATTGTGGCCCTTTGGGGGGCATGATGCATGCGTTTGAATGACCATGCGCTTCCCCCTCGGGGTTGAGGCGCATGTGTATTGTTATGGGGACAGCCTTGTTGACGTTGTGCCTTGACCATGGGGTCAGGGTGCACGTCCAAGGCTGTTCAAATGTTTGACTTTTTACCTTTTTTCAGTGTAAAAAAGGCTGGCCTTTTTCGTGCGGGCCCTAAACGCCGAAGCATAAAACTGCATGCAAATCTGACCTGGCAGGAGTAATTCCCCTGCCGGTGGATTAAGGGGTCTCACTCCTATTAAGAGGAGTGGTCCCACCTGTATGACCATGCATTGTGGCCCTTTGGGGGGCATGATGCATGCGTTTGAATGACCATGCGCTTCCCCCTCGGGGTTGAGGCGCATGTGTATTGTTATGGGGACAGCCTTGTTGACGTTGTGCCTTGACCATGGGGTCAAGGTGCACGTCCAAGGCTGTTCCAAATGTTTGACTTTTTACCTTTTTTCAGTGTAAAAAAGGCTGGCCTTTTTCGTGGGGCCCCTAAACGCCGAAGCATAAAACTGCATGCAAATCTGACCTGGCAGGAGTAATTCCCTGCCGGTGGATTAAGGGGTCTCACTCCTATTAAGAGGAGTGGTCCCACCTGTATGACCATGCATTGTGGCCCTTTGGGGGCATGATGCATGCGTTTGAATGACCATGCGCTTCCCCCTCGGGGTTGAGGCGCATGTGTATTGTTATGGGGACAGCCTTGTTGACGTTGTGCCTTGACCATGGGGTCAAGGTGCACGTCCAAGGCTGTTCAAATGTTTGACTTTTTACCTTTTTTCAGTGTAAAAAAGGCTGGCCTTTTTTCGTGCGGGCCCTAAACGCCGAAGCATAAAACTGCATGCAAATCTGACCTGGCAGGAGTAATTCCCTGCCGGTGGATTAAGGGGTCTCACTCCTATTAAGAGGAGTGGTCCACCTGTATGACCATGCATTGTGGCCCTTTGGGGGGCATGATGCATGCGTTTGAATGACCATGCGCTTCCCCCTCGGGGTTGAGGCGCATGTGTATTGTTATGGGGACAGCCTTGTTGACGTTGTGCCTTGACCATGGGGTCAAGGTGCACGTCCAAGGCTGTTCAAATGTTTGACTTTTTACCTTTTTTCAGTGTAAAAAAGGCTGGCCTTTTTTCGTGCGGGCCCTAAACGCCGAAGCATAAAACTGCATGCAAATCTGACCTGGCAGGAGTAATTCCCTGCCGGTGGATTAAGGGGTCTCACTCCTATTAAGAGGAGTGGTCCCACCTGTATGACCATGCATTGTGGCCCTTTGGGGGGCATGATGCATGCGTTTGAATGACCATGCGCTTCCCCCTCGGGGTTGAGGCGCATGTGTATTGTTATGGGGACAGCCTTGTTGACGTTGTGCCTTGACCATGGGGTCAAGGTGCACGTCCAAGGCTGTTCAAATGTTTGACTTTTTACCTTTTTTCAGTGTAAAAAAGGCTGGCCTTTTTCGTGCGGGCCCTAAACGCCGAAGCATAAAACTGCATGCAAATCTGACCTGGCAGGAGTAATTCCCTGCCGGTGGATTAAGGGGTCTCACTCCTATTAAGAGGAGTGGTCCCACCTGTATGACCATGCATTGTGGCCCTTTGGGGGGCATGATGCATGCGTTTGAATGACCATGCGCTTCCCCCTCGGGGTTGAGGCGCATGTGTATTGTTATGGGGACAGCCTTGTTGACGTTGTGCCTTGACCATGGGGTCAAGGTGCACGTCCAAGGCTGTTCAAATGTTTGACTTTTTACCTTTTTTCAGTGTAAAAAAGGCTGGCCTTTTTCGTGCGGGCCCTAAACGCCGAAGCATAAAACTGCATGCAAATCTGACCTGGCAGGAGTAATTCCCTGCCGGTGGATTAAGGGGTCTCACTCCTATTAAGAGGAGTGGTCCCACCTGTATGACCATGCATTGTGGCCCTTTGGGGGGCATGATGCATGCGTTTGAATGACCATGCGCTTCCCCCTCGGGGTTGAGGCGCATGTGTATTGTTATGGGGACAGCCTTGTTGACGTTGTGCCTTGACCATGGGGTCAAGGTGCACGTCCAAGGCTGTTCAAATGTTTGACTTTTTACCTTTTTTCAGTGTAAAAAAGGCTGGCCTTTTTCGTGCGGGCCCTAAACG
>NC_136261.1:116805530-116840530 GCF_964187855.1 Myxine glutinosa | reverse complement strand
ACAATCAAGCCTGCATGCAAATCGGACCTGGCAGGAGTAATGCCCTGCCGGTGGATTAAGGGGTCTCACTCCTATTAAGAGGAGTGGTCCCAATTGTATGACCATGCATTGTGGCCCTTCGGGGGGCATGATGCATGCGTTTGAATGACCATGCGCTTCCCCCTCGGGGTTGAGGCGCATGTGTATTGTTATGGGGACAGCCTTGTTGACGATGTGCCTTGACCATGGGGTCAAGGTGCACGTCCAAGGCTGTTCAAATGTTTGACTTTTTACCTTTTTTCTTGTAAAAAAAGGCAGGCCCTGTCCGGAGCCCTAAAACGGAGTCATAAAACTGCATGCAAATCGGACCTGGCAGGAGTAATGCCCTGCCGGTGGATTAAGGGGTCTCACTCCTATTAAGAGGAGTGGTCCCACCTGTATGACCATGCATTGTGGCCCTTCGGGGGCATGATGCATGCGTTTGAATGACCATGTGCTTCCCCCTCGGGGTTGAGGCGCATGTGTATTGTTATGGGGACAGCCTTGTTGACGTTGTGCCTTGACCATGGGGTCAAGGTGCACGTCCGAGGCTGTTCAAATGTTTGGACTTTTTACCTTTTTTCATTGTAAAAAAGGCAGGCCTTCAGGCGGGCCCTAAACGTCATAAAACTGCATGCAAATCGGACCTGGCAGGAGTAATGCCCTGCCGGTGGATTAAGGGGTCTCACTCCTATTAAGAGGAGTGGTCCCAACTGTATGACCATGCATTGTGGCCCTTTGGGGGGCATGATGCATGCGTTTGAATGACCATGCGCTTCCCCCTCGGGGTTGAGGCGCATGTGTATTGTTATGGGGACAGCCTTGTTGACGTTGTGCCTTGACCATGGGGTCAAGGTGCACGTCCGAGGCTGTTCAAATGTTTGGCTTTTTACCTTTTTTCATCGTAAAAAAGGCAGGCCTTCCGTGTGGGCCCTAAACATGCGCAAGTACTGCATGGAAATCGGACCTGGCAGGAGTAATTCCCTGCCAGTGGATTAAGGGGTCTCACTCCTATTAAGAGGAGTGGTCCCACCAGTATGACCATGCATTGTGGCCCTCTGGGGGCATGATGCATGCGTTTTGAATGACCATGCGTTTCCCCCTCGGGGTTGAGGCGCATGTGTATTGTAATGGGGACAGCCTTGTTGACGATGTGCCTTGACCATGGGGTCAAGGTGCACGTCCAAGGCTGTTCAAATGTTTGAATTTTTACCTTTTTTCTTGTAAAAAAGGCAGGCCTTCCGTGTGGGCCCTAAACATGCGCAAGTACTGCATGGAAATCGGACCTGGCAGGAGTAATTCCCTGCCAGTGGATTAAGGGGTCTCACTCCTATTAAGAGGAGTGGTCCCACCAGTATGACCATGCATTGTGGCCCTCTGGGGGCATGATGCATGCGTTTTGAATGACCATGCGTTTCCCCCTCGGGGTTGAGGCGCATGTGTATTGTAATGGGGACAGCCTTGTTGACGATGTGCCTTGACCATGGGGTCAAGGTGCACGTCCAAGGCTGTTCAAATGTTTGAATTTTTACCTTTTTTCTTGTAAAAAAGGCAGGCCTTCCGTGTGGGCCCTAAACATGCGCAAGTACTGCATGGAAATCGGACCTGGCAGGAGTAATTCCCTGCCAGTGGATTAAGGGGTCTCACTCCTATTAAGAGGAGTGGTCCCACCTGTATGACCATGCATTGTGGCCCTTCGGGGGCATGATGCATGCGTTTGAATGACCATGTGCTTCCCCCTCGGGGTTGAGGCGCATGTGTATTGTTTTGGGGACAGCCTTGTTGACGATGTGCCTTGACCATGGGGTCAAGGTGCACGTCCAAGGCTGTTCAAATGTTTGAGTTTTTACCTTTTTTCACTGCAAAAAAGGCAGGCCTTCTGTGCGGGCCCTAAATGCACAATCAAGCCTGCATGCAAATCGGACCTGGCAGGAGTAATGCCCTGCCGGTGGATTAAGGGGTCTCACTCCTATTAAGAGGAGTGGTCCCAATTGTATGACCATGCATTGTGGCCCTTCGGGGGGCATGATGCATGCGTTTGAATGACCATGCGCTTCCCCCTCGGGGTTGAGGCGCATGTGTATTGTTATGGGGACAGCCTTGTTGACGATGTGCCTTGACCATGGGGTCAAGGTGCACGTCCAAGGCTGTTCAAATGTTTGACTTTTTACCTTTTTTCTTGTAAAAAAGGCAGGCCCTGTCCGGAGCCCTAAAACGGAGTCATAAAACTGCATGCAAATCGGACCTGGCAGGAGTAATGCCCTGCTGGTGGATTAAGGGGTCTCACTCCTATTAAGAGGAGTGGTCCCACCTGTATGACCATGCATTGTGGCCCTTCGGGGGCATGATGCATGCGTTTGAATGACCATGTGCTTCCCCCTCGGGGTTGAGGCGCATGTGTATTGTTATGGGGACAGCCTTGTTGACGTTGTGCCTTGACCATGGGGTCAAGGTGCACGTCCGAGGCTGTTCAAATGTTTGGACTTTTTACCTTTTTTCATTGTAAACAAGGCAGGCCTTCAGGCGGGCCCTAAACGTCATAAAACTGCATGCAAATCGGACCTGGCAGGAGTAATGCCCTGCCGGTGGATTAAGGGGTCTCACTCCTATTAAGAGGAGTGGTCCCAACTGTATGACCATGCATTGTGGCCCTTTGGGGGGCATGATGCATGCGTTTGAATGACCATGCGCTTCCCCCTCGGGGTTGAGGCGCATGTGTATTGTTATGGGGACAGCCTTGTTGACGTTGTGCCTTGACCATGGGGTCAAGGTGCACGTCCAAGGCTGTTCAAATGTTTGACTTTTTACCTTTTTTCTTGTAAAAAAGGCAGGCCCTGTCCGGGGCCCTAAAACGGAGTCATAAAACTGCATGGAAATCGGACCTGGCAGGAGTAATTCCCTGCCAGTGGATTAGGGGTCTCACTCCTATTAAGAGGAGTGGTCCCACCGGTATGACCATGCATTGTGGCCCTCCGGGGGCATGATGCATGTGTTTTGAATGACCATGCGCTTCCCCCTCGGGGTTGAGGCGCATGTGTATTGTTTTGGGGACAGCCTTGTTAACGATGTGCCTTGACCATGGGGTCAAGGTGCACGTCCAAGGCTGTTCAAATGTTTGAGTTTTTACCTTTTTTCACTGCAAAAAAGGCAGGCCTTCGCGCGGGCCCTAAATGTGCACAAGTACTGCATGGAAATCTGACCTGGCAGGAGTAATTCCCTGCCAGTGGATTAAGGGGTCTCACTCCTATTAAGAGGAGTGGTCCCACCTGTATGACCATGCATTGTGGCCCTTCGGGGGCATGATGCATGCGTTTGAATGACCAGGTGCTTCCCCCTCGGGGTTGAGGCGCATGTGTATTGTTTTGGGGACAGCCTTGTTGACGATGTGCCTTGACCATGGGGTCAAGGTGCACGTCCAAGGCTGTTCAAATGTTTGAGTTTTTACCTTTTTTCACTGCAAAAAAGGCAGGCCTTCGCGCGGGCCCTAAATGTGCACAAGTACTGCATGGAAATCGGACCTGGCAGGAGTAATTCCCTGCCAGTGGATTAAGGGGTCTCACTCCTATTAAGAGGAGTGGTCCCACCAGTATGACCATGCATTGTGGCCCTCTGGGGGCATGATGCATGCGTTTTGAATGACCATGCGTTTCCCCCTCGGGGTTGAGGCGCATGTGTATTGTAATGGGGACAGCCTTGTTGACGATGTGCCTTGACCATGGGGTCAAGGTGCACGTCCAAGGCTGTTCAAATGTTTGAATTTTTACCTTTTTTCTTGTAAAAAAGGCAGGCCTTCCGTGTGGGCCCTAAACATGCGCAAGTACTGCATGGAAATCGGACCTGGCAGGAGTAATTCCCTGCCAGTGGATTAAGGGGTCTCACTCCTATTAAGAGGAGTGGTCCCACCAGTATGACCATGCATTGTGGCCCTCTGGGGGCATGATGCATGCGTTTTGAATGACCATGCGTTTCCCCCATCGGGGTTGAGGCGCATGTGTATTGTAATGGGGACAGCCTTGTTGACGATGTGCCTTGACCATGGGGTCAAGGTGCACGTCCAAGGCTGTTCAAATGTTTGAATTTTTACCTTTTTTCTTGTAAAAAAGGCAGGCCTTCCGTGTGGGCCCTAAACATGCGCAAGTACTGCATGGAAATCGGACCTGGCAGGAGTAATTCCCTGCCAGTGGATTAAGGGGTCTCACTCCTATTAAGAGGAGTGGTCCCACCTGTATGACCATGCATTGTGGCCCTTCGGGGGCATGATGCATGCGTTTGAATGACCATGTGCTTCCCCCTCGGGGTTGAGGCACATGTGTATTGTTTTGGGGACAGCCTTGTTGACGATGTGCCTTGACCATGGGGTCAAGGTGCACGTCCAAGGCTGTTCAAATGTTTGAGTTTTTACCTTTTTTCACTGCAAAAAAGGCAGGCCTTCTGTGCGGGCCCTAAATGCACAATCAAGCCTGCATGCAAATCGGACCTGGCAGGAGTAATGCCCTGCCGGTGGATTAAGGGGTCTCACTCCTATTAAGAGGAGTGGTCCCAATTGTATGACCATGCATTGTGGCCCTTCGGGGGGCATGATGCATGCGTTTGAATGACCATGCGCTTCCCCCTCGGGGTTGAGGCGCATGTGTATTGTTATGGGGACAGCCTTGTTGACGATGTGCCTTGACCATGGGGTCAAGGTGCACGTCCAAGGCTGTTCAAATGTTTGACTTTTTACCTTTTTTCTTGTAAAAAAGGCAGGCCCTGTCCGGAGCCCTAAAACGGAGTCATAAAACTGCATGCAAATCGGACCTGGCAGGAGTAATGCCCTGCCGGTGGATTAAGGGGTCTCACTCCTATTAAGAGGAGTGGTCCCACCTGTATGACCATGCATTGTGGCCCTTCGGGGGCATGATGCATGCGTTTGAATGACCATGTGCTTCCCCCTCGGGGTTGAGGCGCATGTGTATTGTTATGGGGACAGCCTTGTTGACGTTGTGCCTTGACCATGGGGTCAAGGTGCACGTCCGAGGCTGTTCAAATGTTTGGACTTTTTACCTTTTTTCATTGTAAAAAAGGCAGGCCTTCAGGCGGGCCCTAAACGTCATAAAACTGCATGCAAATCGGACCTGGCAGGAGTAATGCCCTGCCGGTGGATTAAGGGGTCTCACTCCTATTAAGAGGAGTGGTCCCAACTGTATGACCATGCATTGTGGCCCTTTGGGGGGCATGATGCATGCGTTTGAATGACCATGCGCTTCCCCCTCGGGGTTGAGGCGCATGTGTATTGTTATGGGGACAGCCTTGTTGACGTTGTGCCTTGACCATGGGGTCAAGGTGCACGTCCAAGGCTGTTCAAATGTTTGACTTTTTACCTTTTTTCTTGTAAAAAAGGCAGGCCCTGTCCGGGGCCCTAAAACGGAGTCATAAAACTGCATGGAAATCGGACCTGGCAGGAGTAATTCCCTGCCAGTGGATTAAGGGGTCTCACTCCTATTAAGAGGAGTGGTCCCACCGGTATGACCATGCATTGTGGCCCTCCGGGGGCATGATGCATGTGTTTTGAATGACCATGCGCTTCCCCCTCGGGGTTGAGGCGCATGTGTATTGTTTTGGGGACAGCCTTGTTAACGATGTGCCTTGACCATGGGGTCAAGGTGCACGTCCAAGGCTGTTCAAATGTTTGAGTTTTTACCTTTTTTCACTGCAAAAAAGGCAGGCCTTCGCGCGGGCCCTAAATGTGCACAAGTACTGCATGGAAATCTGACCTGGCAGGAGTAATTCCCTGCCAGTGGATTAAGGGGTCTCACTCCTATTAAGAGGAGTGGTCCCACCTGTATGACCATGCATTGTGGCCCTTCGGGGGCATGATGCATGCGTTTGAATGACCAGGTGCTTCCCCCTCGGGGTTGAGGCGCATGTGTATTGTTTTGGGGACAGCCTTGTTGACGATGTGCCTTGACCATGGGGTCAAGGTGCACGTCCAAGGCTGTTCAAATGTTTGAGTTTTTACCTTTTTTCACTGCAAAAAAGGCAGGCCTTCGCGCGGGCCCTAAATGTGCACAAGTACTGCATGGAAATCGGACCTGGCAGGAGTAATTCCCTGCCAGTGGATTAAGGGGTCTCACTCCTATTAAGAGGAGTGGTCCCACCGGTATGACCATGCATTGTGGCCCTCCGGGGGCATGATGCATGTGTTTTGAATGACCATGCGCTTCCCCCTCGGGGTTGAGGCGCATGTGTATTGTTTTGGGGACAGCCTTGTTGACGATGTGCCTTGACCATGGGGTCAAGGTGCACGTCCAAGGCTGTTCAAATGTTTGAGTTTTTACCTTTTTTCACTGCAAAAAAGGCAGGCCTTCTGTTCGGGCCCTAAACGAGCAAAAAAACTGCATGCAAATCGGACCTGGCAGGAGTAATGCCCTGCCGGTGGATTAAGGGGTCTCACTCCTATTAAGAGGAGTGGTCCCACCTGTATGACCATGCATTGTGGCCCTTCGGGGGCATGATGCATGCATTTGAATGACCATGCGCTTCCCCCTCGGGGTTGAGGCGCATGTGTATTGTTATGGGGACAGCCTTGTTGACGATGTGCCTTGACCATGGGGTCAAGGTGCACGTCCAAGGCTGTTCAAATGTTTGACTTTTTACCTTTTTTCACTGTAAAAAAGGCAGGCCTTCGCGGCGGGCCCAAAACGCTGCACAAGTACTGCATGCAAATCGGACCTGGCAGGAGTAATTCCCTGCCGGTGGATTAAGGGGTCTCACTCCTATTAAGAGGAGTGGTCCCACCTGTATGACCATGCATTGTGGCCCTTCGGGGGCATGATGCATGCGTTTGAATGACCATGCGCTTCCCCCTCGGGGTTGAGGCGCATGTGTATTGTTATGGGGACAGCCTTGTTGACGATGTGCCTTGACCATGGGGTCAAGGTGCACGTCCAAGGCTGTTCAAATGTTTGACTTTTTACCTTTTTTCACTGTAAAAAAGGCAGGCCTTCGCGGCGGGCCCAAAACGCTGCACAAGTACTGCATGCAAATCGGACCTGGCAGGAGTAATTCCCTGCCGGTGGATTAAGGGGTCTCCCTCCTATTAAGAGGAGTGGTCCCACCTGTATGACCATGCATTGTGGCCCTTCGGGGGCATGATGCATGCGTTTGAATGACCATGCGCTTCCCCCTCGGGGTTGAGGCGCATGTGTATTGTTATGGGGACAGCCTTGTTGACGATGTGCCTTGACCATGGGGTCAAGGTGCACGTCCAAGGCTGTTCAAATGTTTGACTTTTTACCTTTTTTCACTGTAAAAAAGGCAGGCCTTCGCGGCGGGCCCAAAACGCTGCACAAGTACTGCATGCAAATCGGACCTGGCAGGAGTAATTCCCTGCCGGTGGATTAAGGGGTCTCACTCCTATTAAGAGGAGTGGTCCCACCTGTATGACCATGCATTGTGGCCCTTCGGGGGCATGATGCATGCGTTTGAATGACCATGCGCTTCCCCCTCGGGGTTGAGGCGCATGTGTATTGTTATGGGGACAGCCTTGTTGACGATGTGCCTTGACCATGGGGTCAAGGTGCACGTCCAAGGCTGTTCAAATGTTTGACTTTTTACCTTTTTTCACTGTAAAAAAGGCAGGCCTTCGCGGCGGGCCCAAAACGCTGCACAAGTACTGCATGCAAATCGGACCTGGCAGGAGTAATTCCCTGCCGGTGGATTAAGGGGTCTCACTCCTATTAAGAGGAGTGGTCCCACCTGTATGACCATGCATTGTGGCCCTTCGGGGGCATGATGCATGCGTTTGAATGACCATGCGCTTCCCCCTCGGGGTTGAGGCGCATGTGTATTGTTATGGGGACAGCCTTGTTGACGTTGTGCCTTGACCATGGGGTCAAGGTGCACGTCCAAGGCTGTTCAAATGTTTGACTTTTTACCTTTTTTCACTGTAAAAAAGGCAGTCCTTCGCGGCGGGCCCAAAACGCTGCACAAGTACTGCATGGAAATCGGACCTGGCAGGAGTAATTCCCTGCCAGTGGATTAAGGGGTCTCACTCCTATTAAGAGGAGTGGTCCCACCTGTATGACCATGCATTGTGGCCCTTCGGGGGCATGATGCATGCGTTTGAATGACCATGCGCTTCCCCCTCGGGGTTGAGGCGCATGTGTATTGTTATGGGGACAGCCTTGTTGACGATGTGCCTTGACCATGGGGTCAAGGTGCACGTCCAAGGCTGTTCAAATGTTTGAATTTTTACCTTTTTTCTTTGTAAAAAAGGCAGGCCTTCGCGGCGGGCCCAAAACGTTGCACAAGAACTGCATGCAAATCGAACCTGGCAGGAGTAATGCCCTGCCGGTGGATTAAGGGGTCTCACTCCTATTAAGAGGAGTGGTCCCAACTGTATGACCATGCATTGTGGCCCTTCGGGGGGCATGATGCATGCGTTTGAATGACCATGCGCTTCCCCCTCGGGGTTGAGGCGCATGTGTATTGTTATGGGGACAGCCTTGTTGACGTTGTGCCTTGACCATGGGGTCAAGGTGCACGTCCAAGGCTGTTCAAATGTTTGACTTTTTACCTTTTTTCATAGTAAAAAAGGCAGGGCTTCCCTGTGGCCCCAAAACAAGGGAAAAAAACTGCATGCAAATCGGACCTGGCAGGAGTAATGCCCTGCCGGTGGATTAAGGGGTCTCACTCCTATTAAGAGGAGTGGTCCCAATTGTATGACCATGCATTGTGGCCCTTTGGGGGGCATGATGCATGCGTTTGAATGACCATGCGCTTCCCCCTCGGGGTTGAGGCGCATGTGTATTGTTATGGGGACAGCCTTGTTGACGATGTGCCTTGACCATGGGGTCAAGGTGCACGTCCAAGGCTGTTCAAATGTTTGACTTTTTACCTTTTTTCAGTGTAAAAAAGGCAGGCCTTTTGCTGTGGCCTAAAACAGTAAACAAGAACTGCATGCAAATCGGACCTGGCAGGAGTAATGCCCTGCCGGTGGATTAAGGGGTCTCACTCCTATTAAGAGGAGTGGTCCCAATTGTATGACCATGCATTGTGGCCCTTCGGGGGAAGGATGCATGCGTTTGAATGACCATGCGCTTCCCCCTCGGGGTTGAGGCGCATGTGTATTGTTATGGGGACAGCCTTGTTGACGATGTGCCTTGACCATGGGGTCAAGGTGCACGTCCAAGGCTGTTCAAATGTTTGACTTTTTACCTTTTTTCATTGCAAAAAAGGCAGGCCTTCTATGCGGGCCCTAAACGCGTAGAACTGCATGCAAATCGGACCTGGCAGGAGTAATGCCCTGCCGGTGGATTAAGGGGTCTCACTCCTATTAAGAGGAGTGGTCCCAATTGTATGACCATGCATTGTGGCCCTTCGGGGGGCATGATGCATGCGTTTGAATGACCATGCGCTTCCCCCTCGGGGTTGAGGCACATGTGTATTGTTATGGGGACAGCCTTGTTGATGATGTGCCTTGACCATGGGGTCGAGGTGCACGTCCAAGGCTGTTCAAATGTTTGAGTTTTTACCTTTTTTCACTGCAAAAAAGGCAGGCCTTCGCGCGGGCCCTAAATGTGCACAAGTACTGCATGGAAATCTGACCTGGCAGGAGTAATTCCCTGCCAGTGGATTAAGGGGTCTCGCTCCTATTAAGAGGAGTGGTCCCACCTGTATGACCATGCATTGTGGCCCTTCGGGGGCATGATGCATGCGTTTGAATGACCAGGTGCTTCCCCCTCGGGGTTGAGGCGCATGTGTATTGTTTTGGGGACAGCCTTGTTGACGATGTGCCTTGACCATGGGGTCAAGGTGCACGTCCAAGGCTGTTCAAATGTTTGACTTTTTACCTTTTTTCACTGTAAAAAAGGCAGGCCTTCGCGGCAGGCCCAAAACGCTGCACAAGTACTGCATGCAAATCGGACCTGGCAGGAGTAATTCCCTGCCGGTGGATTAAGGGGTCTCACTCCTATTAAGAGGAGTGGTCCCACCTGTATGACCATGCATTGTGGCCCTTCGGGGGCATGATGCATGCGTTTGAATGACCATGCGCTTCCCCCTCGGGGTTGAGGCGCATGTGTATTGTTATGGGGACAGCCTTGTTGACGATGTGCCTTGACCATGGGGTCAAGGTGCACGTCCAAGGCTGTTCAAATGTTTGACTTTTTACCTTTTTTCACTGTAAAAAAGGCAGGCCTTCGCGGCGGGCCCAAAACGCTGCACAAGTACTGCATGCAAATCGGACCTGGCAGGAGTAATTCCCTGCCGGTGGATTAAGGGGTCTCCCTCCTATTAAGAGGAGTGGTCCCACCTGTATGACCATGCATTGTGGCCCTTCGGGGGCATGATGCATGCGTTTGAATGACCATGCGCTTCCCCCTCGGGGTTGAGGCGCATGTGTATTGTTATGGGGACAGCCTTGTTGACGATGTGCCTTGACCATGGGGTCAAGGTGCACGTCCAAGGCTGTTCAAATGTTTGAATTTTTACCTTTTTTCTTTGTAAAAAAGGCAGGCCTTCGCGGCGGGCCCAAAACGTTGCACAAGAACTGCATGCAAATCGAACCTGGCAGGAGTAATGCCCTGCCGGTGGATTAAGGGGTCTCACTCCTATTAAGAGGAGTGGTCCCAACTGTATGACCATGCATTGTGGCCCTTCGGGGGGCATGATGCATGCGTTTGAATGACCATGCGCTTCCCCCTCGGGGTTGAGGCGCATGTGTATTGTTATGGGGACAGCCTTGTTGACGTTGTGCCTTGACCATGGGGTCAAGGTGCACGTCCAAGGCTGTTCAAATGTTTGACTTTTTACCTTTTTTCATAGTAAAAAAGGCAGGGCTTCCCTGTGGCCCCAAAACAAGGGAAAAAAACTGCATGCAAATCGGACCTGGCAGGAGTAATGCCCTGCCGGTGGATTAAGGGGTCTCACTCCTATTAAGAGGAGTGGTCCCAATTGTATGACCATGCATTGTGGCCCTTTGGGGGGCATGATGCATGCGTTTGAATGACCATGCGCTTCCCCCTCGGGGTTGAGGCGCATGTGTATTGTTATGGGGACAGCCTTGTTGACGATGTGCCTTGACCATGGGGTCAAGGTGCACGTCCAAGGCTGTTCAAATGTTTGACTTTTTACCTTTTTTCATTGCAAAAAAGGCAGGCCTTCTATGCGGGCCCTAAACGCGTAGAACTGCATGCAAATCGGACCTGGCAGGAGTAATGCCCTGCCGGTGGATTAAGGGGTCTCACTCCTATTAAGAGGAGTGGTCCCAATTGTATGACCATGCATTGTGGCCCTTCGGGGGGCATGATGCATGCGTTTGAATGACCATGCGCTTCCCCCTCGGGGCTGAGGCGCATGTGTATTGTTATGGGGACAGCCTTGTTGACGATGTGCCTTGACCATGGGGTCAAGGTGCACGTCCAAGGCTGTTCAAATGTTTGACTTTTTACATTTTTTCATTGTAAAAAAGGCGGCCTTCGAGCGGGCCTAAAACGTTCGTAGAACTGCATGCAAATCGGACCTGGCAGGAGTAATGCCCTGCCTGTGGATTAAGGGGTCTCACTCCTATTAAGAGGAGTGGTCCCAATTGTATGACCATGCATTGTGGCCCTTCGGGGGGCATGATGCATGCGTTTGAATGACCATGCGCTTCCCCCTCGGGGTTGAGGCACATGTGTATTGTTATGGGGACAGCCTTGTTGATGATGTGCCTTGACCATGGGGTCAAGGTGCACGTCCAAGGCTGTTCAAATGTTTGACTTTTTACCTTTTTTCGTGTAAAAAAGGCAGGCCCTGCCCGGGGCCCTAAAACGGGTTTAAAGACCTGCATGCAAATCGGACCTGGCAGGAGTAATGCCCTGCTGGTGGATTAAGGGGTCTCACTCCTATTAAGAGGAGTGGTCCCAATTGTATGACCATGCATTGTGGCCCCTCGGGGGCATGATGCATGCGTTTGAATGACCATGTGCTTCCCCTTTGGGGTTGAGGCACATGTGTATTGTTATTGGGACAGCCTTGTTGACATTGTGCCTTGACCATGGGGTCAAGGTGCATGTCCAAGGCTGTTCAAATGTTTGACTTTTTACCTTTTTTCATTGTAAAAAAGGCAGGCCTTCTGTGCAGGCCCTAAACGTGTAAACAAGAACTGCATGCAAATCGGACCTGGCAGGAGTAATGCCCTGCCGGTGGATTAAGGGGTCTCACTCCTATTAAGAGGAGTGGTCCCAATTGTATGACCATGCATTGTGGCCCTTCGGGGGCATGATGCATGCGTTTGAATGACCATGCGCTTCCCCCTCGGGGTTGAGGCGCATGTGTATTGTTATGGGGACAGCCTTGTTGACGATGTGCCTTGACCATGGGGTCAAGGTGCACGTCCAAGGCTGTTCAAATGTTTGACTTTTTACCTTTTTTCACTGTAAAAAAGGCAGGCCTTCGCGGCGGGCCCAAAACGCTGCACACGTACTGCATGCAAATCGGACCTGGCAGGAGTAATTCCCTGCCGGTGGATTAAGGGGTCTCACTCCTATTAAGAGGAGTGGTCCCACCTGTATGACCATGCATTGTGGCCCTTCGGGGGCATGATGCATGCGTTTGAATGACCATGCGCTTCCCCCTCGGGGTTGAGGCGCATGTGTATTGTTATGGGGACAGCCTTGTTGACGATGTGCCTTGACCATGGGGTCAAGGTGCACGTCCAAGGCTGTTCAAATGTTTGACTTTTTACCTTTTTTCACTGTAAAAAAGGCAGGCCTTCGCGGCGGGCGCAAAACGCTGCACAAGTACTGCATGCAAATCGGACCTGGCAGGAGTAATTCCCTGCCGGTGGATTAAGGGGTCTCCCTCCTATTAAGAGGAGTGGTCCCACCTGTATGACCATGCATTGTGGCCCTTCGGGGGCATGATGCATGCGTTTGAATGACCATGCGCTTCCCCCTCGGGGTTGAGGCGCATGTGTATTGTTATGGGGACAGCCTTGTTGACGATGTGCCTTGACCATGGGGTCAAGGTGCACGTCCAAGGCTGTTCAAATGTTTGACTTTTTACCTTTTTTCACTGTAAAAAAGGCAGGCCTTCGCGGCGGGCCCAAAACGCTGCACAAGTACTGCATGCAAATCGGACCTGGCAGGAGTAATTCCCTGCCGGTGGATTAAGGGGTCTCACTCCTATTAAGAGGAGTGGTCCCACCTGTATGACCATGCATTGTGGCCCTTCGGGGGCATGATGCATGCGTTTGAATGACCATGCGCTTCACCCTCGGGGTTGAGGCGCATGTGTATTGTTATGGGGACAGCCTTGTTGACGATGTGCCTTGACCATGGGGTCAAGGTGCACGTCCAAGGCTGTTCAAATGTTTGACTTTTTACCTTTTTTCACTGTAAAAAAGGCAGGCCTTCGCGGCGGGCCCAAAACGCTGCACAAGTACTGCATGCAAATCGGACCTGGCAGGAGTAATTCCCTGCCGGTGGATTAAGGGGTCTCACTCCTATTAAGAGGAGTGGTCCCACCTGTATGACCATGCATTGTGGCCCTTCGGGGGCATGATGCATGCGTTTGAATGACCATGCGCTTCCCCCTCGGGGTTGAGGCGCATGTGTATTGTTATGGGGACAGCCTTGTTGACGTTGTGCCTTGACCATGGGGTCAAGGTGCACGTCCAAGGCTGTTCAAATGTTTGACTTTTTACCTTTTTTCACTGTAAAAAAGGCAGGCCTTCGCGGCGGGCCCAAAACGCTGCACAAGTACTGCATGGAAATCGGACCTGGCAGGAGTAATTCCCTGCCAGTGGATTAAGGGGTCTCACTCCTATTAAGAGGAGTGGTCCCACCTGTATGACCATGCATTGTGGCCCTTCGGGGGCATGATGCATGCGTTTGAATGACCATGCGCTTCCCCCTCGGGGTTGAGGCGCATGTGTATTGTTATGGGGACAGCCTTGTTGACGATGTGCCTTGACCATGGGGTCAAGGTGCACGTCCAAGGCTGTTCAAATGTTTGAATTTTTACCTTTTTTCTTTGTAAAAAAGGCAGGCCTTCGCGGCAGGCCCAAAACGTTGCACAAGAACTGCATGCAAATCGGACCTGGCAGGAGTAATGCCCTGCCGGTGGATTAAGGGGTCTCACTCCTATTAAGAGGAGTGGTCCCAACTGTATGACCATGCATTGTGGCCCTTCGGGGGGCATGATGCATGCGTTTGAATGACCATGCGCTTCCCCCTCGGGGTTGAGGCGCATGTGTATTGTTATGGGGACAGCCTTGTTGACGTTGTGCCTTGACCATGGGGTCAAGGTGCACGTCCAAGGCTGTTCAAATGTTTGACTTTTTACCTTTTTTCATAGTAAAAAAGGCAGGGCTTCCCTGTGGCCCCAAAACAAGGGAAAAAAACTGCATGCAAATCGGACCTGGCAGGAGTAATGCCCTGCCGGTGGATTAAGGGGTCTCACTCCTATTAAGAGGAGTGGTCCCAATTGTATGACCATGCATTGTGGCCCTTTGGGGGGCATGATGCATGCGTTTGAATGACCATGCGCTTCCCCCTCGGGGTTGAGGCGCATGTGTATTGTTATGGGGACAGCCTTGTTGACGATGTGCCTTGACCATGGGGTCAAGGTGCACGTCCAAGGCTGTTCAAATGTTTGACTTTTTACCTTTTTTCAGTGTAAAAAAGGCAGGCCTTTTGCTGTGGCCTAAAACAGTAAACAAGAACTGCATGCAAATCGGACCTGGCAGGAGTAATGCCCTGCCGGTGGATTAAGGGGTCTCACTCCTATTAAGAGGAGTGGTCCCAATTGTATGACCATGCATTGTGGCCCTTCGGGGGAAGGATGCATGCGTTTGAATGACCATGCGCTTCCCCCTCGGGGTTGAGGCGCATGTGTATTGTTATGGGGACAGCCTTGTTGACGATGTGCCTTGACCATGGGGTCAAGGTGCACGTCCAAGGCTGTTCAAATGTTTGACTTTTTACCTTTTTTCATTGCAAAAAAGGCAGGCCTTCTATGCGGGCCCTAAACGCGTAGAACTGCATGCAAATCGGACCTGGCAGGAGTAATGCCCTGCCGGTGGATTAAGGGGTCTCACTCCTATTAAGAGGAGTGGTCCCAATTGTATGACCATGCATTGTGGCCCTTCGGGGGGCATGATGCATGCGTTTGAATGACCATGCGCTTCCCCCTCGGGGCTGAGGCGCATGTGTATTGTTATGGGGACAGCCTTGTTGACGATGTGCCTTGACCATGGGGTCAAGGTGCACGTCCAAGGCTGTTCAAATGTTTGACTTTTTACATTTTTTCATTGTAAAAAAGGCGGCCTTCGAGCGGGCCTAAAACGTTCGTAGAACTGCATGCAAATCGGACCTGGCAGGAGTAATGCCCTGCCGGTGGATTAAGGGGTCTCACTCCTATTAAGAGGAGTGGTCCCAATTGTATGACCATGCATTGTGGCCCTTCGGGGGGCATGATGCATGCGTTTGAATGACCATGCGCTTCCCCCTCGGGGTTGAGGCACATGTGTATTGTTATGGGGACAGCCTTGTTGATGATGTGCCTTGACCATGGGGTCGAGGTGCACGTCCAAGGCTGTTCAAATGTTTGACTTTTTACCTTTTTTCGTGTAAAAAAGGCAGGCCCTGCCCGGGGCCCTAAAACGGGTTTAAAGACCTGCATGCAAATCGGACCTGGCAGGAGTAATGCCCTGCTGGTGGATTAAGGGGTCTCACTCCTATTAAGAGGAGTGGTCCCAATTGTATGACCATGCATTGTGGCCCCTCGGGGGCATGATGCATGCGTTTGAATGACCATGTGCTTCCCCTTTGGGGTTGAGGCACATGTGTATTGTTATTGGGACAGCCTTGTTGACATTGTGCCTTGACCATGGGGTCAAGGTGCATGTCCAAGGCTGTTCAAATGTTTGACTTTTTATCTTTTTTCATTGTAAAAAAGGCAGGCCTTCTGTGCGGGCCCTAAACGTGTAAACAAGAACTGCATGCAAATCGGACCTGGCAGGAGTAATGCCCTGCCGGTGGATTAAGGGGTCTCACTCCTATTAAGAGGAGTGGTCCCAATTGTATGACCATGCATTGTGGCCCTTCGGGGGCATGATGCATGCGTTTGAATGACCATGCGCTTCCCCCTCGGGGTTGAGGCGCATGTGTATTGTTATGGGGACAGCCTTGTTGACGATGTGCCTTGACCATGGGGTCAAGGTGCACGTCCAAGGCTGTTCAAATGTTTGACTTTTTACCTTTTTTCATTGCAAAAAAGGCAGGCCTTCTGTGCGGGCCCTAAACGTATAAACAAGAACTGCATGCAAATCGGACCTGGCAGGAGTAATGCCCTGCCGGTGGATTAAGGGGTCTCACTCCTATTATGAGGAGTGGTCCCAATTGTATGACCATGCATTGTGGCCCTTCGGGGGCATGATGCATGCGTTTGAATGACCATGCGCTTCCCCCTCGGGGTTGAGGCGCATGTGTATTGTTATGGGGACAGCCTTGTTGACGATGTGCCTTGACCATGGTGTCAAGGTGCACGTCCAAGGCTGTTCAAATGTTTGACTTTTTACCTTTTTTCATAGTAAAAAAGGCAGGGCTTCCCTGTGGCCCCCAATACAGGTTTAAAGAACTGCATGCAAATCGGACCTGGCAGGAGTAATGCCCTGCCGGTGGATTAAGGGGTCTCACTCCTATTAAGAGGAGTGGTCCCAATTGTATGACCATGCATTGTGGCCCTTCGGGGGGCATGATGCATGCGTTTGAATGACCATGCGCTTCCCCCTCGGGGTTGAGGCGCATGTGTATTGATATGGGGACAGCCTTGTTGACGATGTGCTTTGACCATGGGGTCAAGGTGCACGTCCAAGGCTGTTCAAATGTTTGACTTTTTACCTTTTTTCGTGTAAAAAAGGCAGGCCCTTCCCGGGGCCCTAAAACGGGTTTAAAGAACTGCATGCAAATCGGACCTGGCAGGAGTAATGCCCTGCCGGTGGATTAAGGGGTCTCACTCCTATTAAGAGGAGTGGTCCCAATTGTATGACCATGCATTGTGGCCCTTTGGGGGGCATGATGCATGCGTTTGAATGACCATGCGCTTCCCCCTCGGGGTTGAGGCGCATGTGTATTGTTATGGGGACAGCCTTGTTGACGATGTGCCTTGACCATGGGGTCAAGGTGCACGTCCAAGGCTGTTCAAATGTTTGACTTTTTACCTTTTTTCATTGTAAAAAAGGTGGCCTTCGAGCGGGCCTAAAACGTTCGTAGAACTGCATGCAAATCGGACCTGGCAGGAGTAATTCCCTGCCGGTGGATTAAGGGGTCTCACTCCTATTAAGAGGAGTGGTCCCACCTGTATGACCATGCATTGTGGCCTTTCGGGGGCATGATGCATGCGTTTGAATGACCATGCGCTTCCCCCTCGGGGTTGAGGCGCATGTGTATTGTTATGGGGACAGCCTTGTTGACGATGTGCCTTGACCATGGGGTCAAGGTGCACGTCCAAGGCTGTTCAAATGTTTGACTTTTTACCTTTTTTCATAGTAAAAAAGGCAGGGCTTCCCTGTGGCCCCAAAACAAGGGAAAAAAACTGCATGCAAATCGGACCTGGCAGGAGTAATGCCCTGCCGGTGGATTAAGGGGTCTCACTCCTATTAAGAGGAGTGGTCCCAATTGTATGACCATGCATTGTGGCCCTTTGGGGGGCATGATGCATGCGTTTGAATGACCATGCGCTTCCCCCTCGGGGTTGAGGCGCATGTGTATTGTTATGGGGACAGCCTTGTTGACGATGTGCCTTGACCATGGGGTCAAGGTGCACGTCCAAGGCTGTTCAAATGTTTGACTTTTTACCTTTTTTCAGTGTAAAAAAGGCAGGCCTTTTGCTGTGGCCTAAAACAGTAAACAAGAACTGCATGCAAATCGGACCTGGCAGGAGTAATGCCCTGCCGGTGGATTAAGGGGTCTCACTCCTATTAAGAGGAGTGGTCCCAATTGTATGACCATGCATTGTGGCCCTTCGGGGGAAGGATGCATGCGTTTGAATGACCATGCGCTTCCCCCTCGGGGTTGAGGCGCATGTGTATTGTTATGGGGACAGCCTTGTTGACGATGTGCCTTGACCATGGGGTCAAGGTGCACGTCCAAGGCTGTTCAAATGTTTGACTTTTTACCTTTTTTCATTGCAAAAAAGGCAGGCCTTCTATGCGGGCCCTAAACGCGTAGAACTGCATGCAAATCGGACCTGGCAGGAGTAATGCCCTGCCGGTGGATTAAGGGGTCTCACTCCTATTAAGAGGAGTGGTCCCAATTGTATGACCATGCATTGTGGCCCTTCGGGGGGCATGATGCATGCGTTTGAATGACCATGCGCTTCCCCCTCGGGGCTGAGGCGCATGTGTATTGTTATGGGGACAGCCTTGTTGACGATGTGCCTTGACCATGGGGTCAAGGTGCACGTCCAAGGCTGTTCAAATGTTTGACTTTTTACATTTTTTCATTGTAAAAAAGGCGGCCTTCGAGCGGGCCTAAAACGTTCGTAGAACTGCATGCAAATCGGACCTGGCAGGAGTAATGCCCTGCCGGTGGATTAAGGGGTCTCACTCCTATTAAGAGGAGTGGTCCCAATTGTATGACCATGCATTGTGGCCCTTCGGGGGGCATGATGCATGCGTTTGAATGACCATGCGCTTCCCCCTCGGGGTTGAGGCACATGTGTATTGTTATGGGGACAGCCTTGTTGATGATGTGCCTTGACCATGGGGTCGAGGTGCACGTCCAAGGCTGTTCAAATGTTTGACTTTTTACCTTTTTTCGTGTAAAAAAGGCAGGCCCTGCCCGGGGCCCTAAAACGGGTTTAAAGACCTGCATGCAAATCGGACCTGGCAGGAGTAATGCCCTGCTGGTGGATTAAGGGGTCTCACTCCTATTAAGAGGAGTGGTCCCAATTGTATGACCATGCATTGTGGCCCCTCGGGGGCATGATGCATGCGTTTGAATGACCATGTGCTTCCCCTTTGGGGTTGAGGCACATGTGTATTGTTATTGGGACAGCCTTGTTGACATTGTGCCTTGACCATGGGGTCAAGGTGCATGTCCAAGGCTGTTCAAATGTTTGACTTTTTATCTTTTTTCATTGTAAAAAAGGCAGGCCTTCTGTGCGGGCCCTAAACGTGTAAACAAGAACTGCATGCAAATCGGACCTGGCAGGAGTAATGCCCTGCCGGTGGATTAAGGGGTCTCACTCCTATTAAGAGGAGTGGTCCCAATTGTATGACCATGCATTGTGGCCCTTCGGGGGCATGATGCATGCGTTTGAATGACCATGCGCTTCCCCCTCGGGGTTGAGGCGCATGTGTATTGTTATGGGGACAGCCTTGTTGACGATGTGCCTTGACCATGGGGTCAAGGTGCACGTCCAAGGCTGTTCAAATGTTTGACTTTTTACCTTTTTTCATTGCAAAAAAGGCAGGCCTTCTGTGCGGGCCCTAAACGTATAAACAAGAACTGCATGCAAATCGGACCTGGCAGGAGTAATGCCCTGCCGGTGGATTAAGGGGTCTCACTCCTATTATGAGGAGTGGTCCCAATTGTATGACCATGCATTGTGGCCCTTCGGGGGCATGATGCATGCGTTTGAATGACCATGCGCTTCCCCCTCGGGGTTGAGGCGCATGTGTATTGTTATGGGGACAGCCTTGTTGACGATGTGCCTTGACCATGGTGTCAAGGTGCACGTCCAAGGCTGTTCAAATGTTTGACTTTTTACCTTTTTTCATAGTAAAAAAGGCAGGGCTTCCCTGTGGCCCCCAATACAGGTTTAAAGAACTGCATGCAAATCGGACCTGGCAGGAGTAATGCCCTGCCGGTGGATTAAGGGGTCTCACTCCTATTAAGAGGAGTGGTCCCAATTGTATGACCATGCATTGTGGCCCTTCGGGGGGCATGATGCATGCGTTTGAATGACCATGCGCTTCCCCCTCGGGGTTGAGGCGCATGTGTATTGATATGGGGACAGCCTTGTTGACGATGTGCTTTGACCATGGGGTCAAGGTGCACGTCCAAGGCTGTTCAAATGTTTGACTTTTTACCTTTTTTCGTGTAAAAAAGGCAGGCCCTTCCCGGGGCCCTAAAACGGGTTTAAAGAACTGCATGCAAATCGGACCTGGCAGGAGTAATGCCCTGCCGGTGGATTAAGGGGTCTCACTCCTATTAAGAGGAGTGGTCCCAATTGTATGACCATGCATTGTGGCCCTTTGGGGGGCATGATGCATGCGTTTGAATGACCATGCGCTTCCCCCTCGGGGTTGAGGCGCATGTGTATTGTTATGGGGACAGCCTTGTTGACGATGTGCCTTGACCATGGGGTCAAGGTGCACGTCCAAGGCTGTTCAAATGTTTGACTTTTTACCTTTTTTCATTGTAAAAAAGGTGGCCTTCGAGCGGGCCTAAAACGTTCGTAGAACTGCATGCAAATCGGACCTGGCAGGAGTAATTCCCTGCCGGTGGATTAAGGGGTCTCACTCCTATTAAGAGGAGTGGTCCCACCTGTATGACCATGCATTGTGGCCTTTCGGGGGCATGATGCATGCGTTTGAATGACCATGCGCTTCCCCCTCGGGGTTGAGGCGCATGTGTATTGTTATGGGGACAGCCTTGTTGACGATGTGCCTTGACCATGGGGTCAAGGTGCACGTCCAAGGCTGTTCAAATGTTTGACTTTTTACCTTTTTTCACTGTAAAAAAGGCAGGCCTTCGCGGCGGGCCCAAAACGCTGCACAAGTACTGCATGCAAATCGGACCTGGCAGGAGTAATTCCCTGCCGGTGGATTAAGGGGTCTCACTCCTATTAAGAGGAGTGGTCCCACCTGTATGACCATGCATTGTGGCCCTTCGGGGGCATGATGCATGCGTTTGAATGACCATGCGCTTCCCCCTCGGGGTTGAGGCGCATGTGTATTGTTATGGGGACAGCCTTGTTGACGTTGTGCCTTGACCATGGGGTCAAGGTGCACGTCCAAGGCTGTTCAAATGTTTGACTTTTTACCTTTTTTCACTGTAAAAAAGGCAGTCCTTCGCGGCGGGCCCAAAACGCTGCACAAGTACTGCATGGAAATCGGACCTGGCAGGAGTAATTCCCTGCCAGTGGATTAAGGGGTCTCACTCCTATTAAGAGGAGTGGTCCCACCTGTATGACCATGCATTGTGGCCCTTCGGGGGCATGATGCATGCGTTTGAATGACCATGCGCTTCCCCCTCGGGGTTGAGGCGCATGTGTATTGTTATGGGGACAGCCTTGTTGACGATGTGCCTTGACCATGGGGTCAAGGTGCACGTCCAAGGCTGTTCAAATGTTTGAATTTTTACCTTTTTTCTTTGTAAAAAAGGCAGGCCTTCGCGGCGGGCCCAAAACGTTGCACAAGAACTGCATGCAAATCGAACCTGGCAGGAGTAATGCCCTGCCGGTGGATTAAGGGGTCTCACTCCTATTAAGAGGAGTGGTCCCAACTGTATGACCATGCATTGTGGCCCTTCGGGGGGCATGATGCATGCGTTTGAATGACCATGCGCTTCCCCCTCGGGGTTGAGGCGCATGTGTATTGTTATGGGGACAGCCTTGTTGACGTTGTGCCTTGACCATGGGGTCAAGGTGCACGTCCAAGGCTGTTCAAATGTTTGACTTTTTACCTTTTTTCATAGTAAAAAAGGCAGGGCTTCCCTGTGGCCCCAAAACAAGGGAAAAAAACTGCATGCAAATCGGACCTGGCAGGAGTAATGCCCTGCCGGTGGATTAAGGGGTCTCACTCCTATTAAGAGGAGTGGTCCCAATTGTATGACCATGCATTGTGGCCCTTTGGGGGGCATGATGCATGCGTTTGAATGACCATGCGCTTCCCCCTCGGGGTTGAGGCGCATGTGTATTGTTATGGGGACAGCCTTGTTGACGATGTGCCTTGACCATGGGGTCAAGGTGCACGTCCAAGGCTGTTCAAATGTTTGACTTTTTACCTTTTTTCAGTGTAAAAAAGGCAGGCCTTTTGCTGTGGCCTAAAACAGTAAACAAGAACTGCATGCAAATCGGACCTGGCAGGAGTAATGCCCTGCCGGTGGATTAAGGGGTCTCACTCCTATTAAGAGGAGTGGTCCCAATTGTATGACCATGCATTGTGGCCCTTCGGGGGAAGGATGCATGCGTTTGAATGACCATGCGCTTCCCCCTCGGGGTTGAGGCGCATGTGTATTGTTATGGGGACAGCCTTGTTGACGATGTGCCTTGACCATGGGGTCAAGGTGCACGTCCAAGGCTGTTCAAATGTTTGACTTTTTACCTTTTTTCATTGCAAAAAAGGCAGGCCTTCTATGCGGGCCCTAAACGCGTAGAACTGCATGCAAATCGGACCTGGCAGGAGTAATGCCCTGCCGGTGGATTAAGGGGTCTCACTCCTATTAAGAGGAGTGGTCCCAATTGTATGACCATGCATTGTGGCCCTTCGGGGGGCATGATGCATGCGTTTGAATGACCATGCGCTTCCCCCTCGGGGCTGAGGCGCATGTGTATTGTTATGGGGACAGCCTTGTTGACGATGTGCCTTGACCATGGGGTCAAGGTGCACGTCCAAGGCTGTTTAAATGTTTGACTTTTTACATTTTTTCATTGTAAAAAAGGCGGCCTTCGAGCGGGCCTAAAACGTTCGTAGAACTGCATGCAAATCGGACCTGGCAGGAGTAATGCCCTGCCGGTGGATTAAGGGGTCTCACTCCTATTAAGAGGAGTGGTCCCAATTGTATGACCATGCATTGTGGCCCTTCGGGGGGCATGATGCATGCGTTTGAATGACCATGCGCTTCCCCCTCGGGGTTGAGGCACATGTGTATTGTTATGGGGACAGCCTTGTTGATGATGTGCCTTGACCATGGGGTCGAGGTGCACGTCCAAGGCTGTTCAAATGTTTGAGTTTTTACCTTTTTTCACTGCAAAAAAGGCAGGCCTTCGCGCGGGCCCTAAATGTGCACAAGTACTGCATGGAAATCTGACCTGGCAGGAGTAATTCCCTGCCAGTGGATTAAGGGGTCTCACTCCTATTAAGAGGAGTGGTCCCACCTGTATGACCATGCATTGTGGCCCTTCGGGGGCATGATGCATGCGTTTGAATGACCAGGTGCTTCCCCCTCGGGGTTGAGGCGCATGTGTATTGTTTTGGGGACAGCCTTGTTGACGATGTGCCTTGACCATGGGGTCAAGGTGCACGTCCAAGGCTGTTCAAATGTTTGACTTTTTACCTTTTTTCACTGTAAAAAAGGCAGGCCTTCGCGGCAGGCCCAAAACGCTGCACAAGTACTGCATGCAAATCGGACCTGGCAGGAGTAATTCCCTGCCGGTGGATTAAGGGGTCTCACTCCTATTAAGAGGAGTGGTCCCACCTGTATGACCATGCATTGTGGCCCTTCGGGGGCATGATGCATGCGTTTGAATGACCATGCGCTTCCCCCTCGGGGTTGAGGCGCATGTGTATTGTTATGGGGACAGCCTTGTTGACGATGTGCCTTGACCATGGGGTCAAGGTGCACGTCCAAGGCTGTTCAAATGTTTGACTTTTTACCTTTTTTCACTGTAAAAAAGGCAGGCCTTCGCGGCGGGCCCAAAACGCTGCACAAGTACTGCATGCAAATCGGACCTGGCAGGAGTAATTCCCTGCCGGTGGATTAAGGGGTCTCCCTCCTATTAAGAGGAGTGGTCCCACCTGTATGACCATGCATTGTGGCCCTTCGGGGGCATGATGCATGCGTTTGAATGACCATGCGCTTCCCCCTCGGGGTTGAGGCGCATGTGTATTGTTATGGGGACAGCCTTGTTGACGATGTGCCTTGACCATGGGGTCAAGGTGCACGTCCAAGGCTGTTCAAATGTTTGACTTTTTACCTTTTTTCACTGTAAAAAAGGCAGGCCTTCGCGGCGGGCCCAAAACGCTGCACAAGTACTGCATGCAAATCGGACCTGGCAGGAGTAATTCCCTGCCGGTGGATTAAGGGGTCTCACTCCTATTAAGAGGAGTGGTCCCACCTGTATGACCATGCATTGTGGCCCTTCGGGGGCATGATGCATGCGTTTGAATGACCATGCGCTTCCCCCTCGGGGTTGAGGCGCATGTGTATTGTTATGGGGACAGCCTTGTTGACGTTGTGCCTTGACCATGGGGTCAAGGTGCACGTCCAAGGCTGTTCAAATGTTTGACTTTTTACCTTTTTTCACTGTAAAAAAGGCAGGCCTTCGCGGCGGGCCCAAAACGCTGCACAAGTACTGCATGGAAATCGGACCTGGCAGGAGTAATTCCCTGCCAGTGGATTAAGGGGTCTCACTCCTATTAAGAGGAGTGGTCCCACCTGTATGACCATGCATTGTGGCCCTTCGGGGGCATGATGCATGCGTTTGAATGACCATGAGCTTCCCCCCCGGGGTTGAGGCGCATGTGTATTGTTATGGGGACAGCCTTGTTGACGATGTGCCTTGACCATGGGGTCAAGGTGCACGTCCAAGGCTGTTCAAATGTTTGAATTTTTACCTTTTTTCTTTGTAAAAAAGGCAGGCCTTCGCGGCGGGCCCAAAACGTTGCACAAGAACTGCATGCAAATCGAACCTGGCAGGAGTAATGCCCTGCCGGTGGATTAAGGGGTCTCACTCCTATTAAGAGGAGTGGTCCCAACTGTATGACCATGCATTGTGGCCCTTCGGGGGGCATGATGCATGCGTTTGAATGACCATGCGCTTCCCCCTCGGGGTTGAGGCGCATGTGTATTGTTATGGGGACAGCCTTGTTGACGTTGTGCCTTGACCATGGGGTCAAGGTGCACGTCCAAGGCTGTTCAAATGTTTGACTTTTTACCTTTTTTCATAGTAAAAAAGGCAGGGCTTCCCTGTGGCCCCAAAACAAGGGAAAAAAACTGCATGCAAATCGGACCTGGCAGGAGTAATGCCCTGCCGGTGGATTAAGGGGTCTCACTCCTATTAAGAGGAGTGGTCCCAATTGTATGACCATGCATTGTGGCCCTTTGGGGGGCATGATGCATGCGTTTGAATGACCATGCGCTTCCCCCTCGGGGTTGAGGCGCATGTGTATTGTTATGGGGACAGCCTTGTTGACGATGTGCCTTGACCATGGGGTCAAGGTGCACGTCCAAGGCTGTTCAAATGTTTGACTTTTTACCTTTTTTCAGTGTAAAAAAGGCAGGCCTTTTGCTGTGGCCTAAAACAGTAAACAAGAACTGCATGCAAATCGGACCTGGCAGGAGTAATGCCCTGCCGGTGGATTAAGGGGTCTCACTCCTATTAAGAGGAGTGGTCCCAATTGTATGACCATGCATTGTGGCTTTTCGGGGGAAGGATGCATGCGTTTGAATGACCATGCGCTTCCCCCTCGGGGTTGAGGCGCATGTGTATTGTTATGGGGACAGCCTTGTTGACGATGTGCCTTGACCATGGGGTCAAGGTGCACGTCCAAGGCTGTTCAAATGTTTGACTTTTTACCTTTTTTCATTGCAAAAAAGGCAGGCCTTCTATGCGGGCCCTAAACGCGTAGAACTGCATGCAAATCGGACCTGGCAGGAGTAATGCCCTGCCGGTGGATTAAGGGGTCTCACTCCTATTAAGAGGAGTGGTCCCAATTGTATGACCATGCATTGTGGCCCTTCGGGGGGCATGATGCATGCGTTTGAATGACCATGCGCTTCCCCCTCGGGGCTGAGGCGCATGTGTATTGTTATGGGGACAGCCTTGTTGACGATGTGCCTTGACCATGGGGTCAAGGTGCACGTCCAAGGCTGTTCAAATGTTTGACTTTTTACATTTTTTCATTGTAAAAAAGGCGGCCTTCGAGCGGGCCTAAAACGTTCGTAGAACTGCATGCAAATCGGACCTGGCAGGAGTAATGCCCTGCCTGTGGATTAAGGGGTCTCACTCCTATTAAGAGGAGTGGTCCCAATTGTATGACCATGCATTGTGGCCCTTCGGGGGGCATGATGCATGCGTTTGAATGACCATGCGCTTCCCCCTCGGGGTTGAGGCACATGTGTATTGTTATGGGGACAGCCTTGTTGATGATGTGCCTTGACCATGGGGTCAAGGTGCACGTCCAAGGCTGTTCAAATGTTTGACTTTTTACCTTTTTTCGTGTAAAAAAGGCAGGCCCTGCCCGGGGCCCTAAAACGGGTTTAAAGACCTGCATGCAAATCGGACCTGGCAGGAGTAATGCCCTGCTGGTGGATTAAGGGGTCTCACTCCTATTAAGAGGAGTGGTCCCAATTGTATGACCATGCATTGTGGCCCCTCGGGGGCATGATGCATGCGTTTGAATGACCATGTGCTTCCCCTTTGGGGTTGAGGCACATGTGTATTGTTATTGGGACAGCCTTGTTGACATTGTGCCTTGACCATGGGGTCAAGGTGCATGTCCAAGGCTGTTCAAATGTTTGACTTTTTACCTTTTTTCATTGTAAAAAAGGCAGGCCTTCTGTGCAGGCCCTAAACGTGTAAACAAGAACTGCATGCAAATCGGACCTGGCAGGAGTAATGCCCTGCCGGTGGATTAAGGGGTCTCACTCCTATTAAGAGGAGTGGTCCCAATTGTATGACCATGCATTGTGGCCCTTCGGGGGCATGATGCATGCGTTTGAATGACCATGCGCTTCCCCCTCGGGGTTGAGGCGCATGTGTATTGTTATGGGGACAGCCTTGTTGACGATGTGCCTTGACCATGGGGTCAAGGTGCACGTCCAAGGCTGTTCAAATGTTTGACTTTTTACCTTTTTTCACTGTAAAAAAGGCAGGCCTTCGCGGCGGGCGCAAAACGCTGCACAAGTACTGCATGCAAATCGGACCTGGCAGGAGTAATTCCCTGCCGGTGGATTAAGGGGTCTCCCTCCTATTAAGAGGAGTGGTCCCACCTGTATGACCATGCATTGTGGCCCTTCGGGGGCATGATGCATGCGTTTGAATGACCATGCGCTTCCCCCTCGGGGTTGAGGCGCATGTGTATTGTTATGGGGACAGCCTTGTTGACGATGTGCCTTGACCATGGGGTCAAGGTGCACGTCCAAGGCTGTTCAAATGTTTGACTTTTTACCTTTTTTCACTGTAAAAAAGGCAGGCCTTCGCGGCGGGCCCAAAACGCTGCACAAGTACTGCATGCAAATCGGACCTGGCAGGAGTAATTCCCTGCCGGTGGATTAAGGGGTCTCACTCCTATTAAGAGGAGTGGTCCCACCTGTATGACCATGCATTGTGGCCCTTCGGGGGCATGATGCATGCGTTTGAATGACCATGCGCTTCACCCTCGGGGTTGAGGCGCATGTGTATTGTTATGGGGACAGCCTTGTTGACGATGTGCCTTGACCATGGGGTCAAGGTGCACGTCCAAGGCTGTTCAAATGTTTGACTTTTTACCTTTTTTCACTGTAAAAAAGGCAGGCCTTCGCGGCGGGCCCAAAACGCTGCACAAGTACTGCATGCAAATCGGACCTGGCAGGAGTAATTCCCTGCCGGTGGATTAAGGGGTCTCACTCCTATTAAGAGGAGTGGTCCCACCTGTATGACCATGCATTGTGGCCCTTCGGGGGCATGATGCATGCGTTTGAATGACCATGCGCTTCCCCCTCGGGGTTGAGGCGCATGTGTATTGTTATGGGGACAGCCTTGTTGACGTTGTGCCTTGACCATGGGGTCAAGGTGCACGTCCAAGGCTGTTCAAATGTTTGACTTTTTACCTTTTTTCACTGTAAAAAAGGCAGGCCTTCGCGGCGGGCCCAAAACGCTGCACAAGTACTGCATGGAAATCGGACCTGGCAGGAGTAATTCCCTGCCAGTGGATTAAGGGGTCTCACTCCTATTAAGAGGAGTGGTCCCACCTGTATGACCATGCATTGTGGCCCTTCGGGGGCATGATGCATGCGTTTGAATGACCATGCGCTTCCCCCTCGGGGTTGAGGCGCATGTGTATTGTTATGGGGACAGCCTTGTTGACGATGTGCCTTGACCATGGGGTCAAGGTGCACGTCCAAGGCTGTTCAAATGTTTGAATTTTTACCTTTTTTCTTTGTAAAAAAGGCAGGCCTTCGCGGCAGGCCCAAAACGTTGCACAAGAACTGCATGCAAATCGGACCTGGCAGGAGTAATGCCCTGCCGGTGGATTAAGGGGTCTCACTCCTATTAAGAGGAGTGGTCCCAACTGTATGACCATGCATTGTGGCCCTTCGGGGGGCATGATGCATGCGTTTGAATGACCATGCGCTTCCCCCTCGGGGTTGAGGCGCATGTGTATTGTTATGGGGACAGCCTTGTTGACGTTGTGCCTTGACCATGGGGTCAAGGTGCACGTCCAAGGCTGTTCAAATGTTTGACTTTTTACCTTTTTTCATAGTAAAAAAGGCAGGGCTTCCCTGTGGCCCCAAAACAAGGGAAAAAAACTGCATGCAAATCGGACCTGGCAGGAGTAATGCCCTGCCGGTGGATTAAGGGGTCTCACTCCTATTAAGAGGAGTGGTCCCAATTGTATGACCATGCATTGTGGCCCTTTGGGGGGCATGATGCATGCGTTTGAATGACCATGCGCTTCCCCCTCGGGGTTGAGGCGCATGTGTATTGTTATGGGGACAGCCTTGTTGACGATGTGCCTTGACCATGGGGTCAAGGTGCACGTCCAAGGCTGTTCAAATGTTTGACTTTTTACCTTTTTTCAGTGTAAAAAAGGCAGGCCTTTTGCTGTGGCCTAAAACAGTAAACAAGAACTGCATGCAAATCGGACCTGGCAGGAGTAATGCCCTGCCGGTGGATTAAGGGGTCTCACTCCTATTAAGAGGAGTGGTCCCAATTGTATGACCATGCATTGTGGCCCTTCGGGGGAAGGATGCATGCGTTTGAATGACCATGCGCTTCCCCCTCGGGGTTGAGGCGCATGTGTATTGTTATGGGGACAGCCTTGTTGACGATGTGCCTTGACCATGGGGTCAAGGTGCACGTCCAAGGCTGTTCAAATGTTTGACTTTTTACCTTTTTTCATTGCAAAAAAGGCAGGCCTTCTATGCGGGCCCTAAACGCGTAGAACTGCATGCAAATCGGACCTGGCAGGAGTAATGCCCTGCCGGTGGATTAAGGGGTCTCACTCCTATTAAGAGGAGTGGTCCCAATTGTATGACCATGCATTGTGGCCCTTCGGGGGGCATGATGCATGCGTTTGAATGACCATGCGCTTCCCCCTCGGGGCTGAGGCGCATGTGTATTGTTATGGGGACAGCCTTGTTGACGATGTGCCTTGACCATGGGGTCAAGGTGCACGTCCAAGGCTGTTCAAATGTTTGACTTTTTACATTTTTTCATTGTAAAAAAGGCGGCCTTCGAGCGGGCCTAAAACGTTCGTAGAACTGCATGCAAATCGGACCTGGCAGGAGTAATGCCCTGCCGGTGGATTAAGGGGTCTCACTCCTATTAAGAGGAGTGGTCCCAATTGTATGACCATGCATTGTGGCCCTTCGGGGGGCATGATGCATGCGTTTGAATGACCATGCGCTTCCCCCTCGGGGTTGAGGCACATGTGTATTGTTATGGGGACAGCCTTGTTGATGATGTGCCTTGACCATGGGGTCGAGGTGCACGTCCAAGGCTGTTCAAATGTTTGACTTTTTACCTTTTTTCGTGTAAAAAAGGCAGGCCCTGCCCGGGGCCCTAAAACGGGTTTAAAGACCTGCATGCAAATCGGACCTGGCAGGAGTAATGCCCTGCTGGTGGATTAAGGGGTCTCACTCCTATTAAGAGGAGTGGTCCCAATTGTATGACCATGCATTGTGGCCCCTCGGGGGCATGATGCATGCGTTTGAATGACCATGTGCTTCCCCTTTGGGGTTGAGGCACATGTGTATTGTTATTGGGACAGCCTTGTTGACATTGTGCCTTGACCATGGGGTCAAGGTGCATGTCCAAGGCTGTTCAAATGTTTGACTTTTTATCTTTTTTCATTGTAAAAAAGGCAGGCCTTCTGTGCGGGCCCTAAACGTGTAAACAAGAACTGCATGCAAATCGGACCTGGCAGGAGTAATGCCCTGCCGGTGGATTAAGGGGTCTCACTCCTATTAAGAGGAGTGGTCCCAATTGTATGACCATGCATTGTGGCCCTTCGGGGGCATGATGCATGCGTTTGAATGACCATGCGCTTCCCCCTCGGGGTTGAGGCGCATGTGTATTGTTATGGGGACAGCCTTGTTGACGATGTGCCTTGACCATGGGGTCAAGGTGCACGTCCAAGGCTGTTCAAATGTTTGACTTTTTACCTTTTTTCATTGCAAAAAAGGCAGGCCTTCTGTGCGGGCCCTAAACGTATAAACAAGAACTGCATGCAAATCGGACCTGGCAGGAGTAATGCCCTGCCGGTGGATTAAGGGGTCTCACTCCTATTATGAGGAGTGGTCCCAATTGTATGACCATGCATTGTGGCCCTTCGGGGGCATGATGCATGCGTTTGAATGACCATGCGCTTCCCCCTCGGGGTTGAGGCGCATGTGTATTGTTATGGGGACAGCCTTGTTGACGATGTGCCTTGACCATGGTGTCAAGGTGCACGTCCAAGGCTGTTCAAATGTTTGACTTTTTACCTTTTTTCATAGTAAAAAAGGCAGGGCTTCCCTGTGGCCCCCAATACAGGTTTAAAGAACTGCATGCAAATCGGACCTGGCAGGAGTAATGCCCTGCCGGTGGATTAAGGGGTCTCACTCCTATTAAGAGGAGTGGTCCCAATTGTATGACCATGCATTGTGGCCCTTCGGGGGGCATGATGCATGCGTTTGAATGACCATGCGCTTCCCCCTCGGGGTTGAGGCGCATGTGTATTGATATGGGGACAGCCTTGTTGACGATGTGCTTTGACCATGGGGTCAAGGTGCACGTCCAAGGCTGTTCAAATGTTTGACTTTTTACCTTTTTTCGTGTAAAAAAGGCAGGCCCTTCCCGGGGCCCTAAAACGGGTTTAAAGAACTGCATGCAAATCGGACCTGGCAGGAGTAATGCCCTGCCGGTGGATTAAGGGGTCTCACTCCTATTAAGAGGAGTGGTCCCAATTGTATGACCATGCATTGTGGCCCTTTGGGGGGCATGATGCATGCGTTTGAATGACCATGCGCTTCCCCCTCGGGGTTGAGGCGCATGTGTATTGTTATGGGGACAGCCTTGTTGACGATGTGCCTTGACCATGGGGTCAAGGTGCACGTCCAAGGCTGTTCAAATGTTTGACTTTTTACCTTTTTTCATTGTAAAAAAGGTGGCCTTCGAGCGGGCCTAAAACGTTCGTAGAACTGCATGCAAATCGGACCTGGCAGGAGTAATTCCCTGCCGGTGGATTAAGGGGTCTCACTCCTATTAAGAGGAGTGGTCCCACCTGTATGACCATGCATTGTGGCCTTTCGGGGGCATGATGCATGCGTTTGAATGACCATGCGCTTCCCCCTCGGGGTTGAGGCGCATGTGTATTGTTATGGGGACAGCCTTGTTGACGATGTGCCTTGACCATGGGGTCAAGGTGCACGTCCAAGGCTGTTCAAATGTTTGACTTTTTACCTTTTTTCACTGTAAAAAAGGCAGGCCTTCGCGGCGGGCCCAAAACGCTGCACAAGTACTGCATGCAAATCGGACCTGGCAGGAGTAATTCCCTGCCGGTGGATTAAGGGGTCTCACTCCTATTAAGAGGAGTGGTCCCACCTGTATGACCATGCATTGTGGCCCTTCGGGGGCATGATGCATGCGTTTGAATGACCATGCGCTTCCCCCTCGGGGTTGAGGCGCATGTGTATTGTTATGGGGACAGCCTTGTTGACGTTGTGCCTTGACCATGGGGTCAAGGTGCACGTCCAAGGCTGTTCAAATGTTTGACTTTTTACCTTTTTTCACTGTAAAAAAGGCAGGCCTTCGCGGCGGGCCCAAAACGCTGCACAAGTACTGCATGGAAATCGGACCTGGCAGGAGTAATGCCCTGCCGGTGGATTAAGGGGTCTCACTCCTATTAAGAGGAGTGGTCCCACCTGTATGACCATGCATTGTGGCCCTTCGGGGGCATGATGCATGCGTTTGAATGACCATGCGCTTCCCCCTCGGGGTTGAGGCGCATGTGTATTGTTATGGGGACAGCCTTGTTGACGATGTGCTTTGACCATGGGGTCAAGGTGCACGTCCAAGGCTGTTCAAATGTTTGACTTTTTACCTTTTTTCTTGTAAAAAAGGCAGGCCCTGTCCGGGGCCCTAAAACGGACGCGAAAACTGCATGCAAATCGGACCTGGCAGGAGTAATGCCCTGCCGGTGGATTAAGGGGTCTCACTCCTATTAAGAGGAGTGGTCCCAATTGTATGACCATGCATTGTGGCCCTTCGGGGGGCATGATGCATGCGTTTGAATGACCATGCGCTTCCCCCTCGGGGTTGAGGCGCATGTGTATTGTTATGGGGACAGCCTTGTTGACGATGTGCCTTGACCATGGGGTCAAGGTGCACGTTCAAGGCTGTTCAAATGTTTGACTTTTTACCTTTTTTCTTTGTAAAAAAGGCAGGCCCTGTCCGGGGCCCTAAAACGAAGCAAAGAACTGCATGCAAATCGGACCTGGCAGGAGTAATTCCCTGCCGGTGGATTAAGGGGTCTCACTCCTATTAAGAGGAGTGGTCCCACCTGTATGACCATGCATTGTGGCCCTTCGGGGGCATGATGCATGCGTTTGAATGACCATGCGCTTCCCCCTCGGGGTTGAGGCGCATGTGTATTGTTATGGGGACAGCCTTGTTGACGATGTGCCTTGACCATGGGGTCAAGGTGCACGTCCAAGGCTGTTCAAATGTTTGACTTTTTACCTTTTTTTCTTGTAAAAAAGGCAGGCCCTGTCCGGGGCCCTAAAACGGAAGCATAAAACTGCATGCAAATCTGACCTGGCAGGAGTAATTCCCTGCCGGTGGATTAAGGGGTCTCACTCCTATTAAGAGGAGTGGTCCCACCTGTATGACCATGCATTGTGGCCCTTTGGGGGGCATGATGCATGCGTTTGAATGACCATGCGCTTCCCCCTCGGGGTTGAGGCGCATGTGTATTGTTTTGGGGACAGCCTTGTTGACGATGTGCCTTGACCATGGGGTCAAGGTGCACACCCAAGGCTGTTCAAATGTTTGAGTTTTTACCTTTTTTCACTGCAAAAAAGGCAGGCCTTCGCGCGGGCCCTAAATGCGCAAGTACTGCATGGAAATCGGACCTGGCAGGAGTAATTCCCTGCCAGTGGATTAAGGGGTCTCACTCCTATTAAGAGGAGTGGTCCCACCAGTATGACCATGCATTGTGGCCCTCTGGGGCCATGATGCATGCGTTTTGAATGACCATGCGTTTCCCCCTCGGGGTTGAGGCGCATGTGTATTGTAATGGGGACAGCCTTGTTGACGATGTGCCTTGACCATGGGGTCAAGGTGCACGTCCAAGGCTGTTCAAATGTTTGAATTTTTACCTTTTTTCTTGTAAAAAAGGCAGGCCTTCCGTGTGGGCCCTAAACATGCAAATAACTGCATGCAAATCGGACCTGGCAGGAGTAATTCCCTGCCGGTGGATTAAGGGGTCTCACTCCTATTAAGAGGAGTGGTCCCACCTGTATGACCATGCATTGTGGCCCTTCGGGGGCATGATGCATGCGTTTGAATGACCATGCGCTTCCCCCTCGGGGTTGAGGCGCATGTGTATTGTTATGGGGACAGCCTTGTTGACGATGTGCCTTGACCATGGGGTCAAGGTGCACGTCCAAGGCTGTTCAAATGTTTGACTTTTTACCTTTTTTCACTGTAAAAAAGGCAGGCCTTCGCGGCGGGCCCAAAACGCTGTGCGCAAGTACTGCATGGAAATCGGACCTGGCAGGAGTAATTCCCTGCCAGTGGATTAAGGGGTCTCACTCCTATTAAGAGGAGTGGTCCCACCTGTATGACCATGCATTGTGGCCCTTCGGGGGCATGATGCATGCGTTTGAATGACCATGTGCTTCCCCCTCGGGGTTGAGGCGCATGTGTATTGTTTTGGGGACAGCCTTGTTGACGATGTGCCTTGACCATGGGGTCAAGGTGCACGTCCAAGGCTGTTCAAATGTTTGACTTTTTACCTTTTTTCTTGTAAAAAAGGCAGGGCTTCCCTGTGGCCCCCAATACAGGTAAATAAAACTGCATGCAAATCGGACCTGGCAGGAGTAATACCCTGCCGGTGGATTAAGGGGTCTCACTCCTATTAAGAGGAGTGGTCCCAACTGTATGACCATGCATTGTGGCCCTTCGGGGGGCATGATGCATGCGTTTGAATGACCATGCGCTTCCCCCTCGGGGTTGAGGCGCATGTGTATTGTTATGGGGACAGCCTTGTTGACGTTGTGCCTTGACCATGGGGTCAAGGTGCACGTCCAAGGCTGTTCAAATGTTTGACTTTTTACCTTTTTTCATAGTAAAAAAGGCAGGGCTTCCCTGTGGCCCCCAATACAGGTTAATAAGCCCGAAATCTGGATTGGCGGCTCTGCTTGATGTTTAGCCAATGGGGACCAATGAATAAATCTCTGTCTGTTGACAGAGTGGCCGGGCTGAAGCCTCCAGAAGACCCTTTGGGTCGGAGGTGACGCTTTGGTCTAGGACTTCGGTCCACAGGAGATCGGGACAGCGCTCGTCACGCTGTTATGTTCGTTGATTATATATATATATATATATATATATATATATACATATATCTATATTATAATAGCCGTAGATGATTCTGTCTGTCTGTCTGTCTGTTGGGTGTCTGTCCGGGGTGTGGCTTACTCGGTTTGCAGAGTAGCTCCACCCATAGCTCCACCCATTCTGGGAGTGGCTTCATATAATTATAAACAAATATCCACCATTTTATTAACTCGCATAGCTTTGAGGCCTGTTTTGTAGGCCTGTGGTGTCTTGCTCTCTCTCCCAGTTTTATTTCAAATCAAATTCGATATATCATTTCATTT